>NW_027361683.1:1157500-1325000 GCF_039654945.1 Dendrobates tinctorius
AGATTCGTCGATCCAGGCGCTCTGTTCAGACCAGCTCGGTTGGTTTGGTTGCTGCTGCTACCTCTGGTCCAGCTATAGCAACGCATGCTGGTCAGCAGCGAACTACTCCAGGGACTAAGTCCTCCTTTCGGTCCACTGAGCATGCCCGTGGGATGATCTCTCATTGGAGATCGGAGGTCACATGCTCAGGTCCTTCTCCAGCTTGGATTGGACCATCAGGAAGGTCAGGAAGGTCCCAGAAGGACGCGGCTATAAAAGGTTCGCATGGCTGCTACACCATGCGCTAATATAGAGAAAGATTTAGACCATGTGGAGTGAGAGTTGTATGCATGTATGAATGTCTCTGGTGAATGACTCATTGGAAACCCCTACCCTTGGTATGCTTGTGTTGTGTATAGAGATAGGCGACTTTGCCTTTTTTAGGGTCGAGTCGGGTTTCATGAAACCCGACTTACTCAAAAGTCAAGTCGAATGAAATCGGCCGACTATAGGGAAAAGTCGGAGGTCCGACTGAAACACGAACCCCAATGCAAGTCAATGGGGAAGCAAAGTCGGCAGGGAGTGGAGGACAGCAAACACATCTACAGTGCCCATTTCAATGCCAAATTATTGCAATCTTATTACTTAAGCTTATCAACCTTGATTTACTTTATAAAAATAATTACGCATTGAAAACTGGGGGTTATTTGGCTAAAGTTGTGAGGGGGTAGGGCTGGCTACAGGTTTTCGTGTGCCCCGGGCCAAAGAGTGTAGTGCAACCCTTTAACACATACGACAATTCATAATGCTCCGATATGGCACAGAAATATAGGTATAGTACAATGAAAAATACTTCACTTCTTACATGACATGACTGATATCTATTTTAAATTCTACAATAGCTCAAAAACAGACAGTATATTACTCCATACAGTATTATGGCCACCACATGGTGCACCATACAGAATAATGAGCCCCATATATTTCTCCATACAGAACAATTGGTCCCATATAATGTTCCATACAGCATATGATGAGCTCCACATAATGCTACAGTATATGATGGTCTCCATGGATGATGTTCCAGTGTGTTATGGGCCCAAATAATGCTCCATATATAATGGGCCCCATTTCTAATGCTCCAGTGTATAATGGGCCCCATAGATGCTGCTCCAGTGTCTGATATGCCCCATTTAGAATGCACCAGTATATGATGGGCCCCATGGATGATGCTCCAGTGTCTTATGGGCCCAAATAATGCTCCATATATAAAGAGCCCCATTTCTAATGCTCCAGTGTATAATGGGCCCGGTAAATGCTGCTCCAGTGTCTGATTTCCCCCATTTGGAATGCTCCAGTATATGATGGGCCTCATAGATGATGCTCCAGTGTCTTATGGGCCCAAATAATGCTCCATATATAATGTGCCCCATTTAGAATGAACCCAGGCATGGTATGTGTGTGAAAAGAGCTCCATGTAGTAATCTGAAGTGTGGGCTGCCGCATCCTTCACTTTTGTGGGTAAAGGACCCAAGGAAAGGGTTGCTCCTGACCAGAAGCCTGCACTGATGACTCAGTGCTTGCTATTTTTGAAACTTCAGAAGAGGAAGCGATAGAGCTGGAGGCTGTTTCAGCAATAAAAGGCAAAACCAGCAGTTTACCTAATCCCAGAAATGGGAGCCTTACAGGCCTTCTGGAGCCAGACCATGATGCTGGCTCAACACCTCCTGCCTTAGCTGCTATTGTGCTTTTGGCACTACCAGCATATGCAGCACCACCACCATCAGTACCAGCTGGCACCCAAGCCCACGTCCGCGGCCGCTTACACCACACTTACTAATTTTTGTGAAAATGTACCCAAAATAGCAAAACAGCAGATATATGGTACATTATCAGAAGCGTACAGCTCTATACAGTCTAGGGATAATTGTAAATCTCCATATATATTTCATGAGTCATACACAGATGCTCACAGGCTCAGTATGGATTACACAATAAAATAAAAAGTTGAAAAAGGGTATAGTATCACCAGATACAAGGTATATATAGTATAGTTTAAACATTCTGAATCTCCGTATATATTTCAGGAGGCAGACACAAACGCTTTCAGGCCCAGTATGGATTAGACAAGAATATAAAGAGCAGTAAATGGGTAATGTATCACAAGCGTACAGCTGTGTACAATGTTGGTGTAATCTTAAATCTCCAAATATATTCCGGAGTAACAGACAGACGTTCACAGGCTCATTATGGATTACACCAGAATCTAAATAGCTAAAAAGGTACTGTATCAGAAATGTAGAGCTGTATACAGTGTTGGGCAAATTTGAAATCTCGTTATATATTTCCGGAGTCACCCTCAGACGCTCACTCAGTCTGGATTTAACCATAATACAAAATGTTAAAAAAAGGTACTGGATAACAAGATAGCAAGTATATATATTATAGGGTACAATTTAAATCTCCGTATAGATATTCCCGTAGTCACCCTCAGACGCTCACTCAGTATGGATTTGACCGTAATACTAAATGTCGAACAAAGGTACTGTATAACAAGATAGAAGCTGTATATAGTATAGGGTAAAATTTTTATCTCCGTATATATAGGAGGAAACCACACACGCTCACACAGTATGGATTATACAGTAATAAAAAATTTAGAACAAAGGTACTGTATCAGCAGATACCAGGTGTATCCAGTCTAGGGGTAATTGTAAATTTCCATTTATATTTCCGTAGTCAGACACAGACACTGACAGGCTCAGTATGGATTACACCAGAATATAAAAAGTCGAAAAAGGGAAATGTATTCGAAGCGTACACCAGTATACATTGTTTGGGTACTTTTAAATCTTCGTATATATTTCAGTCTCAGTAAGCCAGTCCAGACTCTCTGCTACTGGAAACTAGATGGATACAAGTACAGACGGAAAGTCGAGTGTTTGCAGAAATATAGGAATTACTAATCACAGGAAAACCTCCCAATAGATTTCGCAGAGGCAATGCTGACCCTCAATTACTTTGTCTGTGGAGACAGCGAAAACGGTTATTTGTGAAGAAAGGATTGCTGTATCGCAGTAGCGTGGATCCCATCACCGTTACTCGTCTCCATCAAATTGTGATCACAGGGAGAGATGTAGACATGGTTTTCACTGCCTATCATGATGTGTCTGGTCACTTTGGAGTGCAAAGACAGAAGCCACAGGCCGTAGGCGATTCTATTGGATTGGCATGAGAGGAGACATTGAAAAATGGTGGCAGGAATGTCACACGTCTGTGACTAGGAAAACTGTGAAAGCTGATCATAAATCACCACTGCATCCGATTGTGAGTTGACGTCCATTACAAATGGTAGCCATTGATCATTTGAAGGTAGAGGCCAGCGAGACAGGCCATAGCTACATCTTAGGCCTGTTTCACACTTCCGTTTTTGTGTCCGCCAAACGGATCCGTTTCCGTTTTTTTGACGGAAACTGATGCCAACGGATCCGTTTTTTAAAAACGGATCCGTTTTTTTGACGGATCCGCGGTAACCGTAATGGAAGTCTATGGGACAAAAAAAAACAGATCCTGCAAAAAATGGCGGATCCGTTTTTTTACGGAAAACAACGGATTTTGACGGATTTGAAAAAACGGAAGTGTGAAACAGGCCTTAACCATCATCGATCATTTCACCAAATTTGTAGTGGCTGTCCCTGTGAAGGATTTAACTGCCCAGACTACACAGCGGTGGAGCAGGGAGAGGTAAGTATTGCAACTTGCAAGTGATGTGGCCATGAGCAAGCAGAGGGGGCCCACTCGTGGGTGATGGTACTGGCACAGGGCCCCTCATAGTACGCCGGTGTGTCTGACGGCAAGTGGGCCCCCCCAATGTCAGAGACACTGTATTGTACTATGAGGGGCCCTGTGCCAGTGCCGTCAGCCAAGAGTGGGCCCACCCACCTGTTCAAAGCAACGGCACTTGCCTGGGTGCGCCGGGTGGTCACTCCAGCCCTGGGGGGGCAGCCCAATTAGGGAGGTTTAAAAAATGGCATAGGTTGATGTGTAGGCTGTACAATCAGCAGCTGCAAATGGAGGAATTGGACAAGTCTGAGGAAGAGGAGGACAAAAGCGAGCCAAATTTCTGGCAACCTATATGTCATCAGGGGAAGGTGGGAAAAAATCCTTTGAAACTCATGCATGGTTCATTTTAATAAAGGTTAGATCATCAACATTTTGGGTCGACAGTGTCACTTGCAGTCCACAACATGGTCATGAAACCCCTGTCTCCAACGCCACTTCGGCTGTGTGCACCACGAACACTTCTTCCATTTTGCCCACTACGGCTCGTGGGAGAACCAGCACCGCTGCTGTGTGCTGGGAATGCCTCAAACAAACGGTTTACCTGAGTTGTTTGTTAGCCAATATTAGCTCTAGGTTCTGTTGCATAATTTGCCTTTATAGCGTGGATTGAGGATGCTGGCCAGCCAGTAGTCGTCATCCTTCATCATTTTGGCAATGCGGGGGTCCCTTTTTAGGATCCACAACTAGAGTTGAGCGACTTTTGGTTTTTTAGGGTCGCGTTTCGTTTCGTGAAACCCGACTTTTCCAAAAGTCAGGTCGAGCAAGATCGTCCGATTATAGGGAAAAGTCGGGGTCGTCCCGAAACACGAAACCCAATGTAAGTCAATGGGCAATAAAAGTCGGCAGTGAGAGGAGGACAGGAAACACACCTACAGTGCCCATTTGAATGCCAAAAGCATCAATTCTTCTTACTTAAGCTTGTCAACCTTAATTAACTTCATAATACAAGTTACGCACTGAAAAATGGGGGTTATTTGGCTAAAGTTGTGGGGGGGGGGGGCTGGCTGCAGGTTTTCATGTGCCCTGGGCGAAAGAGCGCCCCTTTAACACATACCACAACTCATCATGCTCCGATACGGCAGAGAAATAGCTGTATAGTACAATGAAAAATACCTCACTTTTTACATCTCATGACGAGGCCCATCTATTTCTCCATACAAAATCATTGGTCCCATATAATGTTTGAAACAGTATATGATGAGCTCCACATAATGCTACAGTATATGTTGGTCCCCATGGATGAAGCTCCACTGTCTTATGGGCCCAAATAATGCTCCAAACATAATGGGCCCCATTTCTAATGCTCTAGTGTATAATGGGCCCTGTAAATGCTGCTCCAGTGTCTGATGTCCACCTTTGGAATGTTCCAGTGTATGGTGGGCCCCATCTATCATTCTCCAGAGTATAGTGCTCCCCAAAAATTGCTGTCCCAACATTGAAAACAATCAAATAAGTCTCCTCGCTAGGGAATCCCTGTACTTGTCTGGACTCCTCGTCGTCCCCATCTTCCATCTCACTGCACAGTATTTCAACTTTGCAAGTGCTGTGATCCTGAGCAAGCAGGGGGGGCCCACTCGTTGGCGACGGCACTGGCACAGGGCCCCTGATAGTACGGTGGTGTGTCTGATGGCGGGTGGGCCGAACCTGCACTTTCATCTGCAGCTTCCTCTTTGTCACCGTGTAAGATGGAACTGTATATGGGAAGGGTAACCTGAGTTTCATCAGGGTCAGATTCAGGTCGTGTAGCGTGCGAGGGGAATGTAGTGGTCTGGGTCAATGTACCAGCAGATTCATTGAGCAGTGGCTGGGCATCAGTGCACTTGTGTCGCCCCCAGGAGTACGGTCGCCACAGTGGCATTACCTTCTTCCTAGGGAGTGTGATGTCATGCTTGGGAGCAACGAACGATCTCTCTAGCAGGTTAACTGATTGGGCGGCGTTATTCCCACGAGTCATGACCCTCCAAACAGCGTTCATGGAGGCAAAGTGTTTGTTTTACGTGGGCAGTATGGTTGCAAAGCTGAACCTTAAAGGAATGTCCAGAAGGGCACCACCAGGAGTGGAGCCTATGGTTAAATTCGACTCCACCTTGGAAACCTCAACCATGCCAGCTACAGAACAGATGCACACATTGCAAGCTTAATTCCGTTAACGAACGAGACTCCGTCATGCCCCGCGGTCCGAGTCCGGCTTACTAGAGGGACACGTGAGGCTCTGGCACATGAGATTGGCCAATAACTGGTGTGTCATGCCCTTACATGTCCGTGGCTGCATGTGCGCTACACTGAAAAGGCCAGCGTTTGTCGCTTACAGGTGCAGATAACCCGCTGTAATAATTATTACCCGCGAACAATGATTTCCCAGTAAGTGCAGGTCAACCGCAATTCCGGAATTAGGCCTAACCGTCATTCCTGAAAAAATGAAAAACTTACGTGTGCAAACCACAGGTGCTGTAGCTTGCTTAACAGCTCGCCAGCCGTTCTCACGCCCAGTATGGATTACACGTGATTGCACAAAGGTGAGAAAGGGTACCATATCCCCAGATAACATGTATGGATAGCGTACACATTCAAAATATATGTCTATACATCAGGAGGCAGGCTCAGACGGTGTTAGGCCCAGTATGGATTGCACGTGATTGCACAAAGGTTAGAAAGGGTACCGTATCCCCGGATAACATGTATGGATAGCGTACACATTCAAAATATATGTTTATACATCAGGAGGCAGGCTCAGACGGTGTAAGGCCCAGTATGGCTTGCAAGTGATTGCACAAAGGTTAGAAAGGGTACCGTATCCCCAGATAACATGTATGGATAGCGTACACATTCAAAATATATGTCTATACATCAGGAGGCAGGCTCAGATGGTGTTAGGCCCAGTATGGATTGCACGTGATTGCACAAAGGTTAGAAAGGGTATCGTTTCCCCGGATAACATGTATGGATAGCGTACACATTCAAAATATATGTCTATACATCAGGAGGCAGGCTCAGACGGTGTTAGGCCCAGTATGGATTGCACGTGATTGCACAAAGGTTAGAAAGGGTACCGTATCCCCAGATAACATGTATGGATAGCGTACACATTCAAAATATATGTCTATACATCAGGAGGCAGGAAGACGGTGTTAGGCCCAGTATGGATTGCACGTGATTGCACAAAGGTTAGAAAGGGTACCGTTTCCCCGGATAACATGTATGGATAGCGTACACATTCAAAATATATGTCTATACATCAGGAGGCAGGCTCAGACGGTGTTAGGCCCAGTATGGATTGCACGTGATTGCACAAAGGTTAGAAAGGGTACCGTATCCCCAGATAACATGTATGGATAGCGTACACATTCAAAATATATGTCTATACATATGGAGGCAGGCTCAGACGGTGTCAGGCACAGTATGGATTTGACGGCCCAGACTACACAGCGGAGGAGCAGGGAGAGGTAAAGATTGCAAATGCTGGGGCCCTGCCCAAGCAAGGGGGGCCCACTCGTGGGCGTCGGTACTGGCACTGGGCCCCTCATAGTACGGCGGTGTGTCTGACGGCGGGTGTGCACCACCACCGTCAGAGACACTTGATTGCACTATGAAGGACCCTGTGCCAGTGCCCGCGCCCAAGAGTCGGCCTACCCACCTGTCCAGGGCAACGGCACTCGCACGGTGTCGTGCGCTACGTGGTGACCCCGGCCATGGGGGGGGAGGCAGCACAGTTAGGGAGTTTTAGAAAGTGGCATATGTTGATGTTGGACATTCAGCTGATGCAAAAGGTGAAATAGGTCAAGTCCCAGGAAGAGGTGGACCAAAGCAAGCCATTTTTCTGTCACCCTATGTGTCATCAGGGGAAGGTGGGACAAAATCCTTGGAAACCCATGCGTGGTTCATTTTAATGAAGGTTAGATCATCCACATTTTGGGTTGACAGACGGGTCCTTTTTTCTGTCAAGATTGATCCAGCTGCACTGAAGACTCTTTCCGATAGCACACTTGCAGCTGGGCAAGCGAGCTCCTGTAAGGCATATTGTGCCAATTCAGGCCAGGTGTCCAGTTTAGCGGCCCAATAGTCAAAGGGGAATGACCTGTGTGGGAGAACATCGATATGGGAGGAAAAGTAGTTTGTAACCATAGTTGACAACTGCTGTCTCCTGTCACTTTCCATCGATGCAGTATTACCAGTTGTGTGAGCGGTACTTGAAAAATCAGTCCACAACATTGTCATGAAACCCCTGTCTCCAACGCCACTTCTGCTGTGTGCACCACGAACACCTCTGCCAAGCTGCCCCCGGCCCGTACGGCTCGTGTGAGAACCATCACCGCTGCTGTGTGCTGGGAATGCCTCAAGCAACCGATTTACCAGAGTTGCTTGTTTATTAGCCAATATTAGGTCAAGGTTCTCCTGTGGCATGATGTTTTGTAATTTGCCTTTATAGCGTGGATCCAGGATGCTGGCCAACCAGTAGTCGTCATCGTTAGAGTTGAGCGAAACGGGTCGAAAAAATTCAAAATTCGCCGACTTTTGGCAAAGTCGGGTTTCATGAAACGAAACCCGACCCTAGGATGAGGTCGGCCACGAGGTCGGCGACTTACGCGCCAAAGTCGCGTTTCAAAGGTTTGTTTTGCGCTCTTTTTCAGCCAATCAGGATCCACGGACACTGTGGGCAACGTGATGACCTAGGCACGGGTCACCACCATCTTTCAGAAGGGCATGCAAGTGATTGGCTTGCTTTGGTGGGCGTCACAGGGGGTATAAAAGGGCATGCACGCCGACCGCCATCATACTTCTGCCGATCTTAGTATAGGGAGAGGTTGCTGCTGATTCTGTAGGGAGAGCGTTAGGCAGGGAAGAAGACAAAAAAACTGCTTCTGCTACTAGCGATTTGGCCTGCACAACACACAAGTCACTGTGTGTGCAGTGCAAGGGGAGGCTATATTGTGGTGTATCAGTGGTGTTGGTTGTTGGGCTGCCTTTTAAGGCTTCCTGACACGCTGGCATTGCTGTTTACCCACTGCTCCGCAAACTGCTTTTTTAAAAGCAATCCAATCTCCCTTATCCTCTAGTCACTTTTGTCACAGCTGTGCCATCGAGCCTGTCACATAGCGCTCAAATATCAGTGGGCCTCACACAATCCACAAGTGTCCAAAAGTGTGCGCAGAGATTCAAAATCTCCATTATCCTCTCATCACTTTGGTCACAGGCAGCTGTGCCATCGAGCGTGTCACATAGCGCTCAGATATCAGTGGGCCTCACACAATCCACAAGTGTCCAGTGTCCAAAAGTGTGCGCAGAGATTCAAAATCTCCATTATCCTCTCGTCACTTTGGTCACAGGCAGCTGTGCCATCGAGCGTGTCTCATAGCGCTCAGATATCAGTGGGCCTCACACAATCCACAAGTGTCCAGTGTCCAAAAGTGTGCGCAGAGATTCAAAATCTCCATTATCCTCTCGTCACTTTGGTCACAGGCAGCTGTGCCATCGAGCCTGTCACATAGCGCTCAGATATCAGTGGGCCTCACACAATCCACAAGTGTCCAGTGTCCAAAAGTGTGCTCAGAGATTCAAAATCTCCATTATCCTCTCGTCACTTTGGTCACAGGCAGCTGTGCCATCGAGCGTGTCGCATAGCGCTCAGATATCAGTGGGCCTCACACAATCCACAAGTGTCCAGTGTCCAAAAGTGTGCGCAGAGATTCAAAATCTCCATTATCCTCTCGTCACTTTGGTCACAGCTGTGCCATCGAGCCTGTCACATAGCGCTCAGATATCAGTGGGCCTCACACAATCCACAAGTGTCCAGTGTCCAAAAGTGTGCGCAGAGATTCAAAATCTCCATTATCCTCTCGTCACTTTGGTCACAGGCAGCTGTGCCATCGAGCCTGTCACATAGCGCTCAGATATCAGTGGGCCTCACACAATCCACAAGTGTCCAGTGTCCAAAAGTGTGCGCAGAGATTCAAAATCTCCATTATCCTCTCGTCACTTTGGTCACAGCTGTGCCATCGAGCCTGTCACATAGCGCTCAGATATCAGTGGGCCTCACACAATCCACAAGTGTCCAGTGTCCAAAAGTGTGCGCAGAGATTCAAAATCTCCATTATCCTCTCGTCACTTTGGTCACAGGCAGCTGTGCCATCGAGCGTGTCACATAGCGCTCAGATATCAGTGGGCCTCACACAATCCACAAGTGTCCAGTGTCCAAAAGTGTGCGCAGAGATTCAAAATCTCCATTATCCTCTCGTCACTTTGGTCACAGGCAGCTGTGCCATCGAGCGTGTCACAAAGCGCTCAGATATCAGTGGGCCTCACACAATCCACAAGTGTCCAGTGTCCAAAAGTGTGCGCAGAGATTCAAAATCTCCATTATCCTCTCGTCACTTTGGTCACAGGCAGCTGTGCCATCGAGCGTGTCACATAGCGCTCAGATATCAGTGGGCCTCACACAATCCACAAGTGTCCAGTGTCCAAAAGTGTGCGCAGAGATTCAAAATCTCCATTATCCTCTCGTCACTTTGGTCACAGGCAGCTGTGCCATCGAGCGTGTCACATAGCGCTCAGATATCAGTGGGCCTCACACAATCCACAAGTGTCCAGTGTCCAAAAGTGTGCGCAGAGATTCAAAATCTCCATTATCCTCTCGTCACTTTGGTCACAGGCAGCTGTGCCATCGAGCGTGTCACATAGCGCTCAGATATCAGTGGGCCTCACACAATCCACAAGTGTCCAGTGTCCAAAAGTGTGCGCAGAGATTCAAAATCTCCATTATCCTCTCGTCACTTTGGTCACAGGCAGCTGTGCCATCGAGCATGTCACATAGCGCTCAGATATCAGTGGGCCTCACACAATCCAAAAGTGTCCACTGTCCACAAGTGTGTGCAGAAATTCTAAATCTCCCCTGTCCTATAGACACCTTGTACCTTGTTTTACATTACTATATAGTTTGTTGGATTTTGTCTACATTTCTACCAAAAATGAGGAAGGCTGGTGGAAGAGGCCGTGGAATTGGGCGGGGGTTGGCAGCTGGTAATGATGGTGTTGGTGGTGGATCTGATGGTAGTGGCAAGAGCAAAATAGGACCGAATGCAGGAGGTGCTGACCCTGCGTCATCGTCTGGCTACATAAGGCCCCGAACGCTTAGTTTTCTAGGAGTTGGCAAACCGCTTTTAAAGGCAGAGCATCAGGAAAAAGTTTTGTCTTACATTGCTGACTCAGCCTCCAGCTCTATCGCCTCCTCTTCTTAAGTTGTAAAAAGTAAAAGCACTGAGTCGTCATTGGAGGCTCATGTTCATGAACCACACCTTTCCTTGTGTCCATCACCCCAACCAAGATTGAAGGATGACGCAGGCCATACTACTGATTACTCCATGGAGCTGTTTTCACATACCATGCCTGGATTATCAAGTGAAATGGTGAATTACCCAGGCCAAGATGAATCTGACATGGAGTGCACTGATGCACAGCCGCTGATGGATGATTCTGCTGGTACATTCACTCAGAGCACTACATTGTTCTCGCAGTGTACAGAGCCAGATTTTGACCCTGATGAGACTCAGGTGCCCCTTCCCGCACACTATACCACCATACACGGTGACACAGAGAAAGGTGCACATGACATAGAAGAGGAGGTGATGGATGACCCAGTTGTTGACCCAGATTGGCATCCATTGGGGGAAGAGGGTGCTGCTTCCAATAGCTCAGATGAGGAGCATCCACAGCAGACATCGACATCGCAACAGCTGTTATCTGGCAGGCCCGGAGCACTCCAAAGACAGGTTCCAAACATCAAAAGAGTTGCTGGACAGCTTGTCCAGAGGGTCAAAAGATCACAGCGTGCTAGGCCGCAAAATGTCTGCCAAAGTAGGAAGAGTGCAGTTTGGCACTTTTTTGAACAAAATCCTCATGATCAGGCCAAGGTTATCTGTAAGAAGTGCGCAAAGACCTTTAGCCGAGGGAAAAATCTGAAAAATTTGAATACCAGTTGCATGCTTAGACATTTAACCAGCATGCACTTGCAAGCGTGGACACAACACCAAACCTCAAGTGCCACATGTGCAACTGATCACAACGAAGGTAGTCAGCAACGCTACATTGTTTCCCCCACTGTAAGCCCACCGGTTAGCACAGCAGCAAATGTTGAGGTGTCGTTGCAAGACCACAGCAGTCAGGGAATCCCACTGTTATATCAACGAAAGACTGATTCTAGGCCATCAGAAAGAACACCAACTCCATCACCATCATCAACCCTCTCTCAGTCCGCCCTGTCCACCGCTACTTCCACCATATGCAGCTCTCAAGTCCAGCTCACCCTCCCAGACACTATGAGTAGGTCAAGAAAGTACTCAGTCTCTCATCCGCGTACACTGGGTTTGAACGCCCACATTGCCAAACTAATCTCGTTTGAGATGATGCCCTTTCGGTTGGTGGAAAGCACAGCTTTCCGCGAACTCATGGCCTATGCAGTACCACGCTATGACCTACCCAGTCGCCACTTCTTCTCTCGCAAAGCCATCCCAGCCCTCCACCATCATGTGAAAGACCGCATTGTCCATGCACTCAAGCAGTCAGTGAGCGGAAAGGTGCACCTCACAACTGATGCATGGTCCAGTCGGCATGGCCAGGGCCGTTACGTGTACATCACTGCGCACTGGGTTAATGTGGTGGATGCAGGGTCCACAGGGGACAGCGGTGGTGGGACAGTGCTGCCTAGCCCACGGTATAGGAAACAGTTGGCTGTAGGCGTTCGACCCTCCTCCTCCTCCTCCTCCTCCAGAAGCGAAAGCTCGTCCACAGAGCACAGTCGTACGAGCACTCCATCTGCAGCTGCCACTGTTGCACACGATGTGTCCCCCTATCGAGCAGCTAGTGGAAAGCGTCAGCAGGCTGTGTTGCAGATGATGTGTTTGGGCGACAGACACACCGCCGAGGTGCTGGCCGAGTACTTGAAGCGACAAACTGAGTCATGGCTGGGCAGTGTATATCTTGAGGCAGGCAAGGTAGTTAGTGATAACGGCCGTAATTTTGTGGCAGCCATAGCCCTTTCAAAACTCAGCCACATACCTTGCTTGGCTCACACCTTGAACCTGGTGGTGCAGTGCTTCCTCAAAAATTATCCGGAGTTAACAGCCCTGCTCCAGAAGGTGCGAAGACTGTGCGCGCACATCCGCCGGTCGCCTGTACACTCCGTTCGTATGCAGAAGCTGCAGCGATTGCTCCACCTTCCCAACCACCGACTCATTATCGACATTGCTACAAGGTGGAACTCCACCCTGCACATGGTGAGCGGCTGTGCGAGCAGAGGCAGGCCATAATGCATTTGTGGGAGGATACACGGCCAGGCACTTTGAGAGCAGACATGGAGTTGACAGGCGTGCAGTGGTCGAAGCTGAAAGACCTTTGTAAAGTCCTTCAGTGCAGACGACGCCATCCTAAGCATGAGCATCCCACTTATGCATCTGCTCATGCAAACTTTGACGCACCTTAAGGAGCAGGCGTCTGCAGCCAATGTTGATGAGGAGGAAGAGGAGGAGGGAATCCTTGATGACATTCAGCCATTGTCTGCTCAGGGACCTCTCCTGGACGAGGTGGAGGAAGAAGAGGAGGAGGAGGATGATGGGGATGATTACTTAGGGGAGGAGGATGCATCTCGTGGGGCAAGTGAAAATGTTGGCGTGGCAAGGTCTGGTACAGGGTTTGTGCGTGACTGGAGGGATGTGGATTTGCCAGAAAGTGCTCCTCCACCCAGCACTCGCAGTGCATCATTGACACCGGGAACATTGGCCCACATGTCAGATTATGCCTTGCGGATCCTAAAAAGGGACCTCCGCATTGCCAAAATGATGAACGATGACAACTACTGGTTGGCCAGCATCCTGGATCCACGCTATAAAGGCAAATTACAAAACATCATGCCACAGGAGAACCTTGACCTAATATTGGCTAATAAACAAGCAACTCTGGTAAATCGGTTGCTTGAGGCATTCCCAGCACACAGCAGCGGTGATGGTTCTCACACGAGCCGTACGGGCCGGGGGCAGCTTGGCAGAGGTGTTCGTGGTGCACACAGCAGAAGTGGCATTGGAGACAGGGGTTTCATGACAATGTTGTGGACTGATTTTTCAAATACCGCTCACACAACTGGTAATACTGCATCAATGGAAAGTGACAGGAGACAGCAGTTGTCAACTATGGTTACAAACTACTTTTCCTCCCATATCGATGTTCTCCCACACAGGTCATTCCCCTTTGACTATTGGGCCGCTAAACTGGACACCTGGCCTGAATTGGCCCAATATGCCTTACAGGAGCTCGCTTGCCCAGCTGCAAGTGTGCTATCGGAAAGAGTCTTCAGTGCAGCTGGATCAATCCTGACAGAAAAAAGGACCCGTCTGTCAACCCAAAATGTGGATGATCTAACCTTCATTAAAATGAACCACGCATGGGTTTCCAAGGATTTTGTCCCACCTTCCCCTGATGACACATAGGGTGACAGAAAAATGGCTTGCTTTGGTCCACCTCTTCCTGGTACTTCACCTATTTCGCCTTTTGCATCAGCTGAATGTCCAACATCAACATATGCCACTTTCTAAAACTCCCTAACTGTGCTGCCTCCCCCCCCATGGCCGGGGTCACCACCTACCGCACGACACCGTGCGAGTGCCGTTGCCCTGGACAGGTGGGTAGGCCGACTCTTGGGCGCGGGCACTGGCACAGGGTCCCTCATAGTGCAATCAAGTGTCTCTGACGGTGGTGGTGCACACCCGCCGTCAGACACACCGCTGTACTATGAGGGGCCCAGTGCCAGTACCGACGCCCACGAGTGGGCCCCCCCTTGCTTGGGCAGGGCCCCAGCATTTGCAATCTTTACCTCTCCCTGCTCCTCCGCTGTGTAATCTGGGCCGTCAAATCCATACTGTGCCTGACACCGTCTGAGCCTGCCTCCTGAGACATATATTTTGAATGTGTACGCTATCCATACATGTTATCCAGGGATACGGTACCCTTTCTAACCTTTGTGCAATCACGTGCAATCCATACTGTGCCTGACACCGTCTGAGCCTGCCTCCTGAGACATATATTTTGAATGTGTACGCTATCCATACATGTTATCCAGGGATACGGTACCCTTTCTAACCTTTGTGCAATCACGTGCAATCCATACTGGGCCTGACACCGTCTGAGCCTGCCTCCTGAGACATATATTTTGAATGTGTACGCTATCCATACATGTTATCCAGGGATACGGTACCCTTTCTAATCTTTGTGCAATCACGTGCAATCCATACTGGGCCTAACACCGTCTGAGCTTGCCTCCTGAGACATATATTTTGAATGTGTACGCTATCCATACATGTTATCCGGGGATACGGTACCCTTTCTAACCTTTGTGCAATCACGTGCAATCCATACTGGGCCTAACACCGTCTGAGCCTGCCTCCTGAGACATATATTTTGAATGTGTACGCTATCCATACATGTTATCCGGGGATACGGTACCCTTTCTAACCTTTGTGCAATCACGTGCAATCCATACTGTGCCTGACACCGTCTGAGCCTGCCTCCTGAGACATATATTTTGAATGTGTACGCTATCCATACATGTTATCCAGGGATACGGTACCCTTTCTAACCTTTGTGCAATCACGTGCAATCCATACTGGGCCTGACACCGTCTGAGCCTGCCTCCTGAGACATATATTTTGAATGTGTACGCTATCCATACATGTTATCCAGGGATACGGTACCCTTTCTAACCTTTGTGCAATCACGTGCAATCCATACTGGGCCTAACACCGTCTGAGCCTTCCTCCTGAGACATATATTTTGAATGTGTACGCTATCCATACATGTTATCCGGGGGTACGGTACCCTTTCTAACCTTTGTGCAATCACGTGCAATCCATACTGGGCCTAACACCGTCTGAGCCTGCCTCCTGATACATATATTTTGAATGTGTACGCTATCCATACATGTTATCCGGGGATACGGTACCCTTTCTAACCTTTGTGCAATCACGTGCAATCCATACTGGGCCTAACACCGTCTGAGCCTGCCTCCTGAGACATATATTTTGAATGTGTACGCTATCCATACATGTTATCCGGGGATACGGTACCCTTTCTAACCTTTGTGCAATCACGTGCAATCCATACTGTGCCTGACACCATCTGAGCCTGCCTCCTGAGACATATATTTTGAATGTGTACGCTATCCATACATGTTATCCAGGGATACGGTACCCTTTCTAACCTTTGTGCAATCACGTGCAATCCATACTGGGCCTAACACCGTCTGAGCCTGCCTCCTGAGACATATATTTTGAATGTGTATGCTATCCATACATGTTATCCGGGGATACGGTACCCTTTCTAACCTTTGTGCAATCACGTGCAATCCATACTGGGCCTAACACCGTCTGAGCCTGCCTCCTGAGACATATATTTTGAATGTGTACGCTATCCATACATGTTATCCGGGGATACGGTACCCTTTCTAACCTTTGTGCAATCACGTGCAATCCATACTGTGCCTTACACCGTCTGAGCCTGCCTCCTGAGACATATATTTTGAATGTGTACGCTATCCATACATGTTATCCAGGGATACGGTACCCTTTCTAACCTTTGTGCAATCACGTGCAATCCATACTGGGCCTGACACCGTCTGAGCCTGCCTCCTGAGACATATATTTTGAATGTGTACGCTATCCATACATGTTATCCAGGGATACGGTACCCTTTCTAACCTTTGTGCAATCACGTGCAATCCATACTGGGCGTGAGAACGGCTGGCGAGCTGTTAAGCAAGCTACAGCACCTGTCCAGACAAGTACAGGGATTCCCTAGCGAGGAGACTTATTTGATTGTTTTCAATGTTGGGACAGCAATTTTGGGGGAGCACTATACTCTGGAGAATGATAGATGGGGCCCACCATACACTGGAACATTCCAAAGGTGGACATCAGACACTGGAGCAGCATTTACAGGGCCCATTATACACTAGAGCATTAGAAATGGGGCCCATTATGTTTGGAGCATTATTTGGGCCCATAAGACAGTGGAGCTTCATCCATGGGGACCAACATATACTGTAGCATTATGTGGAGCTCATCATATACTGTTTCAAACATTATATGGGACCAATGATTCTGTATGGAGAAATAGATGGGCCTCGTCATGAGATGTAAAAAGTGAGGTATTTTTCAATGTACTATACCGCTATTTATCTGCCGTATCGGAGCATGATGAGTTGTGGTATGTGTTAGAGGGGCGCTCTTTCGCCCAGGGCACATGAAAACCTGCAGCCAGCCCTCCCCCCCCACAACTTTAGCCAAATAACCCCCATTTTTCAGTGCGTAACTTGTATTATGAAGTTAATTAAGGTTGACAAGCTTAAGTAAGAAGAATTGATGCTTTTGGCATTCAAATGGGCACTGTAGGTGTGTTTCCTGTCCTCCTCTCACTGCCGACTTTTATTCCCCATTGACTTACATTGGGTTTCGTGTTTCGGGACGACCCCGACTTTTCCCTATAATCGGACGATCTTGCTCTACCCGACTTTTGGAAAAGTCAGGTTTCACGAAACGAAATGCGACCCTAAAAAACCAAAAGTCGCTCAACTCTAGTCATCGTTCATCATTTTGGCAATGCGTGGGTCCCTTTTTAGGATCTGCAAGGCATAATCTGACATGTGGGCCAATGTTCCCAGTGTCAATGATGCACTGCGAGTGCTGGTTGGAGGAGCACTTTCTGGCAAATCCACATCCCTCCAGTCACACACAAACCCTGTACCAGACCTTGCCACGCCAACATTTTCACTTGCCCCACGAGATGCATCCTCCTCCCCTAAGTAATCACCCCCATCATCCTCCTCCTCTTCTTCCTCCACCTCGTCCAGGAGAGGTCCCTGAGCAGACAATGGCTGAATGTCATCAAGGATTCCCTCCTCCTCTTCCTCCTCATCAACATTGGCTGCAGACGCCTGCTCCTTAAGGTGCGTCAAAGTTTGCATGAGCAGAAGCATAAGTGGGATGCTCATGCTTAGGATGGCGTCGTCTGCGCTTACCAGCCGTGTGCATTCCTCAAAACACTGAAGGACTTTACAGAGGTCTTTCAGCTTCGACCACTGCACACCTGTCAACTTCATGTCTGCTCTCAAAGTGCCTGGCCGTGTATCCTCCCACAAATGCATTATGGCCTGCCTCTGCTCGCACAGCCGCTCCACCATGTGCAGGGTGGAGTTCCACCTTGTTGCAATGTCGATAATGAGGCGGTGGTTGGGAAGGTGGAGCAATCGCTGCAGCTTCTGCATACGAACGGAGTGTACAGGCGACAGTCTTCGCACCTTCTGGAGCAGGGCTGTTAATTCCGGATAATTTTTGAGGAAGCACTGCACCACCAGGTTCAAGGTGTGAGCCAAGCAAGGTATATGTTTGAGTTTTGAAAGGGCTAAGGCTGCCACAAAATTACGGCCATTATCACTAACTACCTTGCCTGCCTCAAGATGTACACTGCCCAGCCATGACTCAGTTTGTCGCTTCAAGTACTCGGCCAGCATCTCGGCGGTGTATTTGTTGCCCAAACACGTCATCTGCAACACAGCCTGCTGACGCTTTCCACTAGCTGCTCGATAGGGGGACACATCGTGTGCAACAGTGGCAGCTGCAGATGGAGTGCTCGTACGACTGCGCTCTGTGGACGAGCTTTCGCTTCTGGAGGAGGAGGAGGAGGAGGGTCGAACGCCTACAGCCAACTGTTTCCTATACCGTGGGCTAGGCAGCACTGTCCCACCACCACTGTCCCCTGTGGACCCTGCATCCACCACATTAACCAAGTGCGCAGTGATGTACACGTAATGGCCCTGGCCATGCCGACTGGACCATGCATCAGTTGTGAGGTGCACCTTTCCGCTCACTGACTGCTTGAGTGCATGGACAATGCGGTCTTTCACATGATGGTGGAGGGCTGGGATGGCTTTGCGAGAGAAGAAGTGGCGACTGGGTAGGTCATAGCGTGGTACTGCATAGGCCATGAGTTCGCGGAAAGCTGTGCTTTCCACCAACCGAAAGGGCATCATCTCAAACGAGATTAGTTTGGCAATGTGGGCGTTCAAACCCAGTGTACGCGGATGAGAGACTGAGTACTTTCTTGACCTACTCATAGTGTCTGGGAGGGTGAGCTGGACTTGAGAGCTGCATATGGTGGAAGTAGCGGTGGACAGGGCGGACTGAGAGAGGGTTGATGATGGTGATGGAGTTGGTGTTCTTTCTGATGGCCTAGAATCAGTCTTTCGTTGATATTACAGTGGGATTCCCTGACTGCTGTGGCCTTGCAACGACACCTCAACATTTGCTGCTGTGCTAACCGGTGGGCTTACAGTGGGGGAAACAATGTAGCGTTGCTGACTACCTTCGATGTGATCAGTTGCACATGTGGCACTTGAGGTTTGGTGTTGTGTCCACGCTTGCAAGTGCATGCTGGTTAAATGTCTAAGCATGCAACTGGTATTCAAATTTTTCAGATTTTTCCCTCGGCTAAAGGTCTTTGCGCACTTCTTACAGATAACCTTGGCCTGATCATGAGGACTTTGTTCAAAAAAGTGCCACACTGCACTCTTCCTACTTTGGCAGACATTTTGCGGCCTAGCACGCTGTGATCTTTTGACCCTCTGGACAAGCTGTCCAGCAACTCTTTTGATGTTTGGAACCTGTCTTTGGAGTGCTCCGGGCCTGCCAGATAACAGCTGTTGCGATGTCGATGTCTGCTGTGGATGCTCCTCATCTGAGCTATTGGAAGCAGCACTCTCTTCCCCCAATGGATGCCAATCTGGGTCAACAACTGGGTCATCCATCACCTCCTCTTCTATGTCATGTGCACCTTCCTCTGTTGTCACCGTGTATGGTGGTATAGTGTGCGGGAAGGGGCACCAGAGTCTCATCAGGGTCAGAATCTGGCTCTGTACACTGCGAGGACAATGTAGTGCTCTGAGTGAATGTACCAGCAGAATCATCCATCAGCGGCTGTGCATCAGTGCACTCCATGTCAGATTCATCTTGACCTGGGTAATTCACCATTTGACTTGATAATCCAGGCATGGTATGTGAAAACAGCTCCATGGAGTAATCAGTATTATGGCCTGCGTCATCCTTCAATCTTGGTTGGGGTGAAGGACACAAGGAAAGGTGTGGTTCATGAACATGAGCCTCCAATGACGACTCAGTGCTTTTACTTTTTACAACTGAAGAAGAGGAGGTGATAGAGCTGGAGGCTGAGTCAGCAATGTAAGACAAAACTTTTTCCTGATGCTCTGGCTTTAAAAGCGGTTTGCCAACTCCTAGAAAACTAAGCGTTCGAGGCCTTATGTAGCCAGACGATGATGCAGGCTCAACACCTCCTGCATTCGGTCCTATTTTGCTCTTGCCACTACCATCAGATCCACCACCAACACCATCATTACCAGCTGCCAACCCCCGCCCAATTCCACGGCCTCTTCCACCAGCCTTCCTCATTTTTGGTAGAAATGTAGACAAAATCCAACAAACTATATAGTAATGTAAAACAAGGTACAAGGTGTCTATAGGACAGGGGAGATTTTGAATTTCTGCAGACACTTGTGGACACTGGACACTTTTGGATTGTGTGAGGCCCACTGATATCTGAGCGCTATGTCACAGGCTCGATGGCACAGCTGTGACAAAAGTGACGAGAGGATAAGGGAGATTTTGAATTTCTGCAGACACTTGTGGACACTGGACACTTTTGGATTGTGTGAGGGCCACTGATATCTGAGCGCTATGTGACAGGCTCGATGGCACAGCTGTGACAAAAGTGATGAGAGGATAAGGGAGATTTTGAATTTCTGCACACACTTGTGGACACTGGACACTTTTGGATTGTGTGAGGCCCAATGAATATCTGAGCGCTTTGTGACAGGCTCGATGGCACAGCTGTGACCAAAGTGACTAGAGGATAAGGGAGATTTTGAATTTCTGCACACACTTGTGGACACTGGACACTTTTGGATTGTGTGAGGCCCAATGAATATCTGAGCGCTATGTGACAGGCTCGATGGCACAGCTGTGACCAAAGTGACTAGAGGATAAGGGAGATTTTGAATTTCTGCAGACACTTGTGGACACTGGACACTTTTGGATTGTGTGAGGGCCACTGATATCTGAGCGCTATGTCACAGGCTCGATGGCACAGCTGTGACAAAAGTGGCGAGAGGATAAGGGAGATTTTGAATTTCTACGGACACTTGTGGACACTGGACACTTTTGGATTGTGTGAGGCCCACTGATATCCGAGCGCTATGTCACAGGCTCGATGGCACAGCTGTGACAAAAGTGACTAGAGGATAAGGGAGATTGGATTGCTTTTAAAAAAGCAGTTTGCAGAGCAGTGGGTAAACAGCAATGCCAGCCTGTCAGGAAGCCTTAAAAAGCAGCCCAACAACCAACACCACTGATACACCACAATATAGCCTCCCCTTGCACTGCACACACAGTGACTGGTGTGTTGTGCAGGCCAAATCGCTAGCAGCAGAAGCAATTTTTTTTTCTTCTCAGCAGGACAAAAAAAAAAAATTGGGATTGCTTTTAAAAAAGCAATTTGCGGAGCAGTGGGTAAACAGCAATGCAGGAATGTCAGGAAGCCTTAGAAGGCAGCCCAACAACCAACACCACTGATACACCACTATATAGCCTCCCCTTGCACTGCACACACAGTGACTGGTGTGTTGTGCAGGCCAAATAGCTAGCAGCAGAAGCAGTTTTTTTGTCTTCTTCCCTGCCTAACGCTCTCCCTACAGAATCAGCAGCAACCTCTCCCTATACTGAGATCGGCAGAAGTAAGATGGAGGTCGGCGTGCACGCCCTTTTATACCCCCTGTCACGCCCACCAAAGCAAGCCAATCACTTGCATGCCCTTCTGAAAGATGGTGGTGACCCCTGCCTATGTCATCACGTTGCCCACAGTGTCCGTGGATCCTGATTGGCTGAAAAAGAGCGCAAAACAAACTTTTGAAACGCGACTTTGGCGCGTAAGTCGCCGACCTCGTGGCCGACCTCATCCTAGGGTCGGATTTCGTTTCATGAAACCCGACTTTGCCAAAAGTCGGCGACTTTTGAAATTTTTCGACCCGTTTCGCTCAACTCTATCCACAACGCATAATTACACATATGGGCCAATGTTCCAGGTGTCAATGATGCACTAGCAGTGGTGGGTGGAGGAGCACTTTCTGGCAAATCCACATCCCTCCTGTCACGCACAAACCCTGTACCAGACCTTGCCACGCCAACATTTTCTCTTGCCCCCAGAGAAGCATCCTCCTCCCCAAAATAATCATCCTCCTCCTCTTCTTCCTCCACCTCGTCCAGGACAGTTCCCTGACCAGACAATGGATGACTGTCATCAAGGCTTCCCTCCTCCTCCTCCTCCTGTTCCTCCTCCGCTAAAGATGCCTGATCCTTAATGTGCGTCAAACTTTAGATGAGCAGACGCATAAGTGGAAAGCTCATGCTTATGATGGTGTCGTCTGCGCTTACCAGCCGTGTGCATTCCTCAAAACACTGAAGGACTTTACAGAGGTCTTTCAGCTTTGACCACTGCACACCCGACCGCTCCATGTCTGCCCTCAAACTGCCTGCCCGTGTATCCTCCCACAAATGCATTATAGCCTGCTTCTGTTCGCACAGCCTCTCAACCATGTGCAGGGTGGAGCGTACAGCTGTATAAGGTGTAGGTAAAACTTTAAATCTCTGTATATATTTCCTTAGTCACAGACGCTCTCCCAGTATGTATTTGACCGTAATCCAACCAGCAGATATACGGTACTGTATCAGAAGCGGACAGCTCTATACGGTGTATGTATGGAAAAATGAAAATCTCCGTCTATTTTTTTACGGAGTCACACCCAGATAGCATGTATTTGTCCGTGACACCAGCCGGAACACGGTAGTGTGTGAGGAGCGTACAGCTCTAAATGGTGTAATTTTGGAAAATTTTAAATCTCCGTCTATTTTTTTATGGAGTCATACACACACGCTTTCTCTCTGTAGAGTTGACAATAAGACAAACGGCAGATATATGATACTGTTTGAGAAGCGGACAGCTCTATACAATGTGTTATGATTGAGTCACCGTAGGAGGCAAAAACAGAAATGCTAGCTAAGTCCTGAAAACAAGAGAAGTTGGCAACTATCAGATTGCAGACCCCTGAACCTATCAACACAACTAGCAGTAGCCGTGGGGGGTTCCTACGATGACCTAGACCCCTCGATCACAGCCTGAGAGATACATAGGCCTAAAGAAGGAAAGGGGAAATCTAACTGCCCCAGAGCAGACCCCAAAGCAATAGGCAGCCCCCCACATATAATGACGGTGAAGCAAGATGAAAACACTTACACAGACAGAAAGACAGGCTGAGCAAAGACGGGGCCCAAAAACTACCTAGATAGGAACGGATAGGAAGGCTGCTGTCTGCAATCTGCCAAAACCCTATCAGAGACAAAAGCCAACAAGCTGATATAAAAATGGCCCTGAAGCAACTAAGCTTCAAAAACTAAATCAGCACTCAGATACTTTCAGAAGACAGAGCTCAAGGACCACTGCACACTCCAGCAGGGAGTGGCAGAATCCAAAAAGCAAGAAAAACAAAAACAAATCTTAGATGCAAAAAGGCAAAACAGAAAACTTAGCTTTAGGAGAGCAGGAATCAGACTGGTGTCCAAGAGTCCACAGAGAAATCACCCACAGGGCAGAAAGGGCGTAGGCTGCCTTAAATCCAGTCAGTGACTCCACTCAGCCAATCGTCTTCATTAGTCCCAGGTGCCTGATAATCAGGCTCACTACCTTCCTTCACTAGAATAGGGAGTTCACCAGGCCTCAGTGACGGAGGGGAAAATGAACTCACAACAGTACCCCCCCCTTGAGGAGGGGTCACCGAACCCTCAACAACGCTACCAGGGCGATCAGGGTGAGCCCGATGAAAGGCACGCACCAATCTTTTGGCATGAATATCAGAGGCAGAGACCCAGGAATTATCCTCCTGACCATAACCCTTCCACTTAACCAAATACTGGAGTCTCCGTCTAGCCAGACGGGAATCCAGAATTTTCTCTACCTCATATTCCAAGTTACCTTCAACCAATACAGGGTCCGGAGGTGCCACTTCAGGCACAACTGGCTCAACAAACCTCTTCAACAAGGACTTATGGAACACATTATGGATCTTAAATGTGACAGGAAGAGCCAAACGAAAAGAGACCGGATTAATAATCTCCAAAATCTTGTAAGGTCCAATAAATCTAGGCTTAAACTTAGGAGAAGCCACCTTCATAGCAATATTTTTTGATGATAACCACACCATATCACCAATCTTAAACTGGGGACCAATGGTCCTATGTCGATTGGAAAACCGCTGGGCCTTTTCCTGGGAGAGGGATAACTTATCCACCACTTGGTCCCAGATCTGGTGCATTCTCTCCACCACAGTGTCAACCCCTGGGCAGGCAGAAGGCTCCACCTGCCCTGAAGAAAATCGAGGGTGAAAACCAAAGTTACAAAAAAAAGGTGACATCAAAGTGGCAGAACTAGCTCTATTATTTAAAGCAAATTCGGCCAAGGGCAAAAATGAAACCCAATCATCCTGATCAGCGGAAATAAAACATCTCAAATACGACTCCAAGGTCTGGTTTGTTCTCTCTGTCTGCCCATTGGTCTGAGGGTGAAAAGCAGAGGAGAAGGACAACTGAATTCTCAACTTGGAACAGAACGTCCTCCAAAATTTAGACACAAATTGAACTCCTCTGTCAGATACAATGTTCTCAGGAATCCCGTGCAAGCGAACCACCTGTTGCAAAAACAGAGGCACCAACTCAGAGGAAGATGGCAACTTAGGGAGTGGTACAAGATGAACCATCTTAGAGAACCTATCACAAATCACCCAAATAACAGTCATTCTTTGAGAGACCGGCATATCAGAAATGAAATCCATTGAAATATGGGTCCATGGCCTACTGGGGACCGGCAAAGGCATCAACAACCCACTAGAGCGAGAACAAGATTTAGACCGGGAGCAAGTCCCACAGGACTGCACAAAATTCCTGACATCATGAGACAAGGTGGGCCACCAAAAAGAACGACTCACCAGATCTCTAGTACCAAAAATACCTGGATGACCAGCCAATGCAGAGCAATGAACTTCAGACATCACTCTTCTTCCACTGGTCAGGAACATACAACTTTCCACTGGGGCAACGCTCAGGTTTGTCCTCCTGGAACTCTTGCAGAGCAAGTCTCAAATCGGGCGAGATGGCAGAAAGAACTACCCCTTCGCCTAAGATGGTGGCAGGCTTGGTCACCACAGGAGAATCAGCAAAGAAACTCCTAGAGAGGGCGTCTGCCTTGACATTCTTAGTTCAAGGAAGGAAAGAGACCACAAAATCAAAACGTGTAAAAAACAAGACCCACCTAACCTGTCTAGGGTTCAAGCGTTTAGCCGACTCTAGGTAAATCAAATTTTTGTGGTCAGTGAGGACCACAACTTGATGTTTGGCTCCCTCCAACCAATGTCTCCACTCCTCAAATGCCCATTTCATGGCCAACAGTTCCCGATTCCCCACATCATAGTTACGTTCAGATGAAGAGAACTTACGGGAAAAGAAAGCACAGGGATTCATTTTAGATGTTACCGGATCCTTTTGGGACAACACCGCTCCTGCACCAATCTCAGAAGCATCCACCTCTACCTAGAACGGGAGTGAGACATCAGGTTGCCGCAGAACGGGGGCGGAAGTAAATCTACGCTTCAGCTCCTGAAAGGAAGCAACCGCCTCCGGAGACCAATTCAACACATCCGCACCCTTCCTGGTCAGGTCAGTCAATGGTTTGGCAATACTAGAAAATTTTGCTATAAATTTCCGATAAAAATTAGCAAAACCCAAAAACTTCTGGAGGGCCTTCAAAGAAGTGGGCTGAACCCAATCATAAATGGCCTGTACCTTGGCCGGGTCCATTTCAATAGTTGACGGAGACAAAATAAATCCCAAAAAAGAAATTCTCTGTACTCCAAAAAGGCATTTTGATCCTTTGACATACAGAGAATTCTCTCTCAAGATCCGGAACACAGTCCGAATATGTTCCACATGAGAATCCCAATCCTTGGAGAAGATCAAAATATCATCCAGATAGATAATCAAAAATTTATCGACAAAGTCTCGGAAAATATCGTTCATGAAGCACTGGAAGACAGAAGGGGCATTAGTGAGCCCAAAAGGCATCACCAGGTACTCAAAATGTCCCTCCGGAGTATTAAACGCCGTCTTCCATTCGTCCCCCTGCTTAATGCGGATAAGATTATACGCCCCCCTGAGGTCAAGCTTGGTAAACCAGCAAGCACCTCTGACTCTAGAGAATAGATCCGAAATCAGGGGTAACGGATACTGATATTTAATAGTAATTTTATTGAGGGCACGATAATCAATACAAGGCCTTAAAGAACCATCCTTCTTGGCCACAAAAAAAAAACGGCACCTAAGGGTGAAGAGGATGGTCTAATATGACCCTTCTCCAATGCCTCCTTAATATAGGACCGCATAGCCTCGTGCTCGGGTACAGATAAATTGAAGAGCCGACCCTTAGGAAATTTACACCCTGCGTTTAGTTCAATAGCACAGTCATAACTCCTATGAGGAGGAAGAGACGCAGACTCATTCTCACTAAATACATCATAGTAGTCCGCCAAATAGTCAGGAACCTCATGCGACTGAGGAAAGGTGGAAAAAACCGGAGCCTCACTAAAGGTACACCAGCAACCCCAACTCACCACAGACACAGACGTCCAATCCAAAACTGGATTATGAATCTGCAACCAGGGAAACCCCAGAACAACGGCATCATGCAGACCATGCAACACCAAAAATCTGCAATTTTCTTGGTGGTCTGGGGCGACCCGCATGACCAACTGGGTCCAAAACTGAGGTTTATTTTTAGCCAGAGGGGTAGCATCAATCCCCCTCAAAGGGATAGGCGTCTGCAGACGTGTCAACGGAAATCCACAACGTTTAGCAAAATCCAAGTCCATTAGGTTTAGCGCTGCTCCCGAATCCACAAAAGCCTTGGCGGAAAATGTGGACAGGGAACAGATCAGAGTAATCGCCAAAAGAAACTTGGGCTGAACCCCACCAACAGAAAACGTGTGTGCAAAGTGTTTCTCACGTTTAGGACTAACAGAAATAACATGTGAGGCATCTCCACAGAAAAAACACAGCTTATTACGCCTTCTGAATTCCTGATGTTGCGCCTTAGACAAAACTCTATCACATTGCATAGGTTCAGACGTCTGTTCAACCGGTGGCAACACCTCTCGTGTAATCCTGCGTTCACGTAAACGCCGATCAACCTGAATGGCTAAAGACATAGAATCGTCCAGACCAGAGGGAACAGGAAATCCCACCATAGTATCTTTTACGGCTTCTGACAAACCCTTCCGAAAGAGAGCAGCCAAGGCACTATCATTCCAGGTAGTAAGGACCGCCCACTTTCAGAACTTTTGACAGTACAACTCTGCAGATTCTCGACCCTGGTTCAATGCTAACAGGGTCTTTTCAGCCTGATCAATAGCATTATGTTCGTCGTACAGCAACCCCAAGGCTTGAAAAAATGCGTTCACATTAGTCAGAATAGGGTCATCTGGTTTCAAAGAAAATGCCCAATCCTGGGGATCGCCGCGCAGCATAGAGATGACAATTTTAACCTGCTGCGCGGGGCTCCCTGACGAGTTAGGCTTCAAAGCAAAAAATAATTTACAATTATTTTTGAAACTCAAAAATTTAGATCGATCCCCAAAAAATACATCAGGTGTAGGGATCTTTGGCTCAACAGCATGTGAATGAGCTAGATAGGCGGAAATTCCTCGCACTTCAGCAGCGAGCTGCTCCACACGATCAGACACTTGCTTTATCTCCATTGAGAGAAAAAAAAATTCCCCCTACGGCCTCAGAGATATAGAGGAAAGAATATACACACACCTCTTTTTTTTTTTTTTTTTTTTTTTTTAAAACACAATTCTTTCCTGCTATAGAGTACCCCAGGATCTGCGGTTTGGCGGGTGATTCTGTTATGATTGAGTCACCGCAGGAGGCAAAAACAGAAATGCTAGCTAAGTCCTGAAAACCAGAGAAGTTGGCAACTATCAGATTGCAGACCCCTGAACCTATCAACACAACTAGCAGTAGCCGTGGGGGGTTCCTACGATGACCTAGACCCCTCGATCACAGCCTGAGAGATACATAGGCCTAAAGAAGGAAAAGGGAAATCTAACTGCCCCAGAGCAGACCCCAAAGCAATAGGCAGCCCCCCACATAAAATGACGGTGAAGCAAGATGAAAACACTTACACAGACAGAAAGACAGGTTGAGCAAAGACGGGGCCCAAAAACTACCTAGATAGGAACGGATAGGAAGGCTGCGGTCTGCAATCTGCCAAAACCCTATCAGAGACAAAAGCCAACAAGCTGATATAAAAATGGCCCTGAAGCAACTAAGCTTCAAAAACTAAATCAGCACTCAGATACTTTCAAAAGACAGAGCTCAAGGACCACTGCACACTCCAGCAGGGAGTGGCAGAATCCAAAAAGCAAGAAAAACAAAAACAAATCTTAGATGCAAAAAGGCAAAACAGAAAACTTAGCTTTAGGAGAGCAGGAATCAGACTGGTGTCCAAGAGTCCACAGAGAAATCACCCGCAGGGCAGAAAGGGCGTAGGCTGCCTTAAATCCAGTCAGTGACTCCACTCAGCTAATCGTCTTCATTAGTCCCAGGTGCCTGATAATCAGGCTCACTACCTTCCTTCACTAGAATAGGGAGTTCACCAGGCCTCAGTGACGGAGGGGAAAATGAACTCACAACAACAATGTATGTATGGAAAATTTTAAATTTCCGTCTATTTTTTGACAGAGTCAACAGCAGATATACGATACTGTTAGAGAAGCGGACAGCTCTATACGGTGTATGGAAAAATTGAAATGTCCGTATATGTATTTACAGAGTCTCACACACACACTGTCTCTGTGTAGATTTGACCACAATACAAACAGCAGATATACAATACTGTTTGATAAGTGGACAGCTATATACGGTGTATGTATGGAAAATTTAAAATCTCTGTCTATTTTTTTATGGAGTCACACACAGACAGCATGTATATGTCCGTGATACCAGCTGGTACACGGTAGTGTGTGAAGAGCGTACACCTCTATACAGTGTGTGAAAAAATTAACACTCTGTAACTGTGCAGAAAATCAGAATACAGTGGGGAAAAAAAGTATTTAGTCAGTCAGCAATAGTGCAAGTTCCACCACTTAAAAAGATGAGAGGCGTCTGTAATTTACATCATAGGTAGACCTCAACTATGGGAGACAAACTGAGAAAAAAAAATCCAGAAAATCACATTGTCTGTTTTTTTTTCATTTTATTTGCATATTATGGTGGAAAATAAGTATTTGGTCAGAAACAAAATTTCATCTCAATACTTTGTGATATATCCTTTGTTGGCAATTACAGAGGTCAAACGTTTTCTGTAAGTCTTCACAAGGTTGCCACACACTGTTGTTGGTATGTTGGCCCATTCCTCCATGCAGATCTCCTCTAGAGGAGTGATGTTTTTGGCTTTTCGCTTGGCAACACGGACTTTCAACTCCCTCCAAAGGTTTTCTATAGGGTTGAGATCTGGAGACTGGCTAGGCCACTCCAGGACCTTGAAATGCTTCTTACGAAGCCACTCCTTCGTTGCCCTGGCGGTGTGCTTTGGATCATTGTCATGTTGAAAGACCCAGCCACGTTTCATCTTCAATGCCCTTGCAGATGGAAGGAGGTTTGCACTCAAAATCTCACGATACATGGCCCCATTCATTCTTTCATGTACCCGGATCAGTCGTCCTGGCCCCTTTGCAGAGAAACAGCCCCAAAGCATGATGTTTCCACCACCATGCTTTACAGTAGGTATGGTGTTTGATGGATGCAACTCAGTATTCTTTTTCCTCCAAACACGACAAGTTGTGTTTCTACCAAACAGTTCCAGTTTGGTTTCATCAGACCATAGGACATTCTCCCAAAACTCCTCTGGATCATCCAAATGCTCTCTAGCAAACTTCAGACGGGCCCGGACATGTACAGGCTTAAGCAGTGGGACACGTCTGGCACTGCAGGATCTGAGTCCATGGTGGTGTAGTGTGTTACTTATGGTAGACCTTGTTACATTGGTCCCAGCTCTCTGCAGTTCATTCACTAGGTCCCCCCGCGTGGTTCTGGGATTTTTTCTCACCGTTCTTGTGATCATTCTGACCCCACGGGGTGGGATTTTGCGTGGAGCACCAGATCGAGGGAGATTATCAGTGGTCTTGTATGTCTTCCATTTTCTAATTATTGCTCCCACAGTTGATTTCTTCACTCCAAGCTGGTTGGCTATTGCAGATTCAGTCTTCCCAGCCTGGTGCAGGGCTACAATTTTGTTTCTGGTGTCCTTTGACAGCTCTTTGGTCTTCACCATAGTGGAGTTTGGAGTCAGACTGTTTGAGGGTGTGCACAGGTGTCTTTTTATACTGATAACAAGTTTAAACAGGTGCCATTACTACAGGTAATGAGTGGAGGAAAGAGGAGACTCTTAAAGAAGAAGTTACAGGTCTGTGAGAGCCAGAAATCTTGATTGCTTGTTTCTGACCAAATACTTATTTTCCACCATAATATGCAAATAAAATGAAAAAAAAACAGACAATGTGATTTTCTGGATTTTTTTTTCTCAGTTTGTCTCCCATAGTTGAGGTCTACCTATGATGTAAATTACAGATGCCTCTCATCTTTTTAAGTGGTGGAACTTGCACTATTGCTCACTGACTAAATACTTTTTTTCCCCACTGTAAAAGTTTTTTTGCTTTGAAAAAAGCGGTCTGCACAGCAGTGTGCAAACATCAATGCAGCTATCAGGTAGCCTTATAATGCAGCCTAATAACCACCAACACTGCTGCACACACAAAAGTCCTCCCCTTTCACTGCACACTAACTGTACAGTTGAAATTGCTATCAGAAGAATCACAGATTTTTTTTTCTTTGTTGCCTAATGCTCTCCCTATTGAGAAACAGCGGCAGCAACCTCTCCCTATGCTAAGATCGGCAGAAGTAAAATGGCGGTCGGCGGTCAGGGCTTTTATAGCCACTGTGACGCCACACAAAGCAAGCCAATCACACAAATGCCCTTCTCTAAGATGGTGGTGGCCGCTACCTATGTCATCACGATGCCCACAGTATGCGTCCTTGATGATTGGCTGAGAAAAGGCTCTGGAAGCATTATGTGAAACGTGGCTGGCGCACGGGTTGGCGACCTCATGGCCGCCCACAGTTGCGACGCCGCACGTTTAGTAAGTCTAGAGGGACTCTGACCCTGTGTCCTTGGGGCTGAGTTCTGTGACCTGATACTGAACATTTACCTTGCCGAGCTCTGTGAGCTTTAACGGGCTCCGGCATTTATGTTCGGCGGTAGTGCGGCTCTGTGAAGCAACAGAGTCTGCCCCTGTACACACCGGGTGACATTAACCTGCATGTGTTCCTCTATTATACAGCCATATAGCGTCCGCCATTACTGAGCATCAGTTTACCACCCCCGCACGGTGGACCCCGGGCTGCGAACGCACCTTATTACCATCTTTATTATTTGGTGCGTTCCGCCAGTGCTAACAATAGGAAGCATTTCTCTTCCTCGAAACATGACGAGTTGAGTTAATGCAAAAGACCACAATTTTTGTCTCAGCTTATCACAGCACCTTCTCCAAATCTCTCACAGAATTATCCAGGCGTTTATTGGCAAACTTCAGATGGGACTGCACATGTGCCTTCTTGAGCAGGGGCACCTTGCAGGCACTGCAGGATTTTAAACCTTTACAGCGTAATGTGTTACCAATGGTTTTCTTGGTTAGTGTGGTCCCAGCTGCCTTGAGATCATTAACAAGTCCCCCTTGTAGGTTTAGGCTCATCTCTCACCTTCCTCATGTCACGCCGCTCTCACCTGGGGGCGGGACCTCGGTCTCGACGTCATCTCTTCCGGAGCCGCGGTCACTCCGGGGGTCCCGTCGAGTGCGCACGTGCAGCTCTCGTCCCCGGGTCTCCTCCTCCATGTCACGTTTGCGCTTGCGCGCTCCTGTCAGTGCTGTATAGGGCTCGGTCCTCTCTATGGTAATGGAGGACCTGACCCGGAACCTGTAGTGGTCATGTGCTTTCTGGCTAGGTCCTGACCCGGAACCAGTAGTAGTCATGTGCTATATCAGACGACCTCCCCCTAGGGGAGGTGCCTGATTATTGTTGTGCTTCCTGGCTTGGTCTGCCGTGTCCCTGCCTGGCTGTGCGCTGTATTCAGGTCCCCTGCCTTGCACTCTGTTGTGCCTCTTGGCACACGCTCTGAATCTGCACTCTGCCTTGTACTTGGTTGTGCCTCCTGGCACACGCTCTGACCCTGTGCTCTGTCTCGTACTCGGTTGTGCCTCCTGGCACATGCTCTGACCCTGTACTCTGTCTCATCCTCAGTTGTGCCTCCTGGCACACACTCTGATTCCGTGCTCTGTCTTATACTCAGTTGTGCCTCCTGGCACACACTCGGACCCTGTGCTTTGTCTCATACTCAGTTGTGCCTCCTGGCACATGCTCTGATCCTGTACTCAGACTCTTACTCTGTTATGCCTCCTGGCACACGTACCAATCCTGCGCTCTGTCTTATGCTCAGTTGTGCTCTCTGGCACACACCCTGCTCCTTTACTCTGTTACACCTCCTGGCACACCTGCTGCCTGACTCAGTGCTCTGACATGCTCCTTGCACACATCCTGCTTCACTCACACCCAGACGAACGTAGTCTCTGTATACCACGTGTTCCCGTGTCCACGCTTTACACGTTCCTCCAGACACACTCACCCACTCGTGTCTCCTGTGAGCCGGCCGCCTGGTGCCAACAGTCGTGGTGCCTCACCCCTTGGGGCTTGCCCCTGACACTCCCTGTATAGGGGGTGGTCTTCACTAGGTCAGCTCGCCCTTGGAGGGTTGGTGTCACGACCCAGAGGGTCCACTCCAGGAGTCGTCACAGTATAATCAGGCCATGGACTCCGCTGGTACCACCGCCCCCATCCAAAAGGAACTGGTGTTCCTACGGGAGAGTCAGACCAGGATTATGGCCTTTTTGAAATCCATGGAGTCCCGTTTGTCGGCCATGCAGTCCTCTGACCCTGGGAATGCGTCCCAGCTGGCCAGCCTCCAGCAAGAACTCACACAGCAACGCGACACCCAGGCCCATATCCTCAACTATATGGCATTGGTAGACAGTCGGCTTCTTTCCATACAATCCGTTTCTGCCCAGTTCTCGGCCGCACACCCGATGCCGCGCCTCGGCAAGCCACCCCGATATAGCGGGGACCCTAAGTTTTGTCGAGGATTTCTGAACCAATGCCGGTTACATTTTGAGCTTTTGCCGCAGCACTATCCCACTGAGCGCGCCCAAATTGCCTTTATTGTTTCACACTTAGAGGGGGAGGCGTTAGCATGGGTGAACCCCCTCTGGGAGCGCAATGACCCACTCGTCTCTCAGCTTTCCACCTTTTTGGACACCTTCCGCAAGGTGTTCGACGAGCCGGGTCATCTGGCTTCTACCACCGAGTCCCTCTTTAACCTCCATCAGGATACGCTATTGATGGGACAGTATGCCATCCATTTTCGTACCTTGTCCTCTGAACTCGGTTGGAACAACGAGGCTCTCGTAGGGATCTTTTGGCGTGGCCTGTCCGGTCGGATCAAAGACGAACTGGCAGGTCGGGATACTCCCACCTCTTTAGAGGATCTGATCTCTCTGGCGACACACATTGACCTGCGGTTTCAGGAACGTGCCCGTGAATTAGCTAGAGAGAGGAGCTCCTCTCACCTCCTCCGTTCCTGCTCCAAGAAGCCTGGAAACTTCTCCGCCTAGGGTTGATAGGAGAGGCCTCCATAGGTGTACATGATTCCTCTCCTCCTCTGCTCGTGTCCGTATTATTGAATCTCGGTGCCAAGCGTTATTCTGAGAAGGCTTTTCTGTATTCTGGCGTGGAGGGGAATTTTATCACACTCGAGGCGGTTAAAAAATACCGGATTCCTGTCAGATCCCTGGAGACTCCTCGGTCGATTGTTTCGGTCAATGGTACGTCCGTGCTGGAGACCGTTACCCAGGCCACCGAAGAGATCGAGCTGCAGATCGGAGCCCTGCACCTGGAGAAGATCTCATTCCTCGTCTTGTCTACCATGTCTTACACCCTTCTTCTAGGCCTCCCTTGGCTACAGACTCATGAGCCATCCCTGGACTGGCGGTCGGGCGAGATACTCCGGTGGGGACCGTTCTGTCAGGAGAAGTGCCTGTTGCCCGTCCGTCCGATGAACTCTGCCGGTCCATCCCCGGCACCTACAGGTCTGCCGTCGGCTTACTGGTCCTTAGCAGATGTCTTTGACAAGAAGGAGGCCGAGACTCTGCCCCTCCATCGGCCATATGATTGTCCGATTGACCTCATTCCTGGTTCTACGCCACCCAGGGGTAGGATGTACCCGCTATCCCCTGCTGAGACCCAAGTTATGTCTAAGTATATCCAGGAGAACCTTGCGAGAGGTTTCATCCGTAAGTCCTCCTCGCCCGCGGGAGCGGGATTTTTCTTTGTAGAAAAGAAGGACGGCTCCCTCTCTCCTTGCATAGACTACCGAGGCCTGAATGATATCACGGTCAAAAACAAGTACCCATTGCCATTGATCCCGGAGCTCTTTGACCGACTTAGAGGAGCTCGAATTTTCACCAAACTGGATCTTCGTGGGGCCTACAACTTGATCCGCATTCGTTCTGGGGATGAGTGGAAGACCACCTTTAACACCAGAGACGGTCACTACGAGTACTTGGTCATGCCCTTTGGCCTCTGCAATGCCCCAGCGGTGTTCCAGGAGTTCGTGAATGACGTTTTCCGGGATATGCTGTACTCCTGCGCGGTAGTCTATCTGGATGACATCCTCGTTTTTTCTCCAGATCTCTCCGCCCACAGAAAGAACGTGCGTCAAGTCCTCCAGCGACTGAGGGAGAACACCTTTATGCCAAGCTCGAGAAATGTGCCTTCGAGCAAACGTCCCTGCCATTCTTGGGGTACATTATCTCAGGATCAGGTCTACGCATGGATCCGGCAAAGGTGTCCGCCATCCTCGATTGGCCACAGCTCCATGGGGTGAAGGCAATCCAACGCTTCCTTGGTTTTGCGAACTACTACCGACAGTTCGTTCCTCATTTCTCCTCGTTGGTTCGCCCCATCTCGTCCCTTATCAGCAAGGGGGCTAACCCAAATGCTTGGCCCTCTGAGGCTGAAGAGGCCTTCCAGGTGCTTCACCGACCTGAGGTTAGTAGACCTTTCACTCTCGTGGTGGACTCATCCTCTACCGGGGCTGTCGCAGTCCTTCTGCAGAAATCCTCTTCTGGACATTTTGTCACCTGTGGCTTCTTTTCTAAAGTATTTTCCTCCACTGAGCAGAACTATTCCATTGGTGACAAAGAGCTATTGGCCATTAAGTTGGCCTTGGAGGAGTGGAGGTACTTACTGGAAGGTGCCATACATCCATTCAAGATCTTCACGGACCATAAGAACCTGGCGTACATCCAGTCCACACAGAGGCTCAATCCTCGGCAAGCCAGGTGGTCCCTATTCTTCGCCCGCTTTGACTTTGAGCTACATTTTCGGCCCGGCGATAAAAACGTTAGAGCGGATGCGTTGTCAAGATCATTCCTGTCATCTGATGCAGAGAAAGAACCCTCTCATATCATTGATATATCCAAAGTAATTACTGTGGCTCCTGTCAAGTTAACCACGTTACCTCCGGGAAGAACCTTTGTGGCTGAGAATAACTGAAAACGAGTGCTAAATTGGGGACATTCGTCCAAGATTGCCGGCCACGTTGGTGTCAAAAGACTTTGGACTTAATCTCTCACCATTATTGGTGGCCTTCACTCTCCCAGGAGGTTAAAGACTTTGTAGCATCTTGCCCGTCCTGTGCCCAGAACAAAATAACCAGACAACCACCCTCCTGTCTTCTGTTCCCGCTTCCCGTTTCGTCGGCTCCATGGCAGCACATAGCCATGGATTTCATTACTGATCTGCCTTGTTCTTCCTGTTGTACTGTGGTCTTGGTGGTTGTAGACCGATTTTCAAAGATGGCCCACTTCATTCCTCTTCCCGGACTACCCTCTGCTCCTGAACTGGGAGCGCAGGTGGTCTTCTCTTCCATCCTCCCAGTGGATGGCCATGGAACAAGGAGGTGGAATAAGATTCTGCAGGTCGATGGTGCCGTCAGCAACGATTTGGATTTATGGATCACGGAGTGAATTACCTTTATGATGGACTACTTGCTAGAGATGGGGTGCACCTTACGAAGACTGGAAAACATGTATTTGGAAGTCGCCTTGCTACACTTGTAAGGAGAGCTTTAAACTAGAACAACATGGGAAGGGAAGCAAAAGACCAGAAAAAGCCATACACCTGACAAATGCTATTGAGAACTCTGCTATTAGAAGTGGAAAGGAAGAACAAAGACAAAAGAATCTAAATAATAAAAATATTGGAGAAAGAGAAACCAATCACAAACTAAAATGTTTCTATATTAATGCACAAAGCATGGGCAACAAACAAGGAGAATTGGAACTACTAACACACGAAAAGAAATATGATGTCATTGGAATCACTGAAACTTGGTGGGACAATACACATGATTGGAATACAAGACTAGAAGGATACAACTTATTTGCAAGAAACAGACTTGATAAACGAGGAGGAGGTGTCACATTGTATGTTAGAAACGCTTATATCTGCACAGAGATTGAAACTTCAGAGACTGGGAGTTCTGTGGAAACTGTTTGGGTAAGAATACAAGGACAGAACAATGGAAAGGACACCATTGTAGGCATTTACTACAGGCCGCCTGTGCAAGCTGAAGATATGGATGAACTCTTTATTCATCAAATGGCCAAGTTCTCCAAAAAATATGACATAGTTGTCATGGGAGATTTCAACTATCCAGACATTTGTTGGGAATCTCTCTCAGACAAAACTAACAGGTCAAGGAAATTCTTATCCTCTCTTGCTGACAACTTTATCTTCCAAAAGGTAGGGGAGAAAACAAGGGGAACTGCTACCTTGGATCTAATCCTTATAAACAGTGAGGAAATGGTTGAGGAGGTAAAAGTGGCTGGGACCCTAGGAGGTAGCGACCATGCTATTTGAGAATTTTGGATAACTAGAGGAGGAAGACCTGTGAAGACTCAGATGTCAAGGTTAGATTTAAGGGAATAGAAGAATCCAGGATATCTATAAACAGAAAGATAGTGAGGAAACACTTTGCTAACCTAAATGAATTCAAGTCTCCAGGTCCAGATGAATTACACCCCAGAGTACTGAAGGAGATAGCAGAAGAAATTTTTGAACCCCTCTCCATAATCTTTGAAAATTCTTGGAGAACAGGAGAAGTCCCAGAAGACTGGAGAAGAGCAAATGTTGTTCCTATCTTCAAAAAGGGGAAGAAGGTGGACCCAGGCAACTATAGGCCGGTGAGTCTGACTTCTATACCAGGAAAGATCTTTGAACAAATTATTAAACAACATGTATGTCAGTACCTGGATAAGAATGAAGTGATTAAACAGAGTCAGCATGGGTTTGTAACTAATAAGTCATGTCAGACTAACTTAATTTCCTTCTATGATGGAATCACTGATTGGGTGGATCAAGGAAATGCTGTAGATATAGTATATCTTGACTTCAGCAAAGCATTTGACAAAGTATCTCATACAATCCTTATTGAAAAAATGACTAAGCATGGAATGGACAAGGCAACTGTTAGGTGGATTCATAACTGGCTTAGTGATCGGACCCAAAGAGTGGTCGTAAATGGGTGCACATCCAGTTGGAAGAATGTCTCAAGTGGGGTACCACAGGGCTCTGTCCTGGGTCCTGTATTGTTCAACATCTTTATCAACGATTTAGATGGAGGAATTGAGGGTAAACTGATTAAATTTGCTGATGACACAAAGCTAGAAGGGATAGCTAATACTAGAGAAGAGAGAGAGAGGATTCAAAAAGATATAAATAAGCTGGAGAAGTGGGCAGCAACTAACAGAATGGTTTTTAACAGGGAAAAATGCAAAATACTATATCTGGGCAATAAAAATGAAAATAGCATATACAGAATGGGAGGAATAGGCCTAAGCAACAGCACATGTGAAAAAGACTTGGGTATACTAATAGATCATAGACTGGATATGAGTCAACAGTGTGATGCAGCAGCAAAAAAGGCAAATGCAATTCTAGGATGTATTAACAGAAACATACAGTCTAGATCACGTGAAGTCATTATTTCCCTCTACTCCTCTTTGGTCAGACCTCATCTGGAATATTGTGTCCAGTTTTGGGCACCACATTTTAAAAAAGACATCAACAAACTGGAGCACGTTCAGAAAAGAGCAACCAGAATGGTGACCGGTCTGCAAACCCTGTCTTATGAGGAAAGGTTGCAGGATTTTTGATTGTTTAGTTTGCAAAAGAGAAGACTGAGAGGAGACTTAATAGCTGTCTACAAATATTTAAAGGGCTGCCACATTGTAGAAGGATCAACTTTATTCTCATTTGCACAAGGAAAGACTAGAAGCAATGGGATGAAACTGAATGGGAGGAGACACAGATTAGATATTAGAAAAAACTTTTTGACAGTTAGAGTGATCAAAGAGTGGAACAAGCTGCCACAAGAAGTGGTGAGTTCTCCTTCAATGGAAGTCTTCAAACAGAGGCTGGACAGACATCTGACTGGGATGATTTAGCGAATCCTGCTTTGAGCAGGGGTTTGGACCAGATGGCCCAGGAGGTCCCTTCCAACTCTACGATTCTATGATTCTATGACTTGGCGAAGATCTTCATTTCCCATATCTTCAGGATTCACGGCTTCCCCCAGCACATCGTGTCAGACAGAGGGGTCCAATTCACCTCCCGGTTCTGGAGAGCTCTATGCGGACGCATGAAAGTGTCATTGGATTTCTCTTCCGCCTATCACCCCCAAACCAATGGGCAGGTGGAACGTACTAACCAGATCCTTACATCCTACCTCTGGTATTTTTCTAATGCTCATCAGAATGATTGGGTCGGTCTACTTCCTTGGGCTGAGTTCGCCTACAATAATCACTCCAGTGAATCGTCTACCAAGTCTCCTTTCTTCATCGTCTTTGGTCAGCATCCCAATGTGCCTCTACCGGTACTTCCTGTCTCGGGGGTACCTGCTGCCGATTCTCTGTCTGTGGAGATCTCCAGGGTGTGGCAGGAGACCAAAACCGCTCTCGAGAAAGCACGGGACAGAATGAAATTACACGCTGACAAGAGGCGCCTGGACGTTCCTCCATTTCTCCCTGGTGACAAGGTGTGGCTCTCCACCAAATACGTCCGCCTTAGGCCTCTTTCACACTTCCGTTTTTGACAATCAGTCAAAATCCGCCAAGTTTTGAAAAAAACGGATCCGCAATTTTTTTCCCCGTTTTTTCCCCCATTGAGTTGCATTACTGGCGGATCTTGACTGATGGTCATCCGTTGGATCCGTTTTTGTGAGGATCCGCCAAATTTTTTTTCATCCGCCGGCATGCCTGGACGGACCCTGCAACTTTTTTTGTGGTTGGATCTGCATTTTCCAGTGCGCATGCCCGGAGAAAGTCTCTCTCTCTCTTTCCCGGCCAGCGGTTCCTTTAAATTTCCTTATTCTGCGGATCCGTCAAAAAACGGATCCTGTGGCATCCGTTCACATCAGTTAGGAACGGATCCGCTTGTCCGCCTTTTTGGCGGATTTTAACTGACACAAAAAACTGAAGTGTGAAAGAGGCCTTAAGGTACCATCTTACAAACTGGGTCCCCGTTACATTGGTCCTTTTGAGGTCCTCAGGCGGATTAATGATGTTGCTTACAAATTGAAGCTGCCTCCTTCACTCCATATTCCCAATTCCTTCCATGTGTCTCTCCTTAAACCTGTGGTTCTTAACCGATTTCATCCTTCTCCAGGCCACACACCCCAGCCTGTTGGCTTGGGGGATGAGTTTGAGGTGAATGACATTTTGGCCATGAAGAAGGTAAGAGGGAGAACCATGTTCTTGGTCGATTGGAAGGGTTTTGGCCCCGAGGAGAGGTCATGGGAACCCAGGGAGAATATCCACGCACCCCAGATTTTGTCTAAGTTCCTCTCCAGTTTTTGAAAGAGGGGGTGTAAAGGGGGGTACTGTCACGCCGCGCTCACCTGGGGGCGGGACCTCGGTCCCGACGTCGTCTCTTCCGGAGCCGCGGTCACTCCGGGGGTCCCGTCGGGTGCGCACACGCAGCTCTCGTCCCCGGGTCTCCTCCTCCATGTCATGTTTGCGCTTGCGCGCTCCTGTCAGTGCTGTATAGGGCTCGGTCCTCTCTATGGTAATGGAGGACCTGACTCGGAACCTGTAGTGGTCATGTGCTTTCTGGCTAGGTCCTGACCCGGAACCAGTAGTAGTCATGTGCTATATCAGACGACCTCCCCCTAGAGGAGGTGCCTGATTTTTGTTGGGCTTCCTGGCCTGGTCTGCCGTGTCCCTGCCTGGCTGTGCGCTGTATTCAGGTCCCCTGCCTTGCACTCTGTTGTGCCTCTTGGCACATGCTCTGAATCTGCACTCTGCCTTGTACTTGGTTGTGCCTCCTGGCACACGCTCTGACCCTGTGCTCTGTCTCATACTCGGTTGTGCCTCCTGGCATACACTCTGATTCCATGCTCTGTCTTATACTCAGTTGTGCCTCCTGGCACGCACTCTGATTCCGTGCTCTGTCTTATACTCAGTTGTGCCTCCTGGCACACACTCGGACCCTGTGCTTTGTCTCATACTCAGTTGTGCCTCCTGGCACATGCTCTGATCCTGTATTCAGTCTCTTACTCTGTTATGCCTCCTGGCACACGTACCAATCCTGCGCTCTGTCTTATGCTCAGTTGTGCTCTCTGGCACACACTTGGCTCCTGTACTCTGTTACACCTCCTGGCACACCTGCTGCCTGACTCAGTGCTCTGACGTGCTCCTTTGCATGCATCCTGCTTTACTCACATCTGGACGTACGAAGTCGCTGTATACCACGTGTTCTCGTGCCCACGCTTTATACGTCCTGCAGACACACTCACTCGTGTCTCCTGTGAGCCGGCCGCCTGGTGCCAGCAGTCGTGGTGCCTCACCCCCTGGGGCTTGCCCCTGACACTCCCTGTATAGGGGGTGGTCTTCACTTGGTCAGCTCGCCCTGGGAGGGTTGGTGTCACAACCCAGAGGGTCCACTCCAGGAGTCGTCACACCTCATGAACAAGGATACCTCACAAGGTGAGATTTTGCATGGTGCCCCAGATTGATGCCAATTGACAGTCATTTTTTATTTCTTCCATTTTCTTACTAATGCACCAACAGTTGTCTCCTCCTCACCCAGCACTTTACGTATGGTTTTGTAGCTTTGTGCAGGTCTGTGATCTTGTCCCTGACATCCTAGAAAGCTCTTTGGTCTTGCCCATGTTGTAGACGTTAGAGTCTGACTGATTGTGGACAGGAGTCTTTTATAAAGGTGACTATGTAACACACCTGTCTTTAATGCAGGTAACGAGTTTATTAGGAGCGACTAACTGGTCTGTAGGAGCCAGAAATATTACTGGTTGGTAGGAGATCATATACTTATTTCTCACTGCAAAATGCAAATAAATTTAATTTATACAATGTGATTTTCTGGATTTTATCTTTGATACCCTATCTCTCAATGATAAAATCAACCTACCCTAGCAAGGGATCAAAAACTTATTTCTCACACTGTATGTGTGTATATATATATATATATATATATATATATATATATATAAAAACATCCCATTTATTCAGTACATTAAAAACCAGGGATAAAAATATAAACTACCCGAAGGAACAAAAAGACATTGGGTCTATGGCTCTGACGTGCAAGGTATGATAACCTGTAAGATGTCATAGCTGCAGGGCATTTTGGGGAGACCTGCAGGCCACACGAAAATACATTTGACTGCTACATACAATGACATTTCAAATTGTGCTGGTTAAGTTTTTTTTGTTTATAAACCCTGAATCTCAAAGTGTTCAAATTTGTGATAAACTGCACTATATACTATAGCTGACACCTTGCTGTATCAGCCTTGATTGGTTTTGGCACCAACTGTGGCTTTATACACTTTAGTCGCTGCTGTCATTAGTGATTGCAACATCTAAATGGGTAACCAAGTGTGGGGGCTCCATCTTTAACCCCATCAGCACCCAGAGATCTTGATTGTGTGATCATGATGTTTGCCATGGCAATAAATAGCCAAATTGCGGCCTTAGAGTTTGCCGGTTATAGTGGCCTGATCAGAAGTTAGTGACATTTAGGACGTAAAAAACTAATTTTTTCCTTCCTGTCATGCCACTTTGCATTGATTCCTGAAAAGCAACTGAATGGTTAACCCCTTCACCCCCAAGGGTGGTTTGCGCGTTCATGACCGGGCCAATTTTTACAATTCTGACCAATGTACCTTTATGAGGTCATAACTCTGGAACGCTTCCATGGATCCCGGTGATTCTGACACTGTTTTCTCGTGACATATTGTACTTCATGTTAATGGTAAAATTTCATTCAAATAACTTGCGTTTATTTGTGAAAAAAACGGAAATTTGGCAAAAATTTTGAAAATTTTGCAATTTTCCAACTTTGAATTTTTATGCCCTTATATCACAGAGATACGGCACACAAAAAACTTGATAACTAACATTTCCCACATGTTTACTTTACATCAGCACAATTTTGGAACCAAAATTTTTTTTTGTTAGGAAGTTATAAGGGTTAAAATTTGACCAGCGATTTCTCATTTTTACAACACCATTTTATTTTTAGGACCACATCACATTTGAAGCCACTTTGAGGGGTCTATATGATAGAAGATACCCAAAAGTGACACCATTCTAAAAACTGCACCCCTTAAGGTGCTCAAAACCACATTCAAGAAGTTTATTAACCCATTAGGTGCGTCACAGGAATTTTTTTGAATATTTAAAAAGAAATGAACATCTAACTTTTTTCACAAAAAAAATACTTCAGGTTCAATTTTTTTTATTTTACCAAGGGTAACAGGAGAAATTGGACTGCAAAAGTTATTGTGCAATTTGTCCTGAGAACGCTGATACCTAATTGTGGGGGGGAACGACTGTTTCGGCGCATGGCAGAGCTCAGAATGGAAGGAGCGCCGTTTGACTTTTTCAATGCAAAATTGGCTGGAATTCAGATCGGACGCCATGTCACGTTTGGAGAGTCCCTGATATATCTAAACAGTGGAAACCCCCTACAAGTGACCCCATTTTGGAAACTAGACCCCCCAAGGAACTTATCTAGATATGTGGTGAGAACTTTGAACCCACAAGGGCTTTACAGAAGTTTATAACGTACAGCGGTACAATTAAAAAATCATATTTTTTCCACAAAAATGATCTTTTCACCCCAATTTTTATTTTCCCAAGGGTAACAGGACCCTAAAAGTTATTGTGCAATTTGTCCTGAGTATGCTGATACCCCACATGTGGGGGTAAACCACTATTTGGGCGCATGGCAGAGCTCGGAAGGGAAGCAGCGCCATTTGATGTTTTTGGCTGGAATTGAGATCGGACATCATGTCGCGATTGGAAAACCCCTGATGTACCAAAACAGTGGAAACCCCCCACAAATGACACCATTTTGGAAACTAGACCCCCTAAGGAACTTATCTAGATGTGTGGTGAGCACTTTGAACCCCCCAGTGCTTCACAGAAGTTTATAACGCCCGGGTGTGAAAATAAAAAATTCGTATTTTTTCCACAAACATGATCATTTAGTCACCATTTTTTTTTATTTTCCCAAGGGTAGCAGGAGAAATTGGACACCAAAAGTTGTTGTCCATTTGTCCTGAGTATGCTGATACCCCATATGTGGGAGAAAACTACTGTATGGGCACACGTCAGGGCTCGGAAGGGAAGTAGTGACGTTTTGGAATGCAGACATTGATGGAATGGTCTGCGGGTGTCATGTTGCCTTTGGAGATCCCCTAATGTACCTAAACAGTGGAAACCCCCCACAAATGACCCCATTTTGAAAACTAGACCCCCAAAGGAACTTATCTAGATGTGAGGTGAGCACTTTGAACCCCCAAGGGCTTCACAGAAGTTTATAATGCCAGGGCATGAAAATAAAAAAATCGTATTTTTTCTACAAACATGATCAATTAGTCCCCAATTTTTTTATTTTCCCAAGGGTAACAGGAGAAATTGAACCCCAAAAGTTGTTGTCCAATTTGTCCTGAGTACGCTGACACCCCATATGTGGGAGAAAACTACTGTATGGACACACGTCAGGGCTCGGAAGGAAAGTAGTGACGTTTTGGAATGCAGACTTTGATGGAATGGTCTGCGGGTGTCATGTTGCCTTTGGAGAGCCCCTAATGTACCTAAACAGTGGAAACCCCCCACAAATGACCCCATTTTGGAAACGAGAACCCCTAAGGAACTTATCTAGATGTGTGGTGAGCACTTTGAACCCCCAAGGGCTTCACAGAAGTTTATAATGCCCGGGCATGAAAATAAAAAAATCGTATTTTTTCCACAAACATGATCAATTAGTCCCCAATTTTTTCATTTTCCCAAGGGTAACAGGAGAAATTGGACCCCAAAAGTTGTTGTCCAATTTGTCATAAGTACGCTGACACCCCATATGTGGGAGAAAACTACTGTATGGACACACGTCGGGGCTCGGAAGGGAAGCAGTGACGTTTTGGAATGCAGACTTTGATGGAATGGTCTGCGGGTGTCATGTGTGTTTGGAGAGCCCCTGATGTACGTAAACTATTGAAACTCCCCACAAGTGACCCCATTTTGGACACTAGACCCCCCACGGAACTTGTCTAGATGTGTGGTGAGCACTTTGAACCCCCAAGTGCTTCACAGAAGTTTATAACGCTCGGACGTGAAAATAAAAAAATCATTTTTTTCCACAAAAATGATATTTTTGCCCCCAATTTTTTATTTTCCTAAGGGTAACAGGAGAAATTGGACCCCAAAAATGGTTTTGCAATTTGTCCTGAGTAGGCTGATACCCTACATGTGGGGGTAAAACACTGTTTGGGCGCATGGCAGAGCTTGGAAGGGAAGGAGCACCATATGACTTTTTCAACTCAGAATTGGCTGGAATTGAGATCAGACGCAATGTTGCATTTGGAGAGCCCCTGATGTGCCCAAACAGTGGAAACCCCCAATTCTAACTCCAACTCGAACCCCAACACACCCCTAACCCTAATCTCAGCCCTAACCCTAACCCTAGCCCTAACCCAAGCCCTAACCCTAGCCCTAACCCTAACCCTAGCCCTAACCCTAGCCCTAACCCTAACCCTAACCCTAGCCCTAACCCTAGCCCTAATGGAAAAATGGAAATAAATACATTTTTTTTTATTTTATTATTTTTCCCTAACTAAGGGGGTGATAACGGGGGGTTTGATTTACTATTTATGGCGGTTTTTATGTTTGGCGGCTGTCGCACGCTAAAAGACGATTTTTATTGTAAAAATAGTTTTTGCATCACCACATATTGAGAGCTATAATTTTTCCGTATTTTGACCCACCGAGTCATGTGAGGTCTTATTTTTTGCGGGACGAGTTGATGTTTTTATTGGTACCATTTTCTGGCACGTGACTTTTTTTATCGCTTTTTATTCCGATTTTTGGTACGCAGAATGAACAAAAACCAGCGTTTCATGAATTTCTTTTGGGGGAGTGCGTTTACACCGTTCCGCGTGCGGTAAAATTGATAAAGCGGTTTTATTCTTCAGGTAAGTATGGTTACAGCGATACCTCATTTAGGTCGTTTTTTTATGTTTTGTCGGTTTTATGCAATGAAAACTATTTTATATAAAAAATAATTATTTTTGCATCGCTTTATTCTGCGAGCTATAACTTTTTTATTTTTTCGCTGATGATGCTGTGTGGTGGCTCGTTTTTTGCGGGACAAGATGACGTTTTCAGCGGTACCATGGATATTTATATGCGTCTTTTTGATCGCGCGTTATTACACTTTTTGTTTGGCGGTATGATAATAAATCATTATTTTTTGCTTCGTTTTTTATTTTTATTTTTTAAGGGGTTCGCTAAAGGGGTTAACTAATGGGACAGTTTTATAGGGCGGGTCGTTACGGACGCGGTGATACCTAATATGTGTACTTTTATTGTTTTTTTTTCATTTTCAAAAAATGAATTTATTGGGGAATATTTTTTTTTTTTACTAATTTATTTGGCAATTTTTTTAAAATTATTTTTACACTTTTCTTTAATTTTTTTTAACTTTATTACATAGTCCCAGGTGGGACATCACTGTCCTGTGACAGATCGCTGATCTGTCACATCACAGATCACTGTGACAGATCAGCGATCTGTCACCGGCAGTGCCGAAGGCTTCCTCATGCCTGCGCTTTGCAGACACTGAGGAAGCCAGCTTCCTGCAGGCCCCCGAAGGCCCCCGTCGCCATCTTGGATTCGGGGGCCTGCAGGAAAGGAGCCCCCTGCAGCAGCGCTGCACATTGCGCTGCTGTGGGGGGCTCAGGGAAGCACGGAGGGAGCCCCCTCCCTGCCGATGCATCCCTTTAACTCCCGGTACACCGCGATCATGTTTGATCGCGGTGTGCAAGGGGCTAACGTGTCGGGGGCGGTCTGTGACTGCCCCTGACACATTGTGTCGGGTGTCAGCTGTGATAATCACCTGACACCCGGCCGCGATCAGCGGCGCTCACCATGTGGGCGCCGCTGATCGCTGAGACGTACTATCCCGTCCATGGGCATAGGGCCCCAGGTCCCATGGACGGGATAGTAGGTCGGATGGCAGGAAGGGGTTAATAAACTACCAGACAGCAGTTTTGAATACATTGAGGGGCACTGTTTTTAAAATGGTCTCAGTTTTGGTGAATTTATGACATATAGGTACTCTAAAGTCACTTCAGAACTGAACAAGTCTCTAAAAAAGTAAGTTTTGTAAATTTCCTTGAAAAAATGAAAAATTGCTGCTACAAGCTAGATATTAGCAGGTAGGAAGAACATGTTTCTGCTAAATGGTTCTTGGAGAGAGTTGACTGAGGGCTGATTGTTATCATCCTCTTTGGTACTGAGTTGCAAGAATTTACAAAGTACTCTTTTGCTCCAGAAGAAATGCATTGTTAGGGTTCATAATCACTGGTGTGAAAATCGGATGAGTGCAATTCGATTAAAAATCGGATTGCACTCTGACCAATGTTAGGCAATGGGTGAAATCTCATTTGCGATTTTTTTCTCAGCTGAAATCGGACTGAGAAAAAAATCGCAGCATGCTGCGATTTTCAGGTGAAAATCGCCAATGCAAGTCGATGAATGCGATAAAGTATCTGACAGCACTCGCACCATGCGAGTGCTGTCTGATTTATATGCACCGGTGTCCTTTGAAAAAAAGCCGGCAATTCATCTCCGGCTACTGTACAATCACACTGACATGTTAGAATAGAATAGATAGTATAGATATATACACATAGAATACACAGATATATATGTGTGTGTCACTGACATGTATATATCTATGTATTCTATGTGTATACATCAATTCTATCTATTGTTTTTTGAGCTGTCAGTGTGATTATAGCCGCATATGAATTGCCAGCTCTATCTATCTATCCATCTATCTATCTATCTATCTATCTATCTATCTATCTATCTATCTATCTATCTATCTATCTAATATAAATACATATATATGTGTGTGTGTCACTGACATGTATATATGTATTTATATTAGATAAATACAGTTGTGGCCAAAAGTATTGACACCCCTGCAATTTTGTCAGATAATACTCAGTTTCTTCCTGAAAATGACTGCAAACACAAATTCTTTGGTATTATTATCTTCATTTAATTTGTCTTAAATGAAAAAACACAAAAGAGAATGAAGCAAAAAGCAAAACATTGATCATTTCACACAAAACTCCAAAAATGGGCCAGACAAAAGTATTGGCACCCTCAGCCTAATACTTGGTTGCACAACCTTTTAGCCAAAATAACTGCGACCAACCGCTTCCGGTAACCATCAATGAGTTTCTTACAATGCTCTGCTGGAATTTTAGAACATTCTTCTTTGGCAAACTGCTCCAGGTCCCTGATATTAGAAGGGTGCCTTCTCCAAACTGCCATTTTTAGATCTCTCCACAGGTGTTCTATGGGATTCAGGTCTGGACTCATTGCTGGCCACCTTAGAAGTCTCCAGTGCTTTCTCTCAAACCATTTTCTAGTGCTTTTTGAAGTGTGTTTTGGGTCATTGTCCTGCTGGAAGACTCATGACCTCCGAGGGAGACCAAGCTTTCTCACACTGGGCCCTACATTATGCTACAAAATTTGTTGGTAGTCTTCAGACTTCATAATGCCATGCACACGGTCAAGCAGTCCAGTGCCAGAGGCAGCATAGCAACCCCAAAACATCAGGGAACCTCTGCCATGTTTGACTGTAGGGACCATGTTTTTTTTCTTTGAATGCCTCCTTTTTTCTCCTGTAAACTCTATGTTGATGCCTTTGCCCAAAAAGCTCTACGTTTGTCTCATCTGACCAGAGAACATTCTTCCAAAACATTTTAGGCTTTTTCAGGTAAGTTTTGGCAAACTCCAGCCTGGCTTTTTTATGTCTCGGGGTAAGAAGTGGGGTCTTCCTGGGTCTCCTACCATACAGTCCCTTTTCATTCAGACGCCGACGGATAGTACTGGTTGACACTGTTGTACCCTCGGACTGCAGGGCAGCTTGAACTTATTTTGGATGTTAGTCGAGGTTCTTTATCCAACATCCGCACAATCTTGCGTTGAAATCTCTTGTCAATTTTTCTTTTCCATCCACATCTATGGAGGTTAGACACAGAGCCATGGGCTTTAAACTTCTTGATGACACTGCGCACGGTAGACACTGGAACATTCTGGTCTTTGGAGATGGACTTGTAGCCTTGAGATTGCTCATGCTTTCTCCCAATTTGGTTTCTCAAGTCCTCAGACAGTTCTTTGGTCTTCTTTCTTTTCTCCATGCTCAATGTTGTACACACAAGGACACAGGACAGAGGTTGAGTCAACTTTAATCCATGTCAACTGGATGCAAGTGTGATTTAGTTATTGCCATCACCTGTTAGGTGCCACAGGTAAGTTACAGGTGCTGTTAATTACACAAATTAAAGAAGCATCATATGATTTTTCAAACAGTGCCAATACTATTGTCCACCCTCTTTTTTATGTTTGGTGTGGAATTATATCCAATTTGGCTTTAGGACAATTCTTTTTGTGTTTTTTCATTTAAAATTAAATGAAGATAGTAATAACAAAGAATTTGTGTTTGCAATAATTTTCAGGAAGAAACTGAGTATTATCTGACAAAATTGCAGGGGTGTCAATACTTTTGGTTTCTTGTTGTATCTCAGTTAGTGGGTGGTGTGAGCATTGTCTCATCGACGTGTTCACATTTGTGCATGTCACATGTGTGTTTTGAATCCGTTTTTTTTTTCCTTGCTTAGCATGGTTTGGGAGACCCCACCCCTCTTCTGTGTGACGTGCACAAAAGAGCTATGAGAAAATGGAAACGGTCTTATCTTAGGAGCGCAGGAAAGAGACTCAGACAAGAGATGGGGTTAAACCACAACACGTTTCGACAGAAAATCTGTCTTCATCAGGTGGAAGTTTATTAATGACATAGGGGATGGGGTATTTAAATGGGAGGCAGCCAATCACAACAGTCAAAACAGTCACATGTTATAATAGTCACATGTTACGACAAGATAACATCATATATTATAAAAAAAAAAAGAAATAATAACTTACATAAAACGTGAGATAAAACAGCATTAGGTAAACAAGTTTTAAATGTATAAAATGTGCAAAAAGGAGCAATAAAATAATATAGATAAAATGAATAAAGTTATTAACAGGTTAGTAGACCAGTAAAAAGACCAATAAAAAAGCGAGAACCCATATTAATAATAAAAGCATGTAAACAATAGCATCTAGGTAAAACACACTGATGTTAAAAAGGCAAATAAAGTTATCTGGTCACTTTATCTATAGTTAAATTCAGACCTTCATGGGCAAGTGTGCCAAGCTTGAATATCCAAAAGCTTTCTCTATTGATTAAACTGTTGAAGCGATCAGCCACGGTATCAGGTATGTGGTCAATAATCGTTAGTTTCAAAGTTTTTGGATTTTTTTGATGCACAGTTAAAAAATGTTTGGAAAGGCTGTGCAGGAGAAAGCCATTTCGGATATTCTGTCGATGCTTGTTCAATCTAGCATGCATCGTTTGTATGGTTCGACCTACGTACTGTAGGCCGCAACCACATTCAATCAAGTATACCACAAAAATAGATTGACAATTAACATGAAAATTGATTTTATATGAGGTACCTGTAGTGTTGGATTTAAATTCATGTACCCCATTTAAAATGGAGGTGCAGCAAAGACATTTGGGGGCTCTACATGCATAGCAACCAGGGTTCAGAGAAATTGGGAGAGAGGATAGGGAGCTTGAACTCAAGGTGATGTTGCTTGGTGCAACAAGGTTCCGTAACGTGCGGTTTCTGCGGAATTCCGTTCTAGGTCGGGGGGGGAATATGCTTGGTCAAAACTGGGTCCCCTTTCAGGATGAACCAGTACTTGGTAAGGAGACCTGACATTTTTGTCTGCCCCTGGGTTGCTTCCTAAGCGCTCCTCTATGACCGCTTATCACTGACTCTTGTGCACATAAGAGCTGTCTCAGACCCCAAGCCCATACTAGGGAGCGGCCTGTCTGAATCCTGTTTATATTAGACACTGTTCACATGTTCAGGTTTTTAATACATTAGATAGGGACTTGTTGTGAGTTCATCTTCCCCTTCATTACTGAGGCCCGAGGAACTCCCTCTTCTGGTGAAGAAAGGTAGTGAGCCTGATTGTCAAACACCTGGGGCTGATGATGATGACTGGCTGAGTGGAGTTAATGACTGGATATAAGGCTGCCGACGCCCTTCTGGCCTGCGAGTGATTTCTCTGTGGACTTCTAGGAAACCAGTCTGATTCCTGCTCATCTAAAGCTAAGATTTCTGCTTTGCCTTTTTGCATTAGTGTTTTGTTTTCCTTGCTTTTCTGGATTCTGCCATTCCCTGCTGGGATGAGCTGAATCTCCTTTTGCCTGTTGCTCTGTCTTCAGAATATTCCTGAGTACTGACATAGCTTTTTTGAAGCCTAGCGTCTTCAGGGCCTTTTTTACTGTCAGTTGGTTGGCTCTTATTTTCATAGGGTTTTTCACGGATTGCAGACAGCAGCCTTCCTGTCCTTTCCTATCTAAGCTAGCGTGGGCCCCATCTTTGCTCAGTCTATCTTTCTGTCTGTGTTTTGTTCTTTCTTCTTGCTTCACTGTCATTATATGTGGGGGGCTGCCTTTTGCTTTGGGGTCTGCTCTGGGGCAGTTTAGATTTTCCTTTCTGTCTTTAGGCTATGTAGTCCTCCGGCTGTGATCGAGGGGCCTAGGGCATCGTAGGAGCCCCCCACGGTTACTGCTAGTTGTGTTGATAGGTTCAGGGGTCTGCAATCCGATAGCTGCCAACTTCTCTGGTTTTCTGGACTTGGCTAGCATTTCTATTTTTGCCTCCTACGGTGACTCAATCATAACAGAATCACCCGCCATACCATAGATTCTAGGGTACTCAATAGCAGGAAAGAATTGTATAAAAAAAAAAAAAAGTGTGTATATTTTTTCCTCTATATCTCTGAGGCCGTAGGGGGAATTTTTTTTTCTCTCAATGGAGATAAAGCAATTGTCTGATCGTGTGGAGCAGCTCGCTGCGGAAGTGCAGGGAATTTCCGCCTACCTTGCTCATTCACATGCTGCTGAACCAAAGATTCCTACACCTGATGTATTTTTTGGGGATGGGTCTAAATTTTTGAATTTCAAAAATAATTGTAAATTTTTTTTTGCCTTGAAGCCTAACTCGTCAGGGAGCTCCGCGCAGCAGGTTAAAATTGTCATCTCTTTGCTGCGTGGCGATCCCCAGGATTGGGCGTTTTCTTTGAAACCAGATGATCCTATTCTGACTAATGTGAACGCATTTTTTCAGGCCTTGGGGTTGTTGTATGACGAACCTAATGCCATTGATCAGGCTGAAAAGACCCTGCTGGCATTGAACCAGGGTCGTGATTCTGCAGAATTGTACTGTCAAAAATTCCGAAAGTGGGCAGTACTTACTACCTGGAATGATAATGCCTTGGCTGCTCTCTTTCGGAAGGGGTTGTCAGAAGCCATAAAAGATACTATGGTGGGATTTCTTGTTCCCTCTGGTCTTGACGATTCTATGTCTTTAGCCATTCAGGTTGATCGGTGTTTACGCGAACGCAGAGCTGCACGAGAGGTGTTGCCACCTGTTGAACAGATGTCTGAACCTATGCAATGTGATAGATTTTTTCCAGAGAGCAGTGTCAGGAGTTCAGAAGGCGTAATAAGTTGTGTTTTTTCTGTGGAGATGCCTCACATATTATTTCTGTCTGTCCTAAACGCGAGAAACGCTTTGCACACACATTTTCTGTTGGTGGTGTTCAACCTAAGTTTCTTCTGGCTATTACTCTGTTCTGCTCCCTGTCCACATTTTCTGCCAGGGCTTTTGTGGATTCGGGAGCAGCTCTAAACCTAATGGACTTGGATTTTGCTAAACGTTGTGGATTTCCGATGACACCTCTGCAGACGCCTATCCCTTTGAGGGGGATTGATGCTACTCCTTTTGCTAAAAATAAACCTCAGTTTTGGACCCAAGTGGTAATGCGGGTCACCCCAGACCATCAAGAAAATTGCAGGTTTTTGGTGTTACATAATCTGCATGATACTATTGTTCTGGGGTTTCCCTGGTTACAAATTCATAATCCAGTTTTGGATTGGAAATCTGTGTCTGTGGTGAGTTGGGGTTGTCGGTGTGCCTTTAGTGAGGCTCCGGTGTTTTCCACCTCTCCTCAGTCGCATGATGTTCCTGATTATTTGGCGGACTTTTATGATGTATTTAGTGAGAATGAGTCTGCGTCTCTGCCTCCTCATAGGAGTTATGACTGTGCTATTGAACTGAGCCCGGGGTGTAAATTTCCCAAGGGTCGGCTCTTCAATTTATCTGTACCTGAGCACGAGGCTATGCGATCCTATATTAAGGAGGCGTTGGAGAAGGGTCATATTAGACCATCCTCGTCACCCTTAGGTGCCGTTTTTTTTTGTAGCCAAAAAGGATGGATCATTAAGACCTTGTATTGATTTTCGTGCTCTCAACAAAATTACTGTTAAATATCAGTATCCGTTACCCCTGATTTCTGATCTATTCTCCAGAGTTAAAGGTGCTTGCTGGTTTACCAAGCTTGACCTTAGGGGGGCGTATAATCTTATTCGCATTAAGCATGGGGATGAATGGAAGATGGCATTTAATACTCCGGAGGGACATTTTGAGTACCTGGTGATGCCTTTTGGGCTCACTAATGCCCCTCCTGTCTTCCAGTGCTTCATGAACGATATTTTCCGAGATTTTGTCGATAAATTTTTGATTATCTATCTGGATGATATTTTGATCTTCTCCAAGGATTGGGATTCTCATGTGGAAAATATTCGGACTGTGTTCCGGATCTTGAGGGAGAACTCCCTGTATGTCAAAGGATCTAAATGCCTTTTTGGAGTACAAAGGATTTCTTTTTTGGGATTTATTTTGTCCCCGTCAACTATTGAAATGGACCCGGCCAAGGTAGAGGCCATTTACGATTGGGTTCAGCCCACTTCTTTGAAGGCCCTCAAGAAGTTTTTGGGTTTTGCTAATTTTTATCGGAAATTTATAGCAAAATTTTCTAGTATTGCCAAGTCATTGACTGATTTGACTAAGAAGGGTGCTGATGTGTTAAATTGGTCTCCGGAGGCTGTTTCTTCCTTTCAGGAGCTAAAGCGAAGATTCACCTCCGCCCCGGTTTTGCGGCAACCTGATGTCTCACTTCCGTTCTAGGTAGAGGTGGATGCTTCTGAGATTGGTGCAGGAGCTGTTTTGTCCCAAAAGGATCTTGTAACATCTAAAATGAATCCCTGTGCTTTCTTTTCCCCGAAAGTTCTCTCCATCTGAACGTAACTATGATGTGGGGAATCGGGAACTGTTAGCCATGAAATGGGCATTTGAGGAGTGGAGACATTGGTGGGAGGGAGCTAAGCATCAAGTCATGGTCCTCACTGACCACAAGAATTTGATTTACCTGGAGTCGGCTAAGCGCTTGAACCCTAGACAGGCTAGGTGGGCCTTGTTTTTTACACGTTTTGATTTTGTGGTTTCTTTTCTTCCTGGAACTAAGAATGTCAAGGCTGACGCCCTCTCTAGGAGCTTCTTTGCTGATTCTCCTGTGGTGACCAAGCCTGCTACCATCTTAGGCGAAGGGGTAGTTCTTTCTGCCATCTCGCCCGATTTGAGACGTGCTCTGGAAGAGTTCCAGGAGGACAAACCTGAGCGTTGTCCCAGTGGAAAGTTGTATGTTCCTGACCAGTGGAAGAAGAGAGTGATGTCTGAAGTTCATTGCTCTGCTTTGGCTGGTCATCCAGGTATTTTTGGTACTAGAGATCTGGTGAGTCGGTCTTTTTGGTGGCCCTCCTTGTCTCATGATGTCAGGAATTTTGTGCAGTCCTGTGGGACGTGCTCCCGGTCTAAATCGTGTTCTCGCTCTAGTGGGTTGTTGATGCTTTTGCCTGTCCCCAAGAGGCCATGGACCCATATTTCAATGGATTTCATCTCTGATATGCCTGTCTCTCAAAGGATGACTGTTATTTGGGTGATTTGTGATAGGTTCTCTAAGATGGTTCATCTTGTACCACTCCCTAAGTTGCCGTCTTCCTCTGAATTGGTGCCCCTGTTTTTACAACAGGTGGTTCGCTTGCACGGGATTCCTGAGAACATTGTATCTGACAGAGGAGTCCAGTTTGTGTCTAGATTTTGGAGAACTTTCTGTTCCAAGCTGGGAATTCAGTTGTCCTTCTCCTCTGCTTTTCACCCTCAGACCAATGGGCAGACAGAGAGAACAAACCAGACCTTGGAGTCATTTGAGATGTTTTATTTCTGCTGATCAGGATGATTGGGTTTCATTTTTGCCCTTGGCCGAATTTGCTTTAAATAATAGAGCTAGTTCTGCCACTTTGATGTCTCCTTTTTTTTGTAACTTTGGGTTTCATCCTCGATTTTCTTCAGGGCAGGTGGAGCCCTCTGCCTGCCCAGGGGTTGACACTGTGGTGGAGAGAATGCACCTGATCTGGGACCAAGTGGTGGATAAGTTATCTCTCTCCCAGGAAAAGGCCCAGCGGTTTTCCAACCGACATAGGACCATTGGTCCCCAATTTAAGGTTGATGATATGGTGTGGTTATCATCAAAAAATATTGCTATGAAGGTGGCTTCTCCTAAGTTTAAGCCTAGATTTATTGGACCTTACAAGATTTTGGAGATTATTAATCTGGTCTCTTTTCGTTTGGCTCTTCCTGTCACATTTAAAATCCATAATGTGTTCCATAAATCTTTGTTGAAGAGGTTTGTTGAACCTGTTGTTCCGGGGGTTGCACCTCTAAACCCTGTATTGGTTGAAGGTAACATGGAATATGAGGTAGAGAAAGTACTGGATTCCCGTCTGGCTAGACGGAGACTCCAGTATTTGGTTAAGTGGAAGGGTTATGGTCAGGAGGATAATTCCTGGGTCTCTGCCTCTGATATTCATGCCAAAAGATTGTTGCGTGCCTTTCATCGGGCTCACCCTGATCGCCCTGGTGGCGTGGTTGAGGGTTCGGTGACCCCTCCTCAAGGGGGAGGTACTGTTGTGAGTTCATTTTCCCCTTCATTACTGAGGCCCGAGGAACTCCCTCTTCTGGTGAAGAAAGGTAGTGAGCCTAATTGTCAAACACCTGAGGCTGATGATGATGACTGGCTGAGTGGAGTTAATGACTGGATATAAGGCTGCCGACGCCCTTCTGGCCTGCGGGTGATTTCTCTGTGGACTTATAGGAAACCAGTCTGATTCCTGCTCATCTAAAGCTAAGATTTCTGCTTTGCCTTTTTTGCATTAGTGTTTTGTTTTCCTTGCTTTTCTGGATTCTGCCATTCCCTGCTGGGATGAGCTGAATCTCCTTTTGCCTGTTGCTCTGTCTTCAGAATATTCCTGAGTACTGACATAGCTTTTTTGAAGCCTAGCATCTTCAGGGCCTTTTTTACTATCAGTTGGTTGGCTCTTATTTTCATAGGGTTTTTCACGGATTGCAGACAGCAGCCTTCCTGTCCTTTCCTATCTAAGCTAGCGTGGGCCCCATCTTTGCTCAGTCTATCTTTCTGTCTGTGTTTTGTTCTTTCTTCTTGCGTCACCGTCATTATATGTGGGGGACTGCCTTTTGCTTTGGGGTCTGCTCTGGGGCAGTTTAGATTTCCCTTTCTGTCTTTAGACTATGTAGTCCTCCGGCTGTGATCGAGGGGCCTAGGGCATCATAGGAGCCCCCCACGGCTACTGCTAGTTGTGTTGATAGGTTCAGGGGTCTGCAATCCGATAGCTGCCAACTTCTCTGGTTTTCTGGACTTGGCTAGCATTTCTATTTTTGCCTCCTACGGTGACTCAATCATAACAGGGACTGCTTCGATAGGGGTTACCTTGACGTAGTGGAGCAGCTTGGTGTACATTTTTTTGCGCAAAAAAACGTATCGACTAAATACCCTGTATTTGTTATCCAGCACTTGCTGATTACTGCCATTTTTTATTGCGGAGTATTTTTGCAAATCTGTTATTCTGTGTTTTCTTGTTGTATCTCAGTTAGTGGGTGGTGTGAGCATTGTCTGATCGACGTGTTCACATTTGTGCATGTCACATGTGTGTTTGCAATCCGTTTTTTTTTCTCTTGCTTAGCATGGTTTGGGAGACCCCACCCCTCTCTTGTGTGACGTGCACATAAGAGCTGTCTCAGACCAAAAGCCCACACTAGGAAGCAGCCTGTCTGAATCCTGTTCATATTAGACACTGTTCACATGTTCAGATTTTTAATACATTAGCTAGGGACTGCTTCGATAGGGGTTACCTTGATGTGGTGGAGCAGCTTGGTGTACATTTTTTTGCGCAAAAAAAGTATCGACTAAATACCCTGTATTTGTTATCCAGCACTTGCTGATTACTGCCATTTTTATTGAAGAGTATTTTTGCAAATCTGTTATTCTGTGTTTTCTTGTTGTATACCAACAAATTTTGCAGCATAATGTAGGGCCTAGTGTGAGAAAGCTGGGTCCCCCTCAGAGGTCATGGGTCTTCCAGCAGGACAATGACCCAAAACACACTTCAAAAAGCACTAGAAAATGGTTTGAGAGAAAGCACTGGAGACTTCTAAGGTGGCCAGCAATGAGTCCAGACCTGAATCCCATAGAACACCTGTGGAGAGATCTAAAAATGGCAGTTTGGAGAAGGTACTCTTCTAATATCAGGGACCTGGAGCAGTTTGCCAAAGAAGAATGGTCTAAAATTCCAGCAGAGCATTGTAAGAAACTCATTCATGGTTACCGGAAGCGGTTGGTTTCAGTTATTTTGGCTAAAGGTTGTGCAACCAATTATTAGGCTGAGGGTGCCAATACTTTTGTCTGGCCCATTTTTGGAGTTTTGTGTGAAATGATCAAATTTTTGCTTTTTGCTTCACTCTCTTTTGTGTTTTTTCATTTAAGACAAATTAAATAAAGATAATAATACCAAAGAATTTGTGTTTGCAATCATTTTCAGGTAGAAACTGAGTATTATCTGACAGAATTGCAGGGGTGTCAATACTTTTGGTCACAACTGTATAATATATATACATAATATATATACACACACACAAAATAATATATATATAATATATTATATTAAAGATATAGGGACTTTATATGCATATATATGCAGGTCCCAATGATGTTAACCCTTTGCTATCTTCTAGATGTCGTGATCGCGGCACTTAGAAGATAGCAGGTGGAGACCACAACTGTACTCATCTCTCCGACGCCCCCAGTGTGAGGTCTGATCATATCACGGGGGATCTTGCATTGTCCCGGAGGTCACATGATAACTTCCGGGCATACCTGCTGCAGGGGCTTGTTAGACTCAGCCAGGGACTAAGTAAAAAAGTAATAAAAAAGAGTAAAGAAAAGTTTTAAAACTATTAAAAAAAATCACAAAATACATAAAAAAAAGAACTTTTAAACCAATAAAAACATATATACAGTATATGTAAAAACAAAAAAGTACACATATTTAGTATCGCCGCATCCGGAATGAGCTGACCTATAAAACTGTCACACTTAACTCCTTCAGTGCACAGCATAAAAAAAAAACAGAGCAAAAAACCTTTGCTTTTTCATCATGCCGCCAAAAAAACATAAAATGCGATCAAAAAGACGAATCAAAATAAAAATTGTAACGATGAAAATGTCATCTTGTCCTACAAAAACAATCTGCAATACAGCTCTATCAGCAGAAAAATAAAAAAGTTCTAGCTATCAGAATAAGGTGAAGCAAAAATAATAATTTTTTCTATAAAATAGATTTTATTGTGAAAAAGCGTCAAAACATAAAAAAAGATACAGTATAAATGTGATATCACTGTAATCATATTGACCCAAAGAATAAAGCTGCTTTATTAAATTTACCATATGCGGAACGACATTAAAAAAAAAACAATTCCTGAGTTCCTAGTGTTTGATCATTCTGTCTCCCATAAATCAGAATAGAACGTGATCAAAAATGTCATGTGCCCAAAAATGGTACCAATAAAAACGTCAGCTTGATCAGCAAAAAACAACCCCTCACATGACTCTGTCAGCCGAAATATGGAAACATTTATAGCTCTCAAAATATGGTAATGCAAACACTTGTCTTTGCAATAAAAAGTGTCTTTTAGTGTGTGACAGCAGCCAAACATAAAAACTCGATATAAATCTGGTATCACTGTAATCGCATCAACCTGAAGAATAAAGTCACCTAATCACTTATACTGCACAAGGAATGGCATAAAAATAAATAAAATCAATTCTTCATCTGCTGTTGATTTTTTTATTCTGCCTCCCAAAGATCACAGTAAGGCTCGGTGCACATTTATCCTGCGCTCTGCGCTGAGTGCTTACACCAGGATTTCCGTGGAAATCTCTGAAATACGTGATTCAGACGGATCCTCCAGTGGAAGATTCCCTATATTGAGGCAGGTGGAGGAACTGTGGATGCCATAGGACCTGTGATCTGGCAGTGTCTGTCTTTTGAGTCATACATAAAAGCGCAGTCTGCCAGTTTTGTGCACCTCTAAAAAGAAGGACACTGCTGAACATAGTCACACGGAATCCAGTGTAACTCTCCTGCCTCATTAGGTTAAATAGATCCCTTGCGGGTTTCATCTGAATCTCGTCACTCTGAAACTTAGATGAAAACCCCAAAGCAAGTGCTCAGCATAGAGCGCCAGATAAATGTGATCCCTAACGTTATGTAAAATATTCCCAATAAAAGCTTCAACTCAATCCACAAAAAATGCCAGCCCTTATTCAGGTCCATCATCTTCTGTTAACAGAAATATAGGGTGCTTCCATGTTACTGCTAGTACAAAGGCTCTGGAAAGTGAAATGGCTCCTAACCCTCCATAAGAAATTCTGCGCTCCCAAATTCAAATGCCCCCTCCCTTCTAAGCCCCAGTGTGTCTAAACCACATATAGCATCCACATGTTTGGCATTTCTGTAAAGATGAGAGCTCACCTAATTTACGAGTGCATGTCTCCAGAAGCATGAGCTGAGCATAATGTACTGCTGACTGCAATGTACTGATCACTACTGCTTACTAGTTACTACAATGGAAGTTTGCAATTTTCACTCAGCAACATCCATTAACCTTGCTTCTGAAAAACACTTATAGAGTCAAAATCATCACTACAAGTGTAGATAATTTCCCAAAAGGCTGTAATTTCCAAACTGGGGTCACTCGAGGGGGGATTCTACATTTGTGGCATTTAGGGACTCTTTATAAGGAGTCTGGAAACTATTCTATAATAATTTGTTCTCCAAGAGTCAAATAGCACCCTGTCCCTCCCGAGTCTCGCTGTGTGGCTAATCAGTACTGTACAGTCATATATAGGGTATTGCCAAGTTCAGTAGAAATTGTGTGACTCATAACGGCTCCATTTTTATCCATTTCCCAGTACAAAAATTTAAAATCTGGGGCTAAAACAAATTTTTTGTAGTAAAAATGTATTGTTTTTTGTTCATTGCCCAATGGCATGAAATTCTGTGACACACTTGTGGTGTCAATATGATCACTGCTACCCTAGATGAACTCAATAAGAGGTGTAATTTATAAATTGGGGTCACTTACGGGGGTTTCTGTTGCTCTGGCACCTCAGGGACTCTGCTAATGTGAAAATCTGCACTGTAATATGGCGCTCCTTCCCTTTTGAGCATTGCACTGTGCCTCAAAAGTGTCCTCTCCCTGCATCAGGTACACCACTACCACCTTCAGCAGCTACACCTGCACCACCATGACCACTACCCCTATTTGATGCGCTCTTTTTTTTTCAAAGTGTTTTTTCTAAATACTATTCACAAAGAAATGGTGGAAAAGTAGATTTAATTATTTTCATCAGTACTAGAAAAGACACACCAGAAAATGTATTTCTTTGGCCTACAAATATCAACGAGATGGCCGATGTCAATTATGGATTTGGAAAACTGCTAGAAAGCACACAGCGATTCAGAAAATTTTTTTCTTTGGCCTACTTATGGCAACGAAATGGCTGATGCCAATTATTTGTTTCCAACACTATTAGAAAACACAAAGCGGTCCAAAAACATTATTTCTTTTTCTTAGAAATGGCAACAACGTGGCTGATGCCAATTATTTATTTCCAAGACTATTTTAAAACACACACTTATTTAGAAAACTGATTTCTTGGTCCTAGAAATGGCAATAAGATAGCTAATGCCAATTATTTATTGCACTGACTACTATAAAGCAAACTGCAGTTTTGAAGTATTATTTCTTTAGCCTAGAAATGGCAATGAAATGGCTAATGCCAATTATTTATTTTACAGACTGCTGAAAAAAACACACTGGTCCAGAAAAATGATTTATTTGGCCTACAAATGTCAATGAGATGTAGCCAATTATTTATTTCTCAGACTACTATAAAACATACACTTATTTAGAAATATTAATTATTTGGCCTACAATTGGCAAAGATACCGCTGAAGCCAATTATTTATTTCCCAGATTACTAGAAAACAGGCAGTGGCATTTTGTCACAATAATCCCACAGGTGGAGGAAGCAGAGCGCACACAGATGCCTAATGGCACAGTACTCCCACAGGTGAGGGGCAGAGTACATGCAGTGGCTTAAAGGTACACTATTACCAAAGGCAGGGGTTGCAGAGTACATACAGCGGCTTTTGGCACAGTCCTACCACAGATATGTGCTGCAAACTACACACAACAGCTTTTGGCACAGTACTCCCACAGATATGGGTTGCAGAATACACACAGTGGCTTTTTTGCAGTGAGCAGTCAGAATCTGTCCCTCAGTCCAGCTGCGTCCTATACATACACTAATGAGAGCAGAATGGTGGCGGAACTCGCTATCCAGCCTTTATATAATTTGTGTCACATGGTGTGTTGGCCAATCAATGCTATAGTAATAATTTGCATGGCTGTGATGGCTATGGTAATGCCCGCAGTCTAAAAGCTTGTTGATTGACTGCGCTGCAGCTTTTTGACAAGCTTTATTAGACTGCCAAACCCGAACAGGAAGCCTGCGGCACATTAAAAGGTTCATGTTCAGGGGTTCAGTAATAGACACTAGGTTTGAGTTTGCTCATCTATAGTAGAGAGTTGAAGTAGTCCTGATGAGAATGAAAGACAGTAAGAGTTTTTGCAGTTTCAAAGATGAGAAAAAGTTAAACTCTGGAGAATGGTGATGTCAGGAAAAGATGTGTATAATTGTGTGTCATCAGCATACAGATGGTACTGCAAACCAGTGCTGTTTATAGCTTGGCAAATTGGGCATTGTATAGAGAGAAAAGCAGGTGACCTAGGACGGTAAAGAGAAGAGCAGAGGAAAAAGAGTCGGCAAATGATACAGTGACATAGCGGTTAGCAATATAGGAGGAGAACCCAAGAGAGAGCGGTATGTTTGAGGCCGAGAGAGAAGAGCACAGTGATGAGGAGCTGGTGATTCACAGTGTCAAATGCAATAGAGAGATCTAGGAGAATCAGTAGGGAGCAATGCCTATTAGAGTTAGCTGTTAATAATCTACTGACTTTATAATTTATGTTGACTCAATAATCACCGTTATCAGTAACACTTCACCCTAAGTAAACGTGATGTGCTACTGATAACATGATTCTGTTCATGAGGGACAGAATGATCATATTATTGATTTTTTTGTCCTCATCATTGATTGTTGGTTGTTTATGGGACTGTTCACATATTCTGACAATCAACATGTATATAGGCACTCATTTAATGGCCTGAAATCAGCACTGTAAATGCACTCTTAAATATTCGGTTATAGTGCAATACCTAAGCAATTTGGTTCCCACTTTTCATTTTGCTCAAGGCCACACTTTGTATATATTCAGCCCAAAGGGTTGTTTGGTCTGTAGTCACAATCTGCCAAATCAGGAGAGCTTGCCATGCACAAACTGATGATTCCTCAATTGTAAAGAGAAAAGTGTAGCTCACCTATGTTCAATACAGCTTGTGGAGTCAGCCTTTGGTGGTGCCCTGAGTGCTATGCCGGCAGCAAGCAGCAGAAACAAAATCACTATGATTACGAAACATGTGGTTCAAAACATGTAAGGTCACCCTTCTGTCCATACCTTACCTAACTTAAAAAGGATTTTAACATGATCTAACAAAGAAAGCACATTCTTTTATTCATGGACGTGATTCTGGATATTCGCTTTGTGGCGATTCCTCTGTATTCCCTGAGAGGTTGGGAAATCATGTTACTATGTGTTTGTGATTTGCATACTTGCCGGCTTCTCTCAATAGAAGAGAATGGAGAGTAGTGAGCATGTAAGCATAGGTATGCAAATTAGAGTACAGGGAATCATGACGGTTTTCCCATGGCGCACAGTCACAACATAGAGTGTCTGCCGAGTTATGTTCTGAGACTGGACACCCTCTGAAATTTCTGCACATGTTATCAACTGTTCCAAACACTACATTTTAAAAGTCTAATTAGACTGATGATTCTGCTGTACTATTAATCATTGTATCATGTTACCTTGCTTTTGTTATGGTTTTCTACATTTTTCCTCATAGCTTTTAGGCGTAGGGATTACTGTAAACTGAGAGCATAACTTTATATAAAATAGGAATTATTAATGATGATGCAGATTAGAGAGAGCATAACAATATAATATTGATAAAACCTCTTTCTAAACTTTTCTAATATTGCACTAATAATTTGTTCATGCTGCTTAATGGCAATAATGGTCTGCTACATATAATGAAACACGGCTTTATTTGGAAGACCATGGGTTACTGTCAGAAGCTGACAAAGCAGTATCCCTCACTACTGTATAATTCATAACTCATTTCCACAGTGCAATAATTGACAATGGAAAGTGAATCTATCAAGCCCCATTTTGCAAAGAGGCAGTCAATTCTTATTCATGAGGCCTGTGACCCTAATGATATTCCCCATTACACCTCCTAGAATTTCAGTTGGAGCAGGAGCCCCACACCGGTCTGTCACAAGCACTTACTACATTGGAGGGTAGAAGTGGCTGTCATTAAAATGACACTTTTTCTGATAAGATTATGTGTGCTGCTAAAATAGCCTTACTCAGCACAGAACCATTAGAAAAAACTAAGAAAAAAAAGTCTTAGAAAGCGTTCTTCAGACCTTTATCTTTCAGTGTATTGTTTCAGTAATTTCCAGGAAAGAACATGCATATGAACATTCACAGTGTTGTGCCTATTGTACTAAATGTTTCCCACAAATAATAGAAACAAAATATCGATAGAATGGGTTAAATCCATACAATAGGTTACATCCATAGAATAGGTCATAGAATAGGTTATATCCATAGAATATGTTATATGAACAAAACAATTGTGACGCCTACACGTTAATGTGGTGGTCCACTACTAGACAAGTGTTTATTAATAGCTCAAAGGTGCAACATAAAATAAAAAATCTTTATTCTTACCTCCTGGACCGGCTCCATTCTTTAGATCTCAGTGCTGGTTTTCTTGAAGAGGCAACTGTGGCCAAGTTGCTGCGATTCCTTCCACTCTTCTATACCACCACTCACAGTTGATTGTGGAACATTTTGGAGGGAAGAAACTTCATGAACTGACTTATTACAATGGTGGCATCCTATTCAGAGTCAGCGTTAGCGGCAGGCAGACCAGGCAGCTGCCTAGAGCCCCCGCTTCCCCAGGGGCCTCCAGCCAGCACATCACACAGTCGCTATGGGGCCCCTGAGTCAGGGAAGCCCGCATTCTGCAGCGTCGACTCCCCTGCCACCGTCTGCTTTCAAAGCAATAATGGAGGAGAGAGCATCAGATGATGCTCCCTCTCCCATCATTCCCCTCTGCCTCTGACAATGCGGGTGCACAATGACGTCACTTCACTGCGCACCCACTGTTAGCCGCCGTTGAGACTGCAGCAGAGCCTGGAGCAGCGCGGGTCACGAGGAGAGGTGAGGATTGCTTCTTTTTTTTTTTTAATATATCAGTGAGTGAGTACTGGACTGTTGGGCCATTCTCCGGGGGGGGTACATTATATTCTATGGGGAGGTGGGCTGTATTATATTCTATGGGAGCTACATTATATTCTATGGGGAGCTGTATTACATTCTATGGGAGCCACATTATATTCTATGGGGAGGTGGGCTGTATTATATTCTATGGGGGCTACATTATATTATATGCGGGCTGTACTATATTCTATGGGGGGTGAATTATATTCTATGGGGAGGTTGGCTGTATTATATTCTATGTGGGGCTATATTATATTCTATAGGAAGGTGGGCTATATTGTTTTTTTATGGGGGGGCTACATTATATTCTATGGGGAGGTGGGCTGTATTATATTCTATGGGGCTACATTATATTCTATGGAGAGGTAGGCTGTATTATATTCTATGGTGGGCTACATTCTATGGGGGGCTGTATTATATTCTATGAGGGAGGATTGCATCATACTCTTTGATGGGGCTACATTATATTTTATGGGGAGGTGGGCTGTATTATATTGTATGGGGGCTACATTATATTCTATGGGGAGCTGTATTATGTTTATTATATTCTATGAGGGGTGATTGCACCATACTCTATGAGGGGGCTACATTATATTCTACAGTCATATGTTAAAGTTTGGGCACCCCTATTAATGTTAACCTTTTTTCTTTATAACAATTTTGGTTTTTGCAACAGCTATTTCAGTTTCATATATCTAATAACTGATGGACTCAGTTATATTTCTGGATTCAAATGAGGTTTATTGTACTAACAGAAAATGTGCAATCTGCATTTAAACAAAATTTGACCGGTGCAAAAGTATGGGCACCCTTATCATTTTCTTGATTTGAACACTCCTAACTACTTTTTACTGACTTCCTGAAGCACTAAATTGGTTTTGTAACCTCATTGAGCTTTGAACTTCATAGCCAGGTGTATCAAATCATGAGAAAAGGTATTTAAGGTGGCCACTTGCAAGTAGTTCTCCTATTTGATTCTCCTATGAAGAGTGGCATCATGGGCTCCTCAAAACAACTCTCAAATGATCTGAAAATAAAGATTATTCAACATAGCTTTTCAGGGGAAGGATACAAAAAGTTGTCTCAGATATTTAACCTGTCAGTTTCCACTGTGAGGAACATCGTAAGGAAATGGAAGAGCACAGGTACAGTTCTTGTTAAGCCCAGAAGTGGCAGGCCAAGAAAAATATCCGAAAGGCAGAGAAGAAGAATGGTGAGAACAGTCAAGGACAATCCACAGACCACTTCCAAAGACCTGCAGCATCATCTTGCTGCATATGGTGTCACTGTGCATCGGTCAACAATACAGCGCACTTTGCACAAGGAGAAGCTGTATGGGAGAGTGATGCGAAAGAAGCCGTTTCTGCAAGCACGCCACAAACAGAGTCGCCTGAGGTATGCAAAAGCACATTTGGACAAGCCAGTTACATTTTGGAAGAAGGTCCTGTGGACTGATGAAACAAAGAATGAGTTGTTTGGTCATACAAAAAGGCGTTATGCATGGAGGCTAAAAAACACAGCATTCCAAGAAAAACACTTGCTACCCACAGTAAAATTTGGTGGAGGTTCCATCATGCTTTGGGGCTGTGTGGCCAATGCCGGCACCGGGAATCTTGTTAAAGTTGAGGGTCGCATGGATTCAACTCAGTATCAGCAGATTCTTGACAATAATGTGCAAAAATCAGTGACGAAGTTGAAGTTACGCAGGGGATGGATATTTCAGCAAGACAATGATCCAAAACACCGCTCCAAATCTACTCAGGCATTCATGCAGAGGAACAATTACAATGTTCTGGAATGCCCATCCCAGTCTCCAGACCTGAATATCATTGAACATCTGTGGGATGATTTGAAGCGGGCTGTCCATGCTCGGCGACCATCAAACTTAACTGAACTGGAATTGTTTTGTAAACAGGAATGGTCACAAATACCTTCATCCAGGATCCAGGAACTTATTAATAGCTACAGGAAGCGACTAGAGGCTGTTATTGTTGCAAAAGGAGGATTTACGAAATATTAATGTCACTTTTATGTTGAGGTGCCCATACTTTTGCACCGGTCAAATTTTGTTTAAATGCAGATTGCACATTTTCTGTTAGTACAATAATCCTCATTTGAATCCAGAAATATAACTGAGTCCATCAGTTATTAGATATATGAAACTGAAATAGCTGTTGCAAAAACCAAAATTGTTATAAAGAAAAAAGGTTAACATTAATAGGGGTGCCCAAACGTTAACATATGACTGTATGTGGGCTGCATTATGCTGTATGAGGAGGGCTACATTGTATTCTCTGGAGGGACTGCATTATACTATATAAGGGGGCTGCATTATATGCTGTGGGGGGCTGCATTATACTCTATGAGGGTGCTACCATATATTCTATGGAGGGGCTGCATTATACTATATGAGGGGGGCTGCATTATATTCTAAGGCGGTTACATTATATTGTATGGTGGGGCTGCATTATACTCTGACGGGGCTACATTATATTTTGTGTGGTGGCTGCATTATACTGTGTGGGGAGAATATTCAAAAAATGGAGGGCACAGCCTTAATCATACGGGTTCACCAAAGATGTACTCAAAAATGAATGTGCAGAGCAAAGAGGAAAGAAGTACATCCACAACATGGGAACTCCAACAAATAAGCAAAAAATGTGCACATTTTTATTTGTAACATGTACACAAAACAGCAAGAAGACATAAAAACAATTAAAAACACAGAATGGCAATCATGTCACAATCATTAAATACTGACATAGTGACTCTCCCACAACAAAACACCCCTATCTCATAGTATTAATGTGAATGTATAGCAGGCCACATAGAATGCAATGCAGTTATTGCATTCTATGTGGCCTGCTATACATTCATATATATATATATGGAGGACTATAGGAAAAGTATAAAACTATATGGAGGACAGAGGAGTGTTATATGGGGGCCTATAGGGAGTGTATTATACTATATTGAGGACTATTGTGAGTGTATTATACTATATGGAGGACTATGGGCCACATTATAATATATGGAGTACTATGGGGTGTATTATACTAAACAAGCAAAATGCTGCATATTCATCGAGTGATTGGATTGTTTATGCCGGAACAAAAATCATTGTTCTCTTAGCAGCACATCGCCGATGTAAGCTGTAGATGTGCTGCTGATAACATGATACTGTATGGGGACAGATTGATCTAATAGTGATTGTTCTGTCCCTATCATTCTTTCTCAGTTGTTGTAAAGAGGCCGGGAAACAAGCGTCGAATGACTTCAATATTGTCAATCACACTCATTTAGCGGCTTGAACTCAGTGCATGTAAATACAACAGAAATGCTTCTGTGTGATGTGCAATATGTTAGCATTTGGGGCCCCATTTTAAACTTTTGCCTAGGGCCCCACTTTGCCTAAACCGTCCCTGATCCTATTACAGTACTACACTCAAATTCAGTGAGCTAGTTAGCGGCAGACTGTATAGCTATGTGCTGAATTTTATACACGAGTCAAATGAAAAACCTGAATTCAATAGTTAAGAGGTTGTCCCAGTACCCCTATTTTTATGGTGTATATTTGATCACTGGAGAGCCACACTATCTGGTGACTTTTGCTGAGATCAAACCAAGAAATCGTATGTCAATCTTTAAAGGGAACCTGTCTGTAATATTTGCCTAAGGAAATCGGAGGTAGTACAGGATAGAGCCACACATTTTAAAGAATACCGATTTCATGATAATTTGGTGTACTGTTGTACATTTTTTCCCATGCAAATTAGGTCCATAAGTGCACTGGTGGGCTTATCAATGCACTTGCAGTCTATGTCTCAGCTTCTCACTGCCAGTGCCGTCTCAGCTTCTTATTGACAGTAAAGGCAGTGTCTCTGCTTTTCATTTTTAACCAATTTTCAGAGGGCCGTAATGGCAAGGAAAAGCCAAGAGTCACCATAGACTGCCCACCAGTCCACTTGCAAATCTAATTTGCATATAAATAAAATATGAAAAGCGGTATATTGGAGCACCATATAACAATGAAATCTATATTTTTGTAACCCTATGCTAGCACTGCTTGCCTAGGGCAAAAGTTAGTTCTTTCAGGGATTGACATTCTTTTTAACTGACATGAATTATTAGCAAACATGTATTTGGATATTTAATATTGCAGTTAACACCAGGGTGGCTAATATTTCTTCCGTTACCCACAAGGCGCTGACATTGGCAGGTACTAAATTGGAGACTTTGTTTCTGAGGAATTAGAGATTGCTGCACTTTGTTGTTTGCTAATAGTTCTTTAGCAAAATTAGTTAATTGAATCCTCTCTTCAGTTTAAATGTTCCCATTCTCCTTCAATTTACAACACGGCCTAGGTAAAATAGATACAGTTATGGCGACTGAAGGAACAATGTTTTCCCCAGCCTTGCAAATCCAAGCAAACTCTGTGGAATGATTTGTTAAAGTACAATGGATTTATTCTGTTACAAGAAAGTTACCCTACCCTTGCGTTACTTATTTCAAGATGGACTTTTCATGAGCAGTCAGTGTAATCAAAAAGGTCTAGTGGTGACCGAAATGTTTATTTTTACTGCAATAAATTCTAAATTTCATCATATCTCAAGTTGAGTGCCAAATTTTATTCCTTATTGTCTTAGCATGGGAACCTATTTGAGCACCAACACAGCTGTGCCATGGTATATCACACAATGTTTGTAGTCGGCCCATATAGGATGATCTGATACAGCAGCTACATGGGTAGACATTATGTCTGAAGTCTCAGTGGTAAGCACCTGTGGAAGAGGTCTTTCTTGCTCTTCATTCTCATTGACACTCAGGGTTGTCAACTTGACTTAATCACGGACAGACAATATTGCTGAGGACACATTGGAAAACAATCATAAATCATTAAGATTATAAGTGATACATGTCTACAGCCCATAATTCTGATATGAAGACATCAGCAACATTCACTGTAAACTGTAAAATTATGATAATTACAGCCCAAATGACAGAAAAGTTTCTTCAGTTTAAAAAAAATCACGAATGCCTTACATTTTTTTATGGACAAGATAAAAAAGTGCCTTATTTTTACAGACTGTCTTGGAATTTCTGGATGGTTGGCAACCCTGCTGACACTTTCTAAACGGCTTTTGAAAAAAACAAATAGGAACAGGTAACCATGCCAAAGAGGACAAGGACTATGCTATTTTATATATGTTCTATCCTTCAGTCACAGCTTTACCACCTGTGCACTTGCTCTATCTATCTAGTGTTAGACTGGATTGGCAAAGACTCATCAGTAGTGTTGAGCATTCCGATACCGCAAGTATCGGGTATCGGCCGATATTCACTGTATCGGAATTTCGATACTGAGTTCCGATACTTTTTGCATATCGAATACCGGAATTGGAAGTTCCCATAATGCTATGAGCCAGTTTGATTTGATTCAGCCAAAGACAATCCTCAGAAGTGTGGGCACATCCTGTTAGGCATGTAGGCATGTTAACTAATAGCATGGCTGTGATTGGCTGCTGAAATGATGTCATGATGCACTATAAAAGTCGCCGCCGCCGCCATTTCTGGTTCACTCTGCTGTGAATTCAGTTAGGGACAGGCTGCTGTTCAAGACTCTGAGGGACAGTTAGTGATAGCGATTTTCAAAATCATATTGTGCTTTACCCAGGCTACATTCTCAATAAGTGTAGCTTTCTTTTGCCATGCAGCAGTGTTCACAGCTGTCTGCAAGGTCTGTGTGAGTGCAGCTCACGCTGTGTAGTGTGTCCTGCAGGCATGTCTGCTTGTAGGCCGCTCAGCGTGCGTCACTGCCTCATACATATTTTTCTTTTATTGCTGCAAATTTTTCATTCTCTTATTAGTGTGCAATTGCATCCATCCGTATCCATATACGTTGGTTGCAACCACTATAGTAGTAGACAGCGGAGCCTTTCTGCAGCCTTTCAGTGCTAGTGCCCATTTATCTGCACTGTTCACGGCTGTCTGAGAGGTCTCTGTGTGAGTGCAGCTCACGCTGTAGTGTGTCCTGCAGGCACGTCTGCTTGTAGGCTGCTCAGCGTGGGTCACTGCCTCACACATATTTTTCTTTTATTGCAGCTAATTTTTAATTCTCCTATTAGTGTGCATCCATCCGTATCCATAAACGTTGATTGCAAACACTATAGGAGTAGACAGCGAAGCCTTTCTGCAGCCTTTCAGTGCTAGTGCCCACTTATCTGCACTGTTCACGGCTGTCTGAGAGGTCTCTGTGTGTGAGTGCAGCTCACGCTGAGTAGTGTGTCCTGCAGCTCCATCTGGTTGTAGGCCGCTCAGCGTGCATCACTGCCTCACACATTTTTCTTTTATTGCAGCTCATTTTTTATTCTCCTATTAGTGTGCATCCATCCGTATCCATCTACATTGGTTGGTTGCAAACACTATATAGGAGTAGATAGAGGAGCCTTTTTTCTGGCTTGTGCCTTTCAGCTGCAGCCAGATTAGTATTACCCTATTTTTTGCAGTCACATCTTTTGCATTGTAGGTTACCTTCCTGCATTGTAATAGCTCCAAAAAGTCTGTGATACTATCGCTTTCAAATTTTTGGTCACATCCTTTTAGTTTTTTTCCAAAAAAACAAAATAAAGTTCACCAAACACTACATTTGACAGTTGTGTAGGCCACAAGATAAAGAAGGCAGGGAGTAAGGCACGTGTGAGTGGAGTTTCAGCAGGGAGAGGACGTGGGGATTCTGCAGGGAGAGGACGTGGGGATTCTGTGCCTGCTGCGGGCACCAGTCAGTCAGTATCCCCCAGTTTTACCAGGCAACAGTCCTTTATGTGCAGCTTTGTAGGACCTCGCCGTACCCCACTGCTGCGGGAGGAACAAATTGAAGCCGTTGTAGGATGGATGGCAGCTAACGCATCGACTTCAGTGACTTCCACATCCTCTCAGGGCCATAGCACTGAAGAGCAACCATCTGTCTCTTCACCACCTGCCAAAGTGCCCAGGCAGTCAGAGAGCCCTGGACAGGAGCCATCACAGTCTCTACTTCTGTTCTCTGAATCTGTTGGCTTGGAAAGAGGGGGCCAGCCAAGCCGCATTCAAGAATGTGAAGAAGAGGGAGTATGCAGTGATGCGCAACTTCTTTGTCCCTCTGAATCTGAAGAGGCGGGTGGGCCAGTGCCTATGGTCAGCACACCTCAGTACACATCAGATGACGAGACTCAGGTGCCACTTTCTGGTGCGTACGGTGCTGGCGAGACAACCCAGGAGAAGCAGGTGTTTGAAGAGGGGAGTGTAGATGATGAGGTCCTTGACCCATCATGGCATGAGGAACAGGAAGGTGGTGGGAGCAGCTCTGAGGCAGAGATTCCCTGAACGGCCAAAACAGGAGGGAGAGGGAGGGGGCAGACTTGGTTGCCTGTAGCCTCCACTTCGGCATCCGTTAGGAGCATTCCTCTTCCAAAAGCCAAAACGGGCACTCCCAAGACTTGCAGTGCGTGGTCCTTTTTTGACACAGTTGCAGATGACATTTGCTTTGTCAAATGCAAGCTCTGTTATCAGAAAGTCAAAAGAGGGAAAAATGTCAGCAAACTCAATACCACAAATATGTTGAAACATGTGCGGACCAAGCACGAGGTGGAGTTACACAGACACACTGAAGACGTAGGCCAACATACAGCACCACCTACCACCTCTTCAGCTCGTGTTGGGGCCTCTTCCTCCAGCTCACACACAGCTGGTTCGGCTTCCTCACAGGATCGCCAAGGAAGAACCTTTGACACTGTTGTCTGGAGACCCAGTGACATTCCACCCACAGCACCACGTTCCCAGTCATCCTCACACTCCCAGGCCACTCTACAGCCATCGGTAGCACAGGCATGGGATAAAAGGCGGCCATACTCGGCAAACCATCCCTGAGCACAGGCTCTGAATACTGGCATTGCCAAAGTACTGGCCCTTGAAATGCTCTCATTCAGGCTGGTGGAGACTGACACCTTCTGGAACTTCATGGCATTGGCAGTCCCACAATACACCGTGCCCAGCCGCTTTTATTTCAGCAGGCAAGCCGTCTCTGCCCTGCAAAAACATGTGGAGGGAAAAATAAAACATGCGCTACTAAATGCCGTCAGTAGCAAGGTCCACCTAACCACCGATGCGTGGACGATACCTTTCCCTCACTGCCCATTGGGTCAATGTTGTGGAGCCGGGTACAGATCTGGAGAGTGGCGCTGTACGTGTTCTGCCAACTCCACGGATTGCAGGAATCCAGTCTGTACACACTGACTCCTCCTCCTACTCAAGTTCCTCAGAAACAGCGCTGCAGGAGCCTGTTACGACCGATATGACAACAGCCATGGCCAAACGTCAACAGGCCATACTCAAATTAATTTCTTTGTGGAATCGAAGCAACACAGCACAGGAGCTCTGGAATGCCATCAAGCAGGAGAGCGACGTGTGGTTTGTGCCAGCGAATCTCCAGCCAGGCTTGGTAGTGTGTGACAATAGTCGAAATCTGGTGGCAGCTCTGGGCCTAGGCAACCTCACTCACATCCCATGTCTGGCACATGTGCTGAACTTGGTCGTGCAGAGCTTTCTGAGAGACTATCCGGATCTTGATCCACTGCTGCACAAGGTCCGCATAGAGTGCGCTCACTTGCGGCGTTCCAGCACGGCAAGATCGTGCCTTGCTGCTCTGCAGCGCCGAATACGCCTTTCGGAACATCTCTTCATTTGTGACCTACCCACCAGGTGGAATTCAACGTTGTTAAAAAAGAAGGTATCCAGCTCCGGAGATAAAATCCAAAATCTTTATTGAAACAAATTAAAAGGTAATAAGCTGCTTGATAACCAGTGTATGCTGGAGGAAGGAATGTCCTAGATAACTGGACGTGTTTCGAACACGTGTAGTGCTCTTAGTCCTCAGTTTCGACGTTCAATTCAACGTTACATATGTTGGAGCGGTTGTGTGAGCAGCAGGCAGCAGTCATGGAGTACCAGCTGCATCAGGCGCAAACAAGTCGCACTGTGCGCTGGTCACACTTCAGCACCACTGAGTGGGCCTCTATGAAGGACATCTGCCTCGTTTTGCGTGCCTTCGATGTTTCCACGCGGATGGCGAGTGCAGATGATGCACTAGTCAGCATGACTGTCCCCCTTATCTGCCTGCTTCAAAAAACACTGCAAGCACTAAGGGAGGAGGTTTTGGAAGAGGTGGAGGATGAGGAGTCACAAATGCAATCTGCTTCTGGACAGTCTGCGCTACGTGGTTCCTCACAAAGGCCTAGGCAGGGGACACTTTGTGAGGAGGATGAGGAGGAGTCAATGGAGGAAGAAGACATCTCTCCAGAGGAGGGAGGTACACAATGCTCTAATCAGTATGTACAGCGAGGGTGGGGTGATGCTGAGCAGGCAGAGATGACGCCTCAAACAGGGGACAGCGTTTCTTTGGCAGTTGGGAGTCAGCAGCACATGGTTGATTTCATGCTGCAGTGCCTGAGAAACGCGGCTGATTATTGGGTGTACACCCTCCTAGATCCTCGCTACCGGGACAACTTACAAAGCCTCATACCACCGTTGAACCGGGAGCGTAAAATGCGGGAGTACCAAGACACACTGGTGCAGTCCATCATGTTCTTCATTCCACCCGACAGCAGTGCTGCTAGTGCTTTACATAGCAGCTCTGTGCGTCGAGGCAGTGGAGGAAGCTCTGCACAAAGAGGGAGCAGAGGCAGCGCCTCAGCACAAGGCATGACCAGTATGGCCCAAATGTGGCAAAGTTTTGTGTGTCCGCCACAAATGTCTACACCATCACAGATGGCTCCAGTCAGCAGGAGGCAACGTTTCCGTCAGATGATGACAGACTACATGTCTTGCCCTGTCAGTGTACTCCCAGATGGCTCTTCCCCCTTCAAGTTTTGGGTCTCTAAGCTGGATACATGGCCAGAGCTTAGCCAGTATGCATTGGAGGTGCTGGTTTGCCCTGCTGCCAGTGTATTATCAGAACGCGTCTTTAGTGCCACAGGTGGTGTACTAACAGACCGTCGCATGCGACTATCCTCCGATAACGTTGACCGGCTTACTTTACTGAAAATGAACAAGGTCTGGATCTCGCCAGAATTTGCCAGTCCTCTACCAGAATAAATAATTGGTTGGCAACTGGGGTTCAGTAACGTCAGCTGTTCCCCTGCTGTGTGGACGGCAATGTCTCCTGCTGCCTCCACATTCAAAAAACAGCAGGCCTCATCCTGCTCCATGCTTGATCCTGGGCTCCAACAATGCCAGTTGGTGTTCAGAAGTGCCGTCTTCACAGAGAAAAACACACTAGCTCCTGTGTTAGTGGGGTTCAGTAACGTCAGCTGTTCCCCAGCTGTGTGGACAGCAATGTCTCCTGCTGCCTCCACATTCAAAAAACAGCAGGCCTCAGCCTGCTCCATGCTTGATCCTGGGCTCCAACAACGCCGGTTGGTGTTCAGAAGTGCCGTCTTCACAGAGAAAAACACACTAGCTCCTCTGTTAGTAGGGTTCAGTAATGTCAGCTGTCTCCCTGCTGTGTGGACGGCAATGTCTCCTGCTGCCTCCACATTCAAAAAACAGCAGGCCTCATCCTGCTCCATGCTTGATCCTGGGCTCCAACAACGCCAGTTGGTGTTCAGAAGTGCCATCTTCACAGAGAAAAACACACTAGCTCCTGTGTTAGTGGGGTTCAGTGGGGTTCAGTAACGTCAGCTGTTCCCCTGCTGTGTGGACGGCAAAGTCTCCTGCTGCCTCCAAAATCACACATCTTATTTTCTACTTGCTCCAAGTAGGCCTCAGCCTGCTCCATGATTGATCCTGGGCTTCAACACAGCCAGTTGTTGCTTGGAAGTGCCGTCTGCACAGAGGAAAACACATTCTCCAGTGTTAGTGGGGTTCAGTAACGCCAGCTGCTCCCCTGCTGTGTGGACGACAAAGTCTCCTGCTGCCTCCAAAATCACACTACATCTTATTTTCTACTTGCTCCAAGTAGGCCTCAGCCTGCTCCATGATTGATCCTGGGCTTCAACACAGCCAGTTGTTGCTTGGAAGTGCCTTCCGCACAGAGAGAAACACTAGCTCCTGTGTCAGTAGGATTCAGTAACGCCAGCTGCTCCCCTGCTGTGTGGACGACAAAGTCTCCTGCTGCCTACACAGTCACACTACTACAGATTTTTAACCGTGCTCCACTTAGGCCTCTGGCTCCACTGTCTCTAGTATTTCCCCTGGCCTCCAACCCCGCCAGTTGCTGCTCAGAAGTGGCGTCTGCACAATCCACACTTGCTCCTGTGTTACTGGGGCCCATTCACGTCAGTTGATCCCCTGATGTGTGTCCGGCAATGTCTCCTGCTCTGTCCACATTCCCACTAATAGTAGTGGGAATGTGGACAGAGCAGGAGACATTGCCAGACACACATCAGGGGATCAACTGACGTGAATGGGCCCCAGTAACACAGGAGCAAGTGTGGATTGTGCAGACGCCACTTCAGAGCAGCAACTGGTGGGGTTGGAGGCCAGGTGAAATACTAGAGACAGTGGAGCCAGAGGCCTAAGTGGAGCACGGTTACAATCAGTAGTAGCGTACAACCGATATAAAACTTGCTTCAAGTAGGCCTCAGCTTGCTCCATGATTGATCTTGGGCTTCAACACAGCCAGTTTTTGGTCGGAAGTGCCGTCTGCACAGAGAAAAACACATGCTCTAGTGTTAGTGGGGTTCAGTAATGCCAGCTGCTTCCCTGCTGTGTGGACGACAAAGTCTCCTGCTGCCTCCAAAATCACACTACATCTTATTTACTACTTGCTCCAAGTAGGCCTCAGCCTGCTGCATGATTGACCCTGGGCTCCATCATCGCCAGTTGCTGCTCAGAAGTGTCTTTGGCACGGGTACTCCTTCCTGCCCAGCCTGTTTCCAGCATGCCTGCTGTTTCCGGGGAGTGTCAACGTCACTTTGCCACCAATACATTGTCCTGTCGTGTTGCGGTGGGGTTAGCCGAGTCTATGGTGCCTGCAGTTTAGGTGCTTCCCATGTGGGCTGTGGGTTCTTGTAATAAAGGCTGGTTCCGTAGTGCCAATAGGACTAGCACCCCCTGTTGGACTGTGGGTTTTGGAAACTGTGGCCTGCTCGCGGCCTTGCAACTTTGTTTATTATGGGTACCTTCTGCTACCCATCCGGGTTCCAGCACCGTCAGCTGGTTCTCAGCAGTGCCTTTGGCCGTGGTGCCTCCTTCTCAGTATCCGAGTTCCAGCAACGTCTGCTGGTCCTTGGTAGTGCTTTGTATTACAGGTACCTCCTGCTTAGTAACCGTGTTCCAGCACCGTCAGCTGGTCCATGGTTGTGCCATTGGCTCTTGTTCCTTCTGCTGCCCCTCCGGGTTCCAGCACCGTCAGCTGGTTCTCAAGTAGTTCCATTGACTATTGTAGGTTCTGCTTCCCATCCGGGTTCCAGCACCATCAGCTGGTTCTCGGCAGTGCCTTTGGCCGAGGTGCCTCCTTTTCGGTATCCGAGTTCCAGCAACGTCTGCTGGTTCTTGGTAGTGCTTTTTAGCACAGGTACCTCCTGCTTAGAAACCGTGTTCCAGCACCGTCAGCTGGTCCACGGTTGTGCCATTGGCTCTTGTTCCTTCTGCTGCCCCTCTGGGTTCCAGCACAGTCAGCTGGTTCTCGGTAGTTCTATTGACTCTTGTAGCTTCTGCTACCCATCCGGGTTCCAGCACCGTCAGCTGGTTCTCGGCAGTGTCTTTGGCATGGGTACTCCCTCCTGCCCAGCCTGGTTCCAGCACGCCTGCTGTTTCCGGGTAGTGTCAACGTCACTTTACCACCGATACGTTGTCCTGTCGTGTTGCGGTCGGGTTTGCCGAGTCTATGGTTCCTGCAGTTTTGGTGCTTCCTATGTGGGCTGCGGGTTCTGGTAATAAAGGCTGGTTCTGTAGTGCCAATAGGACTAGCACCCCCTGTTGGACTGTGGGTTTCGGTAACTGCGGCCTGCTCGCGGCCTTGCAACTTTGTTTATTATGGGTACCTTCTGCTACCCATCCGGGTTCCAGCACCGTCAGCTGGTTCTCAGCAGTGCCTTTGGCCTAGGTGCCTCCTTCTCGATATCCGAGTTCCAGCAACGTCTGCTGGTCCTTGGTAGTGCTTTGTAGCACAGGTACCTCCTGCTTAGTAACTGTGTTCCAGCACCGTCAGCTGGTCCACGGTTGTGCCATTGGCTCTTGTTCCTTCTGCTGCCCCTCCGGGTTCCAGCACCGTCAGCTGGTCCTCGCTAGTTCCATTTGCTCTTGCAGCTTCTGCTACCCATCTGGGTTCCAGCACCGTCAGCTGGTTCTCAGCAGTGCCTTTGGCCTAGGTGCCTCCTTCTCGGTATCCGAGTTCTAGCAACGTCTGCTGGTCCTTGGTAGTGCTTTGTAGCACAGGTACCTCCTGCTTAGTAACCATGTTCCAGCACCATCAGCTGGTCCTCGCTAGTTCCATTTGCTCTTGTTCCTTCTGCTGACCATCTGGGTTCCAGTACCATCAGCTGGTACTCAGCAGTTCCTCAGCCTTCTTGTACCTTCTGCTACTTTTCCAAGTTCGAGCTTGTGGAAATGGTTTTTGGTTCTCACTCTGGATCTCCCTGACGACGACCCTGAAGACGATGACCCTGAAGACCACACCGAAGAAGACCAAAAAGATGACCCTGAAGAAGATGACCAAGAGGACAACGAACATGAAGACAACCACTAAGATGCAGAACAACAAGAGACAGAAGACCAAGAAGCTGAAAAACCTAAAGCAGAAGAACATTAAGCATAAGACTAAAAATCAGAGCAAATGATATTATCTAAATTATAAGCAGAAGAAGACTAAGCAGTGTATGGGGGTGAGTCCGTTCCTCCTCGTGGTGCCCCTGGAAAATGCCTGCTGCTACAGGCCAAACTGAACGCGGACAAATCCTGTTGTAAATCTTTTGTGACAGGCAGAACAGAAGATGTAATCTTCAAACTTTTATAGATAACAACTACAGGAATGCCTTTCACAAATAAGAATATGATGAAAAAGAAGAAGAATAGGAAGAAGATGAAGAAGAAGTAGAATATGAAGAAGAATAATAGTTGAATAAGAAGAATATGAAGAATGTAAAAAAAAGAATAAAAGGAAGAAGGTGAAGAAGAAGAAGTTGAATAAGGTGAAGAAGAAGAAGTTGATGAAAAAGATGCTGCTGCTGAGGATGATGAAGGAGAAAGTGTGGGAGAAGTAAAAAAGAATGTGAAGAGCATGGAAGTAGTGAAACATACATATCTGACAAAATATAAAAGAGGTTAACATAGTCAATATCTTTGTAACTCCGAACGTCTTTAAAAAAAAAAATTAATTCCTGCTATTCCATTTGATTGGGCTAAACCTCTATGGCTTTAATGTCTCCTACACCTCCCACAATACATTCTACATTATTATTAGTTGTTTTTCTTCATGTAGAATTAACCTACAAGGAAAGAAAGGGTTTTTTTAATTCCGATATTTCTGTTCCATTGACTTGAATGGGACTTCCGGGATCGGAATCGGCGATACCCGATACTTTTTGGATATCGGCCGATCAAATCCAATCCGATATTTTTCAATATCGGGTGGTATCGCTCAACACTACTCATCAGTAACATTGAGTCTTAGGCCGACTGTTCAGCTACATGCAAAAATAAACTGACCCTAGCACAAAAATATACTTTGTTTATACGTAATATTAATTTGGTGAGCTTGATTAATGAATGATTAGATGATACCTTTTTCTGTAAAATGTCAATGAAGTGAAATATTGTTTATTAGCAGTCCTTCACAGGGGCCTACATGAGGATCCTCCTGTTCCCCTGTGGGTCAGTCCAAGACTCGCCCTATCTATAACCACATGAATGCACTGAAACACAGACTATCATAGTGTGACACCCCAGAGTCTGGTTGTCACAGTGACATTGCCTCCCTCTAAGAGGTGAAGTCATGCTTGGAGGCAGAAAGGGGACCCCCGTGCCAGGTAACAGATTAAATCACAATTCCTGCTGCAGGTCAGAAAAGGGAGCTGCCTTATAAATTCTGGCCAGCAGAGGGAGTTGGTGACTCAGCTGGAAGTGAGTTGAGGGAGTTGTCATGGAAATGAGAACAGCTGAGAGAAAATGACAAGACAGTTAAACGTGAGGTAAAAAGATCTTTCTGGAAGATCCAGTCAGTTCAAGAGAGGGAGCTGATCTGTGAGGAGCTGATCTGTGAAGAGGGAAAGGACACGAGCAGAGACAGAGAGGCTCTGGGGAAGCTAAAAAACTGAGTATAGCAGACCCCAGAGCGAAGTGCTAATAGAGAGAAAGGGACGCCAGAGTCTTGGGTGGGCAGGAGCTGTATGTCCTGCCGCCGAATCTGGAAGTACAGGGGATTGTAAACTCCTGAGCGACACCTGAGGGCATGGCAGCAGATAAGGAGCCCAGGGCTGACGGTGAAAAGGATGGTACCCGTGGAATAGGCTCATGCTGACAGCCATACAGGTTAGTGAAATCATCACGAAATAGAGGGTCGCAGCTTAGTTATAAACAGCAGAGACCTACACACAAAGCGCAGAAGGAAGGTCCTAAACCCCCACCTGGCAGGGTGGATCCTCTGAATGCCTCCAGGTGAGCCGGACTCATTCCATCACCTGTATGTGGTACTCCGGATTGCAACCAATTGCCAGTAAAAGGTAAAGAAACTGCACCTCTCTGTGTCCTTCTCTCATTTCTCTGCACCCCAACATTCACAGGCATCTTAACTATTAATCAAGCATCTTTGCCCTGGGACTATTGCTCTACCTGTGGAGAGCTATCTTCACCTCAGCTGCGACACACCAACAGTCTCAGGGAAACAACACCGCAGCGCTAGTCTTTTCTGACCAGAATACCACAGGTGGCGTCACGTATTTAATCATCTATAAACTTTATCTTCATTTTTACCACATCTAACAACATCACAAACAACTTTCCCCCCTATTTTATTATTTAATGGATGCCCCAGGGCCACGGACCGGGTCACCGCTGCCATGACACCGTCCCCCATTGAAGTCGACGGGCCCGGTACCGAGTACCCCATGGCCCTACCTGCGCCGCTCACGCGCCTGGGCGCTCCAACAGCAGCAGCATGCCACACTGGTCAGAGACAGTCAGACTGTCGTGTATTCAAAGATTGGGTAAAGCTAAATGTTTATCACTTTATTGAACATGAAAAACATTTACCATCACTACAATATAAATCATAATTAGCACCTGATTAGAAATCTGTGTCAAAGTATGGAATAAAATGTAGCTAATATAGATGGAACTCAAAAATATTTCCAGAATCCATTCCTTCCTCAGTCCTCAATCTACTAAAACTCTTGTACATGCCCTCATCATCTCCCGCCTTGACTACTGCAACACTCTCCTCTGTGGCCTCCCTGCTAACTCTTCTGCACCATTCCAGTCTGTCCTCAACTCTGCTGCCCGACTAATACACCTCTCTCTTCGCTACTCCCCTGTCTCTCCCCTCTGCAAATCCCTCCCCTGGCTCCCAATTTCCCAACAAATCCAGTTCAAACTACTAACACTGACCTACAAAGCCATCCACAACCTGTCCCCTCCCTATATCTCCCTATATCTCTGAACTAATCTCCCAATATCTTCCCTCACGTAAACTTCGATCCTCACAAGATCTCCTACTCTCCTCCACACTTATTCATTCCTCACACAACCGCCTCCAAGATTTCTCCCAAATATCCCTCATCCTCTGGAATTCCATGCTTCAACACGTCTGATTATCCACCATCCTCAGATCCTTCAAACGGAACCTGAAAACTCATCTTTTCAGTAAAACCTACAGCCTGCAGAAACCATTCTGCCACCTCACCAATGCCTGAGCTGCCGCCTCATCACCACCAGAGCTGCTGCATAACCATTCTGCTGCCTCACCACCGCCCAAGCTGCCACTTCATCACCACCAGAGCTGCTGCACCCCCGACCTTCTGTCTCTTCCCCACTTTCCCGTAGAACGTGAGTCCGCAAGGACAGGGTCCTCTCCCCTCTGTACCAGTCTGTCATTGTATATTTGTTTACTGTTAACAATATCCATAACTTTGTATGTAACCCCTTCTCATGTACAGCACCATGGAATTAATGATGCTATATAAATAAATAATAATAATAATAATAATAATAATAATAGAACAGTGGTTAGCACTGCAGCTCTGGGGTCCTGCGTTCAAATCCCACCAAGGACAACATCTGTAAGGAGCTTGTATGTTCTCCCCATGTTTGTGTGGGTTTCCTCCCACACTGCAAAGACTTACTGAGAGGGGATTTAGATAGTGAGCACCAATGTGGTTAATGATGAAAATGAATGGTGCTACATAAGCGAGTTAAATCAATAAATAATTTCTCAAAAAAGGTCTATTTTATAATTTTATTAATCCTATACTGTAGAACATCCTATATCAGAAATCCTATAGCTATTATGTGTCATTTCCCTTTCTATATTCTCATGTTAATCAAGTGAAGCTATTTATAGGACAAAAATAAACTTTCACAAACTGAAAATGTCTTGAAATGCCTTAGTCTGCTAGCAATCATTTGGGTTGGCATACATATTTATTAACAAAGATTTTTTGCTAAAAGTATAATGTGATTGAAAAGTGTATAAAAAATGTATATTGCAAATCTGTGAGCTGCACTGGCATACATTTGAACATATTTGATACAAAATTGTATGCAAATTTTTGCCAAAATATGCTACAGTATATGTTTATATGTCACTCTTTTTGCTTTCATTGCACATATAAGGGACACATTACCTATATGTTTTGAGTGTAAAAAAAACTCATACGGCCTCTTTCACGTGTCCGTATTTGCAGTACATGTGGCATCCATGTTTTAAGATACCACACGTACTCATTATAACCCACGGTGATCTCCACATGTTCCTGTTTTCACACAAACCGTGTGTCCATGTGAACCACACTGAGACAAATCCATTTTTTTCTGGCAACATGGAGGACAAGAGTCAATACAAGTCTATGGGTCCCTGTAAAAAAAACATGTACAGTGCATGGATGACATCCATGTGCTGTTCCTGTGCCGTCCATGTGCAGTACATGCTTAACCTTGCAAAGTATAGGAGAAGCTTTGTAATATCATTCTGGAACCCTGTGTGACTGCCGAACTGCTACATCAAGGAGTAGCTACTGCTGGGACCTGTGGTTCCACTGTTGGGAAGTATATTAAAGCTATCTATAAGGGAACATTGCTGGGACTAGTGGTTCAACACACAAGGAGCTTTAATAGGAGCTGCCGTGGAGGGGATTTTTTTCTTATTGTAAGTGGTGCACCAACGGTTTCTGCAAGCGTGCCAACATCCGTGACAATTGACCCCCAACATTAGACTATTATGTTTCCATTGCTGCAGCCATTTTTAGTTTAAGTGATATTAGTTAGGAGTTTCCCTGTTGTATTTTAAAGGGGAAACGTCATCCCTAATATTCAGGTTTACCGCACAGCTCATCTTGTTTCTGTATTTGTAGATCATGTAATACTATTTGTTTTGCTATTAGTTGCTATTCCCCTTAAAATGTTTACCATTTATCCCCCTCTATAAAAAAAAGTGTTAGACTGCGTGCCCACAATCAGGAATAGCAATATTTACACTGCGCTCTATATTAGAAGTACAGTGGATGGGATTTATAGAAATCCCTGTGCTTCTATTTACTGCAGCATAAACTCGCCCATAGAGCAGGTTTACGAACCGAAGCATGTTAATTTCTGTTTTGACCAATTGAAAGCTATTACATGTGGTGAATCCACAGGTACTGACAAACAAGGGCGGCAATTAGATTGCAGCAAAAATACGCTGCATCTAAAACATTGCTATTCCTGATCGTGTGGACGCAGCCTTATGTGTTCCAACTTCATATCTTGTGAATGTGTATGGAGCGTGTACATGGCTTTCCCAAGTCAACCCCTGGCAGAAGAAGAAGACCCTCCTGCATGCTACTACATCTCCTAGCAAGTTTTGGGTGGAGGCAATGTGCCATATTGTGGTGAGAACTACCGGACACCCTGCCAAAGAAAGTTGCTTAAAGGGGTTTTACATGTTCAATTTTGGTTAGTCAAAAATGCATTTTTTAGGGATACTAATGAAAAGAAATAGCGCAGTAGTGCATTATCCAGTGTAAGTCTATCAATTTAAAAATAATGCACTCACCAGATGGAGCTTGTAATAAGCATGGAGGATTCGCTGCTGCAGAAACCACAGATCCACGAGGGACCGACGTAGAAGATGCAGAATAGGAAAAAAAGTGGTCAGACAATCCGCACTGCGAATCACTATAAGCGATTATTATTATAGTGGTCTTTATTCAATGCGTTTCGAAGTTTCACAGAACTCCTTCCTCAGGAAAAAACACCTATAAAAATGCATTTATAGAATTATAATAAACAGAATTAAGAATTTAAGTAGAAATGATAAAATCAATTCACAGACATTTTCCATGTGAATTTGAACAGTTTACCATTCGATTTGTGCAAATCAGCAAGAAAAGAAAATGCTTACAAACTGCAGAAGAGCCACAGAGCGGGTTGGTGACTTCAAGCTTGGTCAGGAGGGCTCTCCCATAGTGCCATGCAGTTATCACATAACATAGTCTGATGGAGCCAATCAGGGGCACTATCAGAGCCTGTAACAAAGATGGAGGATGCACTGCCATTTTATTCCTTTTTTTAGGCCTCATTCACACATCTGTGTTGTATCTGTAATTTTCAGGGATGCAATAAGCGCCCATTATAATCTATGCTCGTGATCACATCTCCATATTTTTCTCAAGCCATGTGTCTGGCAAAACACATGGATACATATCAGTTTTTTTTTTCTGGGCCAATACAAGTCTATGTGCCTGTGAAAAACACATACAGCATACATTGATGGGAACACTGTACAATCTGTGTGCTGTATGTGTTTAACATTGCAAACTATAGGAGAAGCTTTGTAATTTATTTCTTTTTCTATCCGTGAAAAACACTGATGACACACTCATGGTAAAAATGGACACACCGATGACACTGATAGTAAAAATGGATTCACTAATGACACAATGCTGGTAAAAACAGATACACTGATTATAAAAATGGACACACTGATTACACACTGATGGTAAAAATGGACACACAAATCACACACTGAGGGTGAAAACAGACGCAATGATGATACACTGATGCACAACACTGATGACATTGTTACCATTTTTTTATGTACGTATTTAAATGTGAACATATAAATGAGGCTTTAGGGTACACATAGGAGGTTAGTGCTCACAGCTTATTCACATGGGTAATGCAGGTGCTTGATTTTGGTATATAAAACTAACAAACTTTTGTTCTCTTGTGCTTGTTTTAGGCAGTACAAGGGATGCAATTTTTTTTTCTAAAAACCCTTTACGTAATGAACACATTTTAATTTTTTGAATACTTGTTTTAATTGTCCAATTATCAATAATACAAGACAGAACTATAATGCAAACTGCTGTTGTATTTTTGCTTCCAAGTGTGAACCTACATGAACTTGTATTTATGTTATCCCCCTTTGCATATTAGTTTAAAGAGGGCTCTGTATGAAAAAGCGATTGCCCCCCTCCTTAAAAAATTAATCAACTGTGGTTTATCACATCTTTGGGAAGCTGAGTTCAAATTCCCTAGCCACACGCACACCTGATTACTGACCCACCTGTATTCAAGCAAGAAATTACTTAAATAAGACCTGCCTGACAAAATGAAGTAGACAAAAAGGTCCTCAAAAGGTAGACATCATGCTGCTATCCAAAGATATTCTGGAATAAATGAGAAACAAAATAATTGAGATCAGTCTGGAAAAGGTTATAAAGTCATTTCTCAAGCTCTGTTCACTCCAGCAAACTACAGTGACAGCCATTATCCACAAATGGTGAAAACATGGAACAGTGGTGAACCTTCCCAGGAATGGCCGTCTGACCAAAATTACCCCAAGAGCCCAGCGACTACTCATCCATGTGATCACAAAAGACCCCACAACAATATCCAAAGAAAAGCAGGCCTCACTTGCCTCAGTTAGGGCTCATACTCACATACGAGAAACTCGGACGAGTCTCACAAGTCAATACCCAGCATTGCCGCCGGCACTCGGATCGGAGCGTTCAGCTGCATGTATGTATATGCAGCTGAATGCTCCAATCTGAGTGCAGGTGGCAGTGCCAGGTATTGACGTGCGAGACTCGTCCGAGTTTCTCGCATATGAGTATGAGCCCTTAAGGTCAGTGTTCATGACTCCACCATAAGAAAGAGACTGGGCAAAAATGGCCTGCATGTCAGTGTTCCAAGATGCTGAGCAATAAGAACATAACGGCTCATCTCAGTTTTGCCAGAAAACATCTTAATGATCCTCAAGACTTTTGGGACAATACTCTGTGGACTGATGAGACTACAGTTAACCTTTTTGTAAGGTTTATGTCCCAATACATCTGGCATAGAAATAACACAGCATTTCAGAAAAGGAACATTATACCAACAGTATGTGGTGGTAATGTGATGACCTGGGGCTGTTTGTTGCTTCAGGACATGGAAGACTTGCTGTGGTAAATAGAACCATGAATTCTGCTGTCTTCCAAAAAATCCTGAAGGAGAAAGTCTGGCCATCTGTTCATGACCTCAAGCTGAAGCGCACTTGGTTATGTAGCAGGACAATGATCCAAGACACACCATCAAGTTCACCTCTGAATGGCTTAAGAAAAACAAAATTAAGACTTTGGAGTGGCTGAGTCAATTCCCCGACCTTAATCCAATTGAGATGCTGTGGCATGACATTAAGAAGGCTGTTTATGCTTGGAAACACTCCAATGTGGCTGAATTACAACAATTCTGCAAAGATGAGAGGGCCAAAATTCCTCTAGAGCGTTGTAAAAGATTCATTGCAAGTTATCGCAAACGCTTGCTTGTAGTTGTTGCTGCTAAAGATGGCCCAACCATTTATTAGGTTTACGGGGCAATCACTTTTTCACACAGGGTCCTGTCAGTTGGATTTCTTTTTCCCTTAATAATAAAGACCTTCATTTAAATACATTTTGTGTTTACTTGTGTTATCCTTGTCTAATATTTAAATTTCTTTGGTGATTTGAAACACTTAAGTGGGACAAGCATGCAAAAGAATAGGAAATCAAGTAAGAGCAAACATTTTTTCACACAATTGTATGTTGCAGTTGTGCTCAAAAGTTTACATACCCCAGCAGAATTTTTGCTTTCTTGGCCTTTTTTCAGAGAATATAAATGATAACACCCAAACTTTTTCTCCACTCATGGTTAGTGGTTGGGTGAAGCCATTTAATGCCAAACTACTGTGTTTTCTCTTTTTAAATCATAATGACAACCCAAAACATCCAAATGACCCTGATCAAAAGTTCACATATCCTGGTGATTTTGGCCTGATAATATGCAAAGAAGTTGACAAAAATGTGTTTGAATCCTCACCTGTGACCTGTTTGCTTGTAATCAGTGGGTGTGCATAAAAGCTGAATGAGTTTCTGGGATCCACACATACTCTTGCATTTTTAATCCAGCCACTGACGTTTCTGGATTGTAAGTCATGGAGAAAGCAAAAGAATTGTCAACGGATTTATGGGAAAAGGTAGTTGAACTGTATAAAACAGGAAAGGGATCCAAAAAGATATCCAAGGAATTGATAAATGTCAGTCAGCAGCGTTCAAACTGTGATTAACAAATGGAAATCAGGGGCTCTACAAAAACAAAACCACAGTCAGGTAGACCAGCAAAAATTTCATCCACAACTGCCAGGAAAAATTGTTCGGGATGCAAAGAAAAATCCACAAATAACATCAGCTGAATTACTAGACTCTCTGAAAACTAGCAGTTTGGCTGTTTCAAGATGCACAATAAGGAGGCACTTGAAGAAAAATGGGCTGCATGGTCGAGTTACCAGAAGAAAGCCATTACTGCCCAAATGCCAGAAAAGTATCTCACCTACAATACGCAAAAGAGCACAGAGGCAAGCCTCAAAACTTCTGGAACAAGGTAATTTGGAGTGATGAGACCAAAATTGAACTTTTTGGCCACAACAATAAACATTACATTTGGAGAGAGGTCAACAAGGCTTATGATGAAAGGAACACCATTCCTACTGTAAAGCAAGGAGGTGGATCACTGATGTTTTGAGGATGTGTGACCTACAAAGGCACAGGAAACTTGGTCAAAGTTGAAGGAAAGATGAATGCAGCATGTTATCAGCAAATACTGGAGGCAAATTTGCAATCATCAGCCCGGATGCTGCGCATGGGACATACTTGGACATTCCAACATGACAATGATCGAAAGCACAAGGCCAAGTGGACCTGTCATTGGCTACAGCAGAACAAATTTAAGGTTCTGTTGTGGCCATCTTAGTCTCCTGACCTCAATATCATTGAGCTACTCTGAGGAGATAATAAGCACGCAGTTCATGCTAGACAGCCCAGGAATTTACAGGAACTGGAGTTTTTTTGCCAAGAAAAGTGGGCAGCTTTACCATCTGAGAAAATAAAGAACCTCATCCACATCTACCACAAAAGACTTCAAGCTCTCATTGATATTAGAGGGTGCAATACACGGTATTAAGAAATGGGGCATGTGAATTTTTGATCAGGGTCATTTGGATGTTTTGGGTTGGCATTATGATTTAAAAAGAGAAAACACAGTAGTTTGGCAATAAATGGCTTCACCCAGCCATTAACCATGAGTGGAGAAAAAGTTTTGGTGTTATCATTCATGTTCTCTGAAAAAAGGCCAAGAAAGCAAAAATTCTGCCGGGTTATGTATGAGCACAAATGTATATTGCTCTTCTCAATCACAGGATATCTCCACATCCAAAAAATCCCAATAGTTTGCGATTGCTGATATTAGAATTCTGAGAAATGTTAGGATAGGTTGCAAAAATTGACAAATAGTGAATCATTTTGAGTTTTTAAACTGTCCACATTATCCTCCAATAGTTTGAATAATTGTATAGAAATTACGTGATAATAATACAATATTTTTTTTTACAATTTATTTGCAATGTTTTTAAAACATTTAATAATACTTTTTATATTAGGGTTGAAATTATTTTAAGTGTTTTTATGTGTGTTTATTACTTGCCTAGGTTGTTTTTATTTGAATAGAATATATATAATAGTGCAGTGTTTCTGTCAGAAGAAGCTTGCGCAAAAAATCCACCACAACTGGTATGATGTTCCAGATACATATGAAAAAAGCTGTAAATGGCTTCTGGTCTAACTGTAGCTTATTTTGTTACCAATAGAAAATAAAAAAAGTCTTACCATCTGGCTCATTATTCTCTGTGGCAGCGCCCGGAGAAACCACATTTCTTTCTTCTTCCTGGATTACGCTTTGGTTCCTTGCCTTGCAATTGTAACAGGTGGTCGGTGCAACTGGGTATCTCTAGTCAAAATTTCATTAAGTGTTGTGTGTGCATGGTTAGCACAACTATCCCAAGCTGATTCACACATTTATTGGAAAAGGTGGACTTGTATTTGGAAATCATGGTGTCATGGTGTACAAGAACTTTGTACTTGGAAATCATGGTGCCAGTAAAGATAGAATTAGATTCTCTATCACCAAGCTGTATTGTTGATTGTATGAGCCTTAGTGGTAGGGGAACTGACAGTGGTAGTAAGGTCAGCATCACACTAGCAAGAAAAACGGACGAGTGTGATGCGATAAAAAATTGCATAGCACTCAGACCAATGTTAATCTATGGGGCAGCTCCCATCATCCGATTTTTTCTTGCCCATTTTAAACGGGCTGATAAAATCGCAGCATGCTGCGATTCTCAGCGATTCTCAGCCGAGACTCGCCAATGCAAGTCTATGGGTGCAAGAAAAAAAACGGATTACACACGGACCACAAGTGTGACTTGTGAGAAATATGCAAGACTTCTCCAGGTGACAGGAAATTGCATCAGGCATTGTCAGGAAGCTTTTGCATGCAAATTTCACTGGCAACCAGTACAAAAAACAGGAAGAACGCCTCCATGGATTCCTCCATCATGTCCATGCTTATCAATGTAGAGATGCTCATAGTTCTGGTCCAAGAGAGGTCAGAACTATGGGATCAGAGGTGCGCTCACTATGCGGACTGGGCACGCAAGGAGGCAGCGTGGAGACAAATATGTACCCAGATGTTCCATGATTATGAGGCAAGATCTGGTGAGGCCCCAGAGCAAATTAGTAAGTACAATAATGTTGTTTATAGCAAGAGAAGCAAATGAAAATCTCTCTCCACTGTCTCTACCACACAACAATAAAGTAGGGAATACAGCAAAATAATAGTGGTTTAAAACATAACTTTTACTTATTAATCTTATAAAAGAAGTTTTTCACCTCCATAATTCTCAAGTGAACCAATACACTAGTGCACAAATATGAAATATGAAACAATTACATTCCATGTCTGGGATACTTTGTAAGTTTCTTCACTCCCTATTTGGGAAGAGAACTCAGTTCTTTAACTTCTGTCACACCATATTAATAATGCTTATGTGAATCTAAAATTAGCTCAACTGATTCAAAGACAGTTTCTCAGAGCTCAAAAAATGATATAATATCCACATTAGACATTCAAATTGATAAAATGAACAATCTCATCAATTGCTAGTCTTCCTTTATCCAGTTCAAGGAGTAGGGGTCCATATATTATCCCTATCAGCCCCTATTATGGAACTAAACCTAACACCCCAAGACTCCCACCCTTACAAGGCCAGTCCACAGCTAGTCCTGTCACTAGCCAGCCCTCGACTGTACCTGTGTGCCTTCCGACGAGTTTCTTCAATAGTTTGATTCATCAGGGGATTGGCACATATCTTCCTTTGTCAGGAGTAACCGGGCAGCATATCCCTCTTTGCTATCCCTAGAGGGATATGCTGTCCGGTAGTTCAGATATGTGGCCTCCTTTACAGTTAACACTGGCAAAGTATTACGCCACATTGTAATGTCTGAATATTTAGGCAATATAAACACATTGTTTGACTGAACACTTGTGTTTTGTGTTACATAGCAGTGACTGATGTGACAAGACGTTGGCGCAGCTGTAGGGACCAATATAGGTGTGAGAGACAGCTGCGGGCCAGGAATGGAGATGCCGCACTCACAAAGCACAAATATATTTCTAGTCATGTGGTTCAGCTCAAATAATAATTTTTTTTATTTTTTAATAAAGCACGGAGTCAAACCTTATGGAGAGGGAGGCGGGTTCCGACTCCGAGGTTCAGATAGATCCAGTGGGTGATGTTGCTGAAGGGGCTGGCCCATCTTCACCACCTTCAAGCTGCACCCAACCACCACCACCACCGGCATCTGCAACCCAGACTGCAAATCCAGAGGACCAGGGCAACAGTAGTAGCCCCATCTTGCCTCTGGATACCTCTCCCCAGGCTACAGCTATCCCACGACGTCGCCGGCGCAGAAGAGAAGGAGCAGCTACTGGAACCAGGAGGCAGGTGGACAGTGGTGTCTTGGACTACTTGGCAAAAGCTGCTCATGATGATGGGGAGGAGGCTTATGCCCGTAGTGTGGCACGGTACCTCAGGCTAATTCCCCGTGAGTTGAGGCTGCATGCCAGAGGGGCAATCCAGATAGTGATTGATGCTTGCACACCAACCTATAATCTCAACCCAGTATTAGCATTTTTGGAAAGGTGGCAGCTTTCAAGTCATAACCAAATACAAATGCTCGGAAGACAAGAAGTGCACGGTCAATCAGGCTCAGCTTCCTCCTCCCCGGATGCCTACACCTCCACCACAGCCCACCACAACCAAAAATTGGCCTCAACAGGTCCAATATATGGCCCAGAGTGCACCTGCCCAATATAGTCATTTTACCACACCCAATGTTGGAGGATGGTTCCAACAAGGGTATGGTCGACATGGCCATATTGGTGGTTATGCTCAAATTGGGCAGCACTATAGTCAGGAATACCCACAACAATATGCAAGTTTCCCCTACTCTAACCCACAACAGAATCCTGCTATGATGCAACAGGCTCATGCAACTTCTGCCAGTGCAATGGGTGACAATGAGGTTGCCCAACAACCAAGGGCAAACACCCAAGCAGGACTCCCACCTTCTCCACCCCCGACCTTCCATCACATGTAGGATAGAATTTTTGTCTCTAAATTTGTGACTGGCTTATATTTTTTTTGTCTATTATTTAACTTTTATGTTGTATATAATTTCTGGCAAATTTGATGTGAACATTATGCCATATGGAAAAAATATGGTCATTTATTTTTTGAACAAAAAAAAATGCAAGAATTAAATCAGTTTATTCTATATGAGTAGTTGTTTATGTTAGGACATGGTAGGTAATGTGTAGTTTTAGCAAAATCAAACATGATAGCAGTAAGAAAGCACACACAAAAAATCTCAATAATAATGCTTTTATGAAACAAAAACAACAAATACACTACATAGATAAAGCATTTTCTTGCCAGGGAGTAAATCCCACTGGTGTAACAAAATACTTGGTAAACACATCACACACTTTTATTCCAGAGGGCTGACGATGGGGAAGAATTACATGTGGAATAGAGAGCACAACATTTGGTAACACAACTTCATCAGCATCAGATGAGGAGCAGTCATGTATTCTGGTGAAATTATGAAGGATCACACACGCTTTTATCACCACATTAACATAGTCTTCACTCAGCTGAATGGCTGACTGCAGGACTCGCCATTTTGCACAAAGAATGCAAAAGGCACACTCCACCAGTCGTTGTGCGCGGGATAGGCGTAAGTTAAATATTCTGCGCCGGTGGTTCAGGGCTCTATGCGGATATGGCCTCATGACGTTATGGGTTAATTGGAATGCCTCATCTCCAACCATCACATAAGGCACCGAATCCATTGTAGACCCTAAAAGTGAAATAGAGGCCAGCAGTCAAAGTGTCACATAAAATTCGATACTTTATTAATATTCTATAATTGGACATAGGTACATGAAAAAAGGGGGGGAGAGGACACACCAAATGGTTAAACAAAGGGCCTCGTATGTCACCCACATCGACCAGGATATCAACCCCATATGGTCATAACACCTAGGAGTTCGTGCACAAGTCACCACATAGTTGGTTAATATAATATGCATCCACATGATAAACGGGGACTCATGGAACTACCTGGTAACTGTAAATACATATAATCTGAGAACAAGTGTTCATAGTAGATAGACCTAAAAGGGGTCTACAGTATTACCTGGACGGAGTGGGAGAAGACCATACAGCGGCCGGACCCCGACGCGCGTTTCGAAGCGTGCCGCTCCTTCCTCAGGGGGCGTGGCTAGCACCATCTCTGAATGGTCTTTGTATCGTGCCAGCTCAACAACTATTGGATGCGCAGGCTGCATGTCATGTCTGAGGCAGCGCCCCCCTCAACACGAAACGGAAACACGCGGGCCCCACGTGATCCGGAACGTCAGAGGGAGGAAACTGCCATCAGGCCGACCAGACAGCGCTTGCGCATAACAGGAAGTGCGATATCCACCATTTTGGAAGAGGGTAAATGTAAGGGAATAGACACACAATATAAATCAACAACAAACAAGAAATATAATCAAATAAGTTTGAGTGCGCCCAATATCAAATGACACATGTAAAACAGTATACATAATTATAATACCGGTAATGTCCACACATTGTGGGAAACAAAAGGCTTACTACCTAAGTCAATGTGCGGCAATCTGGCAAAAATCACATACACTTTTATAAAATAAATAATTGCTTTATGCAAGATGCAACCAAGGAAGACCACAATGTATCAATGAATATCAAAGGAAAAAAGCCCCATATAACTTACTGCAACAAAAAAATCTTCTTATATCAATACCATTAGATTAGAATTAATCACAATAATAATCACGGTGGGTAACACGTATAATAAACATATGTCAGGTGAGTACTCCCCATAGAAAAAATGGCACCATAGAATATGGTGACATATACACATGAAACCCTACCTAAATAGTATATGCAGAAGATAGGGGCATATCAAAAAGGCCAATATGCAACACAACAATGCCACAAATGGGCATATGTATGTCTGCACATATACATATGTGCGTACGCACACAAATGCATGCACACATATGACACGCGCACACCTGGGTCAAATAAATGCCCCAAAAAAACCGTACCTACAATAGGGGCATACCCCAGCAAACAGATACTGCACATGAACATAATTGTACATACAAGCGCACAAAATGTAAAGGTGAAAGAATAGCCACACAAAACAGAAACACAGATAAGTGTAAACGTCCAATGTGGCACAATACACCAGCCACATAGAAAGAACAGATGTCTTCACTTGGAAACGTAGACATTGATGATACTCCGGCCATCTCAACAACTTGTATTTAAAAGAACTTCCTCCAAAGGTTTCGGAATCATCCATAGTGCACAATCCAATAGTTCAAAAGACGTGCCTAAATGTTGTAGATAAGAAAGATTAAAATCAATAAAAATCATCAAAGGATACACAAAAAACAGAAAACGAAAAGCCACAGTGATATCACCAATGTTCAGCATGCGGAAACTAGAGAAATGGGGCATAGGATATATTCTCATTAAGACCATTTGGGTACATAGTGCCCAGTCTCCATATCCACCGAGTTTCAAGTTGAGCCAGGCGACCAGACAACTTACCACCTCTTATATTTATTTTAAGGGAATCAATGCCCCGAATCCTAAGTAATGTAGAGTTACACTGGTGAAACTCCTTAAAATGTCTGGGCAGCGTTTTTAGAAGGGAGTCATCAGTACAGGTCAATGCGGCCTGTATACCCAGGACATGTTCCCTTGTGCGGACTTTAAGCTGCCTCGTGGTCATGCCCACATAAATTAATCCACAGGGACAAGTAGCATGGTATATCACATATCGAGTGATGCAAGATATCCGACACTTGATCTTAAATGTTTTTGTCCCATCATGGTTTAGAAACGAGTCACAGCGCTCGATGTTCGGACAGGCCACACATTTCCCACATGGCATACAACCATGCCCAGTTGGAAAAGCATCCAAAAAAGTGGACGCCGGACGGTGGACATAGTGACTGGTCACCAGTCTATCTCGAAAGTTACTGGCCCGCCTAAATGTGATGGAAGGAGATTCAGGAAGAATTTTAGCTAAAATAGGATCAGCCTTAAGAATAGGCCATGCCTTCCTCATCGCCATACGCACCTTCTCATGTAGCGGATGAAAGGAGGTAATGAACCTTACAGTGTTTTCATTTTTACATTTCCTCAACGAGGTATTCCTGTAGAGAAGATCATTACGAGTCGAATATTTAGCACGTTGGTAAGCTTTCTTGACACAGCGTTTGCTATACCCGCGTGTCAAGAATCGTGCTTGTAATTCCTTAGCTCTAATGTGAAAATCACTGTCTGAGGAGCAAATTCGACGTAACCGCAAGAACTGGCCCACAGGAATAGCCTTAATGAGATGATGCGGATGGCAGGAGGAGGCATGGAGGAGAGAATTAGTAGCTGTTTCTTTGCGGTAAATATCCGTCTGGATAACCCCATCTACATCCTTTTTGATAGTAACATCAAGAAAGTTAATTTTTAATGAATCCCATGTCAAGGTAAGTTTGATGTTATAATCATTAGAGTTCAAAGTAGACACAAATTGCATGAGGTCGACGGAACTACCCTGCCAGACAAACAAGATATCGTCGATATAGCGCGCCCAAAATAGAACACGGTCTATCGACCCCTGTCCGTCAGACAGGAAGAGGTCCCTCTCCCACAGCCCCAGGAAGAGATTGGCATAGGAAGGCGCGAAGGCCGCCCCCATGGCAGTCCCCTGGAGCTGCAGGTAGAAGGACCCCTTGAATACAAAAAAGTTGTGCGTGAGAGTGAACTCTAATAACTCCAGGATGAGGTCCCTAAGTCCCAGCGGGATCGTAGATGTACTGAGAAAAAACTGAACTGCCCGCAGGCCATCTAGATGTCTAATGCTCGTGTATAGGGACTCAACATCAACTGAAGCCAGAACATTTGTGTCGGCCAGATCACCACATTGCCACCTTTATCAGCTGGCTTCAGTACCACATCCGTCAAATTTTTAAGGTGATGTAACCTCATCCTCTCATCACCAGTCAGATTATCACCTCTGCCAAACTTAGGGATTTTTTTAAAATCCTCAGTTACCACCCGTACAAATAGATCTATACTTGGACAAGATGTAAGGGGGGGAAACCTTGTCGAACGTGTGCGAATGGATACAGGAATCTTACCGAAGTCATTGTCATGTTCAACCGCCAGTTCCTCAAGAGTTCTTATTGCCTCCTGCTCTTCCTCTGTGGGAAAGAGATGATGTAAATCATTATTAAAAAAGTGTCTTTTGAACAATAAGGATCTAGCGAACAGATTTAGATCTTTAACCGCCGAAAAGGTGTCAAAATTAGAAGTAGGTGAAAAGGTGAGACCTCTCCCCAACAAGGACAGGTCCACCTCAGTAAGGTTGTGGTTACTTAAATTGATCACCTTATTATCTCTCCGGTTAGTATCCGATTGATTTACGAGGCGTCTTTTGTAGGGGTGAAAGGAGTGATCCCTTAGTCTGTGAGACCCATCTATTCCATAAGATGAGACCGAAGTCTGGGATGTATCAGATAGGCCACTTAGGGATGAGACTGAAATATTAGAGGTTGTACGATGAAGTTTAGAATTATTCACACTCCTCCACAGGTAAACCTTGTTTTGATAGTCTCTAGAATCTCTATTAAACTTGGACAGCTGATTCTCTTTAATATTTTTAACCAGTAAGTCCATGGCCTTGTCCAATTCTGATTCGAAGACTTTAACTCTATCGGCAGGGCAATCTCTACGTATCTCTTCCTGGATTAGGTCAATAGACTTGTCCAAAGAGATAATAAGGTGATCAATTTAAGTAACCACAACCTTACTGAGGTGGACCTGTCCTTGTTGGGGAGAGGTCTCACCTTTTCACCTACTTCTAATTTTGACACCTTTTCGGCGGTTAAAGATCTAAATCTGTTCGCTAGATCCTTATTGTTCAAAAGACACTTTTTTAATAATGATTTACATCATCTCTTTCCCACAGAGGAAGAGCAGGAGGCAATAAGAACTCTTGAGGAACTGGCGGTTGAACATGACAATGACTTCGGTAAGATTCCTGTATCCATTCGCCCACGTTCGACAAGGTTTCCCCCCCTTACATCTTGTCCAAGTATAGATCTATTTGTACGGGTGGTAACAGGGATTTTTTTTTAAATCCTCAAAGTTTGGCAGAGGTGATAATCTGACTGGTGATGAGAGGATGAGGTTACATCACCTTAAAAATTTGACGGATGTGGTACTGAAGCCAGCTGATAAAGGTGGCAATGTGGTGATCTGGCCGACACAAATGTACGAGAGGGAGGCATTTAGGCAGCTGGACAATTCAGTTTGCTATAGAAAGCTCACCTATAATCCCCTCTCGGCGTTTGTTGCCAAACTGGATAACATTCTTGATAAAGCCATAGTTGATGGCATTGTTACAAAACAGCTGGCTTCATCACTTTTTGTCAAAGAACCCACCATTCCTACATTCTACCTTCTGCCTAAAATTCATAAGAACATTAACTGCCCACCCGGTAGACCCATAGTATCGGGGAGGGGGAATTTTCTCGAAAATGTAAACAAATGGATCGATCATCTTCTTCAACCGCTGGTTACCAGTTTACCCTCCTTCCTCAAAGACACGGGTGATCTGTTGCGTAAGGTCGACGGACTATGTTTGGAGAGTGACACTCTTCTGGCTTCAGTTGATGTTGAGTCCCTATACACGAGCATTAGACATCTAGATGGCCTGCGGGCAGTTCAGTTTTTTCTCAGTACATCTACGATCCCGCTGGGACTTAGGGACCTCATCCTGGAGTTATTAGAGTTCACTCTCACGCACAACTTTTTTGTATTCAAGGGGTCCTTCTACCTGCAGCTCCAGGGGACTGCCATGGGGGCGGCCTTCGCGCCTTCCTATGCCAATCTCTTCCTGGGGCTGTGGGAGAGGGACCTATTCACGTCTGACGGACAGGGGTCGATAGACCGTGTTCTATTTTGGGCGCGCTATATCGACGATATCTTGTTTGTCTGGCAGGGTAGTTCCGTCGACCTCATGCAATTTGTGTCTACTTTGAACTCTAATGATTATAACATCAAACTTACCTTGACATGGGATTCATTAAAAATTAACTTTCTTGATGTTACTATCAAGAAGGATGTAGATGGGGTTATCCAGACGGATATTTACCGCAAAAGAAACAGCTACTAATTCTCTCCTCCATGCCTCCTCCTGCCATCCGCATCATCTCATTAAGGCTATTCCTGTGGGCCAGTTCTTGCGGTTACGTCGAATTTGCTCCTCAGACAGTGATTTTCACATTAGAGCTAAGGAATTACAAGCACGATTCTTGACACGCGGGTATAGCAAACGCTGTGTCAAGAAAGCTTACCAACGTGCTAAATATTCGACTCGTAATGATCCTCTCTACAGGAATACCTCGTTGAGGAAATGTAAAAATGAAAACACTGTAAGGTTCATTACCTCCTTTCATCCGCTACATGAGAAGGTGCGTATGGCGATGAGGAAGGCATGGCCTATTCTTAAGGCTGATCCTATTTTAGCTAAAATTCTTCCTGAGTCTCCTTCCATCACATTTAGGCGGGCCAGTAACTTACGAGATAGACTGATGACCAGTCACTATGTCCACCGTCTGGCGTCCACTGTTTTGGATGCTTTTCCAACTGGGCATGGTTGTATGCCATGTGGGAAATGTGTGGCCTGTCCGAACATCGAGCGCTGTGACTCGTTTCTAAACCATGATGGGACAAAAACATTTAAGATCAAATGTCGGATATCTTGCATCACTCGATATGTGATATACCATGCTACATGTCCCTGTGGATTAATTTATGTGGGCATGACCACGAGGCAGCTTAAAGTCCGCACAAGGGAACATGTCCTGGGTATACAGGCCGCATTGACCTGTACTGATGACTCCCTTCTAAAAACGCTGCCCAGACATTTTAAGGAGTTTCACCAGTGTAACTCTACATTACTTAGGATTCGGGGCATTGATTCCCTTAAAATAAATATAAGAGGTGGTAAGTTGTCTGGTCGCCTGGCTCAACTTGAAACTCGGTGGATATGGAGACTGGGCACTATGTACCCAAATGGTCTTAATGAGAATATATCCTATGCCCCATTTCTCTAGTTTCCGCATGCTGAACATTGGTGATATCACTGTGGCTTTTCGTTTTCTGTTTTTTGTGTATCCTTTGATGATTTTTATTGATTTTAATCTTTCTTATCTACAACATTTAGGCACGTCTTTTGAACTATTGGATTGTGCACTATGGATGATTCCGAAACCTTTGGAGGAAGTTCTTTTAAATACAAGTTGTTGAGATGGCCGGAGTATCATCAATGTCTACGTTTCCAAGTGAAGACATCTGTTCTTTCTATGTGGCTGGTGTATTGTGCCGCATTGGACGTTTACACTTATCTGTGTTTCTGTTTTGTGTGGCTATTCTTTCACCTTTACATTTTGTGCGCTTGTATGTACAATTATGTTCATGTGCAGTATCTGTTTGCTGGGGTATGCCCCTATTGTAGGTACGGTTTTTTTGGGGCATTTATTTGACCCAGGTGTGCGCGTGTCATATGTGTGCATGCATTTGTGTGCGTACGCACATATGTATATGTGCAGACATACATATGCCCATTTGTGGCATTGTTGTGTTGCATATTGGCCTTTTTGATATGCCCCTATCTTCTGCATATACTATTTAGGTAGGGTTTCATGTGTATATGTCACCATATTCTATGGTGCCATTTTTTTCTATGTGGAGTACTCACCTGACATATGTTTATTATACGTGTTACCCACCGTGATTATTATTGTGATTAATTCTAATCTAATGGTATTGATATAAGAAGATTTTTTTGTTGCAGTAAGTTATATGGGGCTTTTTTCCTTTGATATTCATTGATACATTGTGGTCTTCCTTGGTTGCATCTTGCATGATGCAATTATCTATTTTATAAAAGTGTATGTGATTTTTGCCAGATTGCCGCACATTGACTTAGGTAGTAAGCATTTTGTTTCCCACAATGTGTGGACATTACCGGTATTATAATTATGTATACTGTTTTACATGTGTCATTTGATATTGGGCGCACTCAAACTTATTTGATTATATTTCTTGTTTGTTGTTGATTTATATTGTGTGTCTATTCCCTTACATTTACCCTCTTCCAAAATGGTGGATATCGCACTTCCTGTTATGCGCAAGCGCTGTCTGGTCGGCCTGATGGCAGTTTCCTCCCTCTGACGTTCCGGATCACGTGGGGCCCGCGTGTTTCCGTTTCGTGATGAGGGGGGCGCTGCCTCAGACATGACATGCAGCCTGCGCATCCAATAGTTGTTGAGCTGGCACGATACAAAGACCATTCAGAGATGGTGCTAGCCACGCCCCCTGAGGAAGGAGCAGCACGCTCCGAAACGCGCGTCGGGGTCCGGCCGCTGTATGGTCTTCTCCCACTCCGTCCAGGTAATACTGTAGACCCCTTTTAGGTCTATCTACCATGAACACTTGTTCTCAGATTATATGTATTTACAGTTACCAGGTAGTTCCATGAGTCCCCGTTTATCATGTGGATGCATATTATATTAACCAACTATGTGGTGACTTGTGCACGAACTCCTGGGTGTTATGACCATATGGGGATGATATCCTGGTCGATGTGGGTGACATACGAGGCCCTTTGTTTAGCCATTTGGTGTGTCCTCTCCCCCCCTTTTTTCATGTACCTATGTCCAATTATAGAATATTAATAAAGTATCGAATTTTATGTGACACTTTGACTGCTGGCCTCTATTTCATTTTTTGATTCCTTGCGATTGCAGTTGTCTAGACCATTTGTCCTTTATGTGCATGTGAACTGGTTACATTCATCTGCCATGTGACTAATTGAGTTCCTTTTGGTCCCATGTACATTATGTATTCCACAATTTTCATTTATCCATTGTAGACCCTGTGAGCTGACATGGTGGTGGTAGGTCCAACTGATTATTGCGCAGCCGCCGACCCATAATGGAAGAATTAAAGACTGTGGAGTCTCCAGTTCTTCCATAGGCCCCAATATCTACAATTATAAACCTGTAGTCACTGTCGACCAGGGCCAACAGCACTACAGAAAAATACTGTTTATATTTATAGAATTGGGACTCTGAGTTAGGCGGCTTACACACACGGATGTGCTTACCATCCAGGGATCCAACACAATTGGGAAACTGGCATGTTGTCTCAAATCCACAGGCTATCTGCAACCAGTCTGCCATTTTGGGTTCAGGCATCACCACTTGATGTAGTCGGGACCATATTTCAGAGCAAGTAGACAGGACAATGCCTGAGATGGTTGATTTCCCAATCAAAAATTCCAAATGCAGTGCCGAATAGCATAGCCCAGTGGAAAGGAAGCTAAAAGTAAACAGAAACAGACAAAAAATTATAAGCCATGGCAGCGAATACCAATAAAATATTTATCCAAGATATAGTGAAGAACTAATAAGCCATGGCTTTTCAACATTAAAATACATGCAAAGGCTTTGCTCTTTTGTATAGTAGCATATATTGAGAATGACTAATTGTGGTATTTTTAAAAAACAAAGAAGGAGACCAACAATTAAGGTATAAGGGCATTAAATAAGCAAGACACATTGAAATGTCAACAACATACAGGAGGAAGACATACCATAAAGTAAGGAGAAGGCGCTCCTCCGCAGAAATACACTTGTGTCCTTAACCCCTTCCTGACATCCGACGTACTATCCCGTCCCCGTTACCCGGGCCCGTATGACCGTGGACGGGATAGTACGTCTACCGCGATCAGCGGCGCCCACGTGGTGAGCGCCGCTGATCGCGGCCGGGTGTCAGCTGATTATCACAGCTGACACCCGGCACAATGTGTCAGAGGCGGTCACGGACCGTCCCCGACACGTTAACCCCTTGCACACCGCGATCAAACATGATCGCGGTGTACCGGGGGTTAAAGGGAAGCATCGGCAGGGAGGGGGCTCCCTCCGTGCTTCCCTGAGCCCCCCACGACAGCGCAATGTGCAGCGCTGCTGCGGGGGGCTCCTTTCCTCCAGGCCCCCGAATCCAAGATGGCGACGGGGGCCTTCGGGGGCCTGAGGAAGCTGGCTTCCTCAGTGCCTGCAAAGCGCAGGCATGAGGAAGTCTTCTTCAATGCCTGTGACAGATTGCTGATCTGTCACAGTGATCTGTGATGTGACAGATCAGCGATCTGTCACAGGACAGTGATGTCCCACCTGGGACTATTTAATAAAGTAAAAAAAAAAATAAAAAAAAGTGTAAAAATAATTTAAAAAAAATCGCCAAATATATTAGGAAAAAAAAAAAAATATTCCCCCAATAAATCCATTTTTTGGAAATAATAAAAAAAAAACAATAAAAGTACACATATTAGGTATCACCGCGTCCGTAAAAACCCGCCCTATAAAACTGTCCCATTAGTTAACCCCTTTAGCGAACCCCTTAAAAAATAAAAATAAAAAACGAAGCAAAAAATAATGATTTATTATCATACCGCCAAACAAAAAGTGTAATAACGCGCGATCAAAAAGACGCATATAAATATCCATGGTACCGCTGAAAACGTCATCTTGTCCCGCAAAAAACGAGCTGCCACACAGCATCATCAGCGAAAAAATAAAAAAGTTATAGCTCGCTGAATAAAGCGATGCAAAAATAATTATTTTTTATATAAAATAGTTTTCATTGCATAAAACCGACAAAAACATAAAAAAAGACCTCAATGAGGTATCGCTGTAACCGTACTGACGTGAAGAATAAAACCTCTTTATCAATTTTACCGCACGCGGAACGGTGTAAACGCACCCCCCCAAAAGAAATTCATGAAACGCTGGTTTTTGTTCATTCTGCGTCCCAAAAATCGGAATAAAAAGCGATCAAAAAATTCCACGTGCCCGAAAATGGTACCAATAAAAACGTCAACTCGTCCCGCAAAAAATAAGACCTCACATGACTCGGTGGGTCAAAATACGGAAAAATTATAGCTCTCAATATGTGGTGATGCAAAAACTATTTTTACAATAAAAAGCGTCTTTTAGCGTGCGACAGCCGCCAAACATAAAAACCGCCATAAATAGTAAATCAAACCCCCCGTTATCACCCCCTTAGTTAGGGAAAAATAATAAAATAAAAAAAATGTATTTATTTCCATTAGGGTTAGGGCTAGGGGTGTGTTGGGGTAGGGTTAGAGCTAGGGTTAGGGTTAGGGCTAGGGTTAGGGCTAGGGTTAGGGCTAGGGGCGTGTTGGGGTTTGGGTTGTAGTTAGAATTGGGGGTTTCCACTGTTTGGGCACATCAGGGGCTCTCCAAATGCAACATGGCGTCTGATCTCAATTCCAGCCAATTCTGAGTAGAAAAAGTCAAATGGTGCTCCTTCCCTTCCAAGCTCTGCTATGCGCCCAAACAGTGTTTTACCTCCACATGTAGGGTATCAGCCTACTCAGGACAAATTGCAAAACAATTTTTAGGGTCCAATTTCTCCTGTTACCCTTAGGAAAATAAAAAATTGGGGGCAAAAATATCACTTTTGTGGAAAAAAATGATTTTTTTATTTTCACGTCCGAGTGTTATAAACTTCTGTGAAGACCTTGGGGGTTCAAAGCGCTCACCACACATCTAGATAAGTTCCTTAGGGGGTCTCGTTTCCAAAATGGGGTCACTTGTGGGGGTTTCCACTGTTTAGGTACATTAGGGCCTCTCCAAAGGCAACATGACACCCGCAGACCATGCCATCAAAGTCTGCAATCCAAAACGTCACTACTTCCCTTCCGAGCCCTGACGTGTGTCCACACAGTAGTTTTATCCCACATATGGGGTGTCAGCGTACTCAGGACAAATTGGACAACAACTTTTGGGGTTCAATTTCTCCTGTTACCCTTGGGAAAATAAAAAAATTGGGGACTAATTGATCATGTTTGTGGAAAAAATACGATTTTTTTATTTTCATGCCCTGGCATTATAAACTTCTGTGAAGCCCTTGGGGGTTCAAAGTGCTCACCACACATCTAGATAAGTTCCTTGGGGGGTCTAGTTTACAAAATGGTGTCATTTGTGGGGGTTTCCACTGTTTAGGTACATTAGGGGCTCTCCAAAGGCAACATGACACCCGCAGACCATTCCATCAAAGTCTGCATTCCAAAACGTCACTACTTCCCTTCCGAGCCCCGACGTGTGCCCATACAGTAGTTTTCGCCCACATATGGGGTATCAGCATACTCAGGACAAATTGGACAACAACTTTTGGGGTCCAATTTCTCTTGGTACCCTTGGGAAAATAAAAAAATGGTGACTAAAAGATCATGTTTGTGGAAAAAATACGAATTTTTTATTTTCAAGCCCGGGCGTTGTAAACTTCTGTGAAGCACTGGGGGGGTCAAAGTGCTCACCACACATCTAGATAAGTTCCTTGGGGGGTCTAGTTTACAAAATGATGTCATTTGTGGGGGGTTTCCACTGTTTAGGTACATTAGGGGCTCTCCAAAGGCAACATGACACCCGCAGACCATTCCATCAAAGTCTGCATTCCAAAACGTCACTACTTCCCTTCCGAGCCCCGACGTGTGCCCATACAGTAGTTTTCTCCCACGTATGGGGTATCAGCATACTCAGGACAAATTGGACAACAACTTTTGGGGTCCAATTTCTCTTGGTACCCTTGGGAAAATAAAAAAATGGTGACTAAAAGATCATGTTTGTGGAAAAAATACGAATTTTTTATTTTCAAGCCCGGGCGTTGTAAACTTCTGTGAAGCACTGGGGGGGTCAAAGTGCTCACCACACATCTAGATAAGTTCCTTAGGGGGTCTAGTTTCCAAAATGGTGTCATTTGTGGGGGGTTCCACTGTTTTGGTACATCAGGAGTTTTCCAAACGCGACATGGTGTCCGATCTCAATTCCAGCCAAAAACGTCAAATGGCGCTGCTTCCCTTCCGAGCTCTGCCATGCGCCCAAATAGTGGTTTACCCCCACATGTGGGGTATCAGCGTACTCAGGACAAATTGCACAATAACTTTTAGGGTCCTGTTACCCTTGGAAAAATAAGAATTGAGGGTGAAAAGATCATTTTTGTGGAAAAAATATGATTTTTTAATTGTATGGCTTTATGTTATAAACTTCTGTGAAGCCCATGGGGGTTCAAAGTTCTCACCACACATCTAGATAAGTTCCTTAGGGGGTCTAGTTTCCAAAATGGTGTCATTTGTGGGGGGTTTCCACTGTTTTGGTACATCAGGAGTTTTCCAAACGCGACATGTTGTCCGATCTCAATTCCAGCCAAAAACGTCAAATGGCGCTGCTTCCCTTCCGAGCTCTGCCATGCGCCCAAATAGTGGTTTACCCCCACATGTGGGGTATCAGCGTACTCAGGACAAATTGCACAATAACTTTTAGGGTCCTGTTACCCTTGGGAAAATAAAAATTGGGGTGAAAAGATCATTTTTGTGGAAAAAATATGATTTTTTAATTGTACCGCTGTACGTTATAAACTTCTGTAAAGCCCTTGTGGGTTCAAAGTTCTCACCACATATCTAGATAAGTTCCTTGGGGGGTCTAGTTTCCAAAATGGGGTCACTTGTAGGGGGTTTCCACTAGAGTTGAGCGACTTTTGCTTTTTTAGGGTCGCGTTTCGTTTCGTGAAACCCGACTTTTCCAAAAGTCGGGTCGAGCAAGATCGTCCGATTATAGGGAAAAGTCGGGGTCGTCCCGAAACACGAAACCCAATGTAAGTCAATGGGGAATAAAAGTCGGCAGTGAGAGGAGGACAGGAAACACACCTACAGTGCCCATTTGAATGCCAAAAGCATCAATTCTTCTTACTTAAGCTTGTCAACCTTAATTAACTTCATAATACAAGTTACGCACTGAAAAATGGGGGTTATTTGGCTAAATTTGTGGGGGGGGAGGGCTGGCTGCAGGTTTTCATGTGCCCTGGGCGAAAGAGCGCCCCTTTAACACATACCACAACTCATCATGCTCCGATACGGCAGAGAAATAGCGGTATAGTACAATGAAAAATACCTCACTTTTTACATCTCATGACGAGGCCCATCTATTTCTCCATACAAAATCATTGGTCCCATATAATGTTTGAAACAGTATATGATGAGCTCCACATAATGCTACAGTATATGTTGGTCCCCATGGATGAAGCTCCACTGTCTTATGGGCCCAAATAATGCTCCAAACATAATGGGCCCCATTTCTAATGCTCTAGTGTATAATGGGCCCTGTAAATGCTGCTCCAGTGTCTGATGTCCACCTTTGGAATGTTCCAGTGTATGGTGGGCCCCATCTATCATTCTCCAGAGTATAGTGCTCCCCAAAAATTGCTGTCCCAACATAGAAAACAATCAAATAAGTCTCCTCGCTAGGGAATCCCTGTACTTCTCTGGACAGGTGCTGTAGCTTGCTTAACAGCTCGCCAGCCGTTCTCACGCCCAGTATGGATTGCACGTGATTGCACAAAGGTTAGAAAGGGTACCGTATCCCTGGATAACATGTATGGATAGCGTACACATTCAAAATATATGTCTATACAGCATGAGGCAGGCTCAGACGGTGTTAGGCCCAGTATGGATTGCACGTCATTGCACAAAGGTTAGAAGGGGTACCGTATCCCCGGATAACATGTATGGATAGCGTACACATTCAAAATATATGTCTATACAGCATGAGGCAGGCTCAGACGGTGTTAGGCCCAGTATGGATTGCACGTCATTGCACAAAGGTTAGAAGGGGTACCGTATCCTCGGATAACATGTATGGATAGCGTACACATTCAAAATATATGTCTATACAGCATGAGGCAGGCTCAGACGGTGTTAGGCCCAGTATGGATTGCACGTCATTGCACAAAGGTTAGAAAGGGTACCGTATCCCCGGATAACATGTATGGATAGCGTACACATTCAAAATATATGTCTATACAGCATGAGGCAGGCTCAGACGGTGTTAGGCCCAGTATGGATTGCACGTCATTGCACAAAGGTTAGAAGGGGTACCGTATCCCCGGATAACATGTATGGATAGCGTACACATTCAAAATATATGTCTATACAGCATGAGGCAGGCTCAGACGGTGTTAGGCCCAGTATGGATTGCACGTCATTGCACAAAGGTTAGAAGGGGTACCGTATCACCGGATAACATGTATGGATAGCGTACACATTCAAAATATATGTCTATACAGCATGAGGCAGGCTCAGACGGTGTTAGGCCCAGTATGGATTGCACGTCATTGCACAAAGGTTAGAAGGGGTACCGTATCCCCGGATAACATGTATGGATAGCGTACACATTCAAAATATATGTCTATACAGCATGAGGCAGGCTCAGACGGTGTTAGGCCCAGTATGGATTGCACGTCATTGCACAAAGGTTAGAAAGGGTACCGTATCCCTGGATAACATGTATGGATAACGTACACATTCAAAATATATGTCTATACAGCATGAGGCAGGCTCAGACGGTGTTAGGCCCAGTATGGATTGCACGTCATTGCACAAAGGTTAGAAAGGGTACCGTATCCCTGGATAACATGTATGGATAGCGTACACATTCAAAATATATGTCTATACAGCATGAGGCAGGCTCAGACGGTGTTAGGCCCAGTATGGATTGCACGTCATTGCACAAAGGTTAGAAGGGGTACCGTATCCCCGGATAACATGTATGGATAGCGTACACATTCAAAATATATGTCTATACAGCATGAGGCAGGCTCAGACGGTGTTAGGCCCAGTATGGATTGCACGTCATTGCACAAAGGTTAGAAAGGGTACCGTATCCCTGGATAACATGTATGGATAGCGTACACATTCAAAATATATGTCTATACAGCATGAGGCAGGCTCAGACGGTGTTAGGCCCAGTATGGATTGCACGTCATTGCACAAAGGTTAGAAAGGGTACCGTATCCCTGGATAACATGTATGGATAGCGTACACATTCAAAATATATGTCTATACAGCATGAGGCAGGCTCAGACGGTGTTAGGCCCAGTATGGATTGCAAGTCATTGCACAAAGGTTAGAAGGGGTACCGTATCCCCGGATAACATGTATGGATAGCGTACACATTCAAAATATATGTCTATACAGCATGAGGCAGGCTCAGACGGTGTTAGGCCCAGTATGGATTGCACGTCATTGCACAAAGGTTAGAAGGGGTACCGTATCCCCGGATAACATGTATGGATAGCGTACACATTCAAAATATATGTCTATACATCAGGAGGCAGGCTCAGACGGTGTCAGGCACAGTATGGATTTGACGGCCCTGATTACACAGCGGAGGAGCAGGGAGAGGTAAAGATTGCAAATGCTGGGGCCCTGGCCAAGCAAGGGGGGCCCACTCGTGGGCGTCGGTACTGGCACTGGGCCCCTCATAGTACAGCGGTGTGTCTGACGGCGGGTGTGCACCACCACCGTCAGAGACACTTGATTGCACTATGAGGGACCCTGTGCCAGTGCCCGCGCCCAAGAGTCGGCCTACCCACCTGTCCAGGGCAACGGCACTCGCACGGTGTCGTGCGCTAGGTGGTGACCCCGGCCATGGGGGGGGAGGCAGCACAGTTAGGGAGTTTTAGAAAGTGGCATATGTTGATGTTGGACATTCAACTGATGCAAAAGGCGAAATAGGTGAAGTACCAGGAAGAGGTGGACCAAAGCAAGCCATTTTTCTGTCACCCTATGTGTCATCAGGGGAAGGTGGGACAAAATCCTTGGAAACCCATGCGTGGTTCATTTTAATGAAGGTTAGATCATCCACATTTTGGGTTGACAGACGGGTCCTTTTTTCTGTCAGGATTGATCCAGCTGCACTGAAGACTCTTTCCGATAGCACACTTGCAGCTGGGCAAGCGAGCTCCTGTAAGGCATATTGGGCCAATTCAGGCCAGGTGTCCAGTTTAGCGGCCCAATAGTCAAAGGGGAATGACCTGTGTGGGAGAACATCGATATGGGAGGAAAAGTAGTTTGTAACCATAGTTGACAACTGCTGTCTCCTGTCACTTTCCATCGATGCAGTATTACCAGTTGTGTGAGCGGTATTTGAAAAATCAGTCCACAACATTGTCATGAAACCCCTGTCTCCAACGCCACTTCTGCTGTGTGCACCACGAACACCTCTGCCAAGCTGCCCCCGGCCCGTACGGCTCGTGTGAGAACCATCACCGCTGCTGTGTGCTGGGAATGCCTCAAGCAACCGATTTACCAGAGTTGCTTGTTTATTAGCCAATATTAGGTCAAGGTTCTCCTGTGGCATGATGTTTTGTAATTTGCCTTTATAGCGTGGATCCAGGATGCTGGCCAACCAGTAGTCGTCATCGTTCATCATTTTGGCAATGCGGGGGTCCCTTTTTAGGATCCGCAAGGCATAATCTGACATGTGGGCCAATGTTCCCGGTGTCAATGATGCACTGCGAGTGCTGGGTGGAGGAGCACTTTCTGGCAAATCCACATCCCTCCAGTCACGCACAAACCCTGTACCAGACCTTGCCACGCCAACATTTTCACTTGCCCCACGAGATGCATCCTCCTCCCCTAAGTAATCATCCCCATCATCCTCCTCCTCCTCCTCCTCTTCTTCCTCCACCTCGTCCAGGAGAGGTCCCTGAGCAGACAATGGCTGAATGTCATCAAGGATTCCCTCCTCCTCTTCCTCCTCATCAACATTGGCTGCAGACGCCTGCTCCTTAAGGTGCGTCAAAGTTTGCATGAGCAGACGCATAAGTGGGATGCTCATGCTTAGGATGGCGTCGTCTGCGCTTACCAGCCGTGTGCATTCCTCAAAACACTGAAGGACTTTACAAAGGTCTTTCAGCTTCGACCACTGCACGCCTGTCAACTCCATGTCTGCTCTCAAAGTGCCTGGCCGAGTATCCTCCCACAAATGCATTATGGCCTGCCTCTGCTCGCACAGCCGCTCCACCATGTGCAGGGTGGAGTTCCACCTTGTTGCAATGTCGATAATGAGGCGGTGGTTGGGAAGGTGGAGCAATCGCTGCAGCTTCTGCATACGAACGTAGTGTACAGGCGACCGGCGGATGTGCGCGCACAGTCTTCGCACCTTCTGGAGCAGGGCTGTTAACTCCGGATAATTTTTGAGGAAGCACTGCACCACCAGGTTCAAGGTGTGAGCCAAGCAAGGTATGTGGCTGAGTTTTGAAAGGGCTATGGCTGCCACAAAATTACGGCCGTTATCACTAACTACCTTGCCTGCCTCAAGATGTACACTGCCCAGCCATGACTCAGTTTGTCGCTTCAAGTACTCGGCCAGCACCTCGGCGGTGTGTCTGTCGCCCAAACACATCATCTGCAACACAGCCTGCTGACGCTTTCCACTAGCTGCTCGATAGGGGGACACATCGTGTGCAACAGTGGCAGCTGCAGATGGAGTGCTCGTACGACAGCGCTCTGTGGACGAGCTGTCGCTTCTGGAGGAGGAGGAGGAGGAGGAGGGTCGAACGCCTACAGCCAACTGTTTCCTAGACCGTGGGCTAGGCAGCACTGTACCACCACCGCTGTCCCCTGTGGACCCTGCATCCACCACATTAACCCAGTGCGCAGTGATGGACACGTAACGGCCCTGGCCATGCCGACTGGACCATGCATCAGTTGTGAGGTGCACCTTTCCGCTCACTGACTGCTTGAGTGCATGGACAATGCGGTCTTTCACATGATGGTGGAGGGCTGGGATGGCTTTGCGAGAGAAGAAGTGGCGACTGGGTAGGTCATAGCGTGGTACTGCATAGGCCATGAGTTCGCGGAAAGCTGTGCTTTCCACCAACCGAAAGGGCATCATCTCAAACGAGATTAGTTTGGCAATGTGGGCGTTCAAACCCAGTGTACGCGGATGAGAGACTGAGTACTTTCTTGACCTACTCATAGTGTCTGGGAGGGTGAGCTGGACTTGAGAGCTGCATATGGTGGAAGTAGCGGTGGACAGGGCGGACTGAGAGAGGGTTGATGATGGTGATGGAGTTGGTGTTCTTTCTGATGGCCTAGAATCAGTCTTTCGTTGATATAACAGTGGGATTCCCTGACTGCTGTGGCCTTGCAACGACACCTCAACATTTGCTGCTGTGCTAACCGGTGTGCTTACAGTGGGGGAAACAATGTAGCGTTGCTGACTACCTTCGTTGTGATCAGTTGCACATGTGGCACTTGAGGTTTGGTGTTGTGTCCATGCTTGCAAGTGCATGCTGGTTAAATGTCTAAGCATGCAACTGGTATTCAAATTTTTCAGATTTTTCCCTCGGCTAAAGGTCTTTGCGCACTTCTTACAGATAACCTTGGCCTGATCATGAGGATTTTGTTCAAAAAACTGCCACACTGCACTCTTCCTACTTTGGCAGACATTTTGCGGCCTAGCACGCTGTGATCTTTTGACCCTCTGGACAAGCTGTCCAGCAACTCTTTTGATGTTTGGAACCTGTCTTTGGAGTGCTCCGGGCCTGCCAGATAACAGCTGTTGCGATGTCGATGTCTGCTGTGGATGCTCCTCATCTGAGCTATTGGAAGCAGCACCCTCTTCCCCCAATGGATGCCAATCTGGGTCAACAACTGGGTCATCCATCACCTCCTCTTCTATGTCATGTGCACCTTTCTCTGTGTCACCGTGTATGGTGGTATAGTGTGCGGGAAGGGGCACCTGAGTCTCATCAGGGTCAAAATCTGGCTCTGTACACTGCGAGGACAATGTAGTGCTCTGAGTGAATGTACCAGCAGAATCATCCATCAGCGGCTGTGCATCAGTGCACTCCATGTCAGATTAATCTTGGCCTGGGTAATTCACCATTTGACTTGATAATCCAGGCATGGTATGTGAAAACAGCTCCATGGAGTAATCAGTAGTATGGCCTGCGTCATCCTTCAATCTTGGTTGGGGTGAAGGACACAAGGAAAGGTGTGGTTCATGAACATGAGCCTCCAATGACGACTCAGTGCTTTTACTTTTTACAACTGAAGAAGAGGAGGCGATAGAGCTGGAGGCTGAGTCAGCAATGTAAGACAAAACTTTTTCCTGATGCTCTGCCTTTAAAAGCGGTTTGCCCACTCCTAGAAAACTAAGCGTTCAAGGCCTTATGTAGCCAGACGATGATGCAGGGTCAGCACCTCCTGCATTTGGTCCTATTTTGCTCTTGCCACTACCATCAGATCCACCACCAACACCATCATTACCAGCTGCCAACCCCCGCCCAATTCCACGGCCTCTTCCACCAGCCTTCCTCATTTTTGGTAGAAATGTAGACAAAATCCAACAAACTATATAGTAATGTAAAACAAGGTACAAGGTGTCTATAGGACAGGGGAGTTTTAGAATTTCTGCACACACTTGTGGACAGTGGACACTTGTGGATTGTGTGCGGCCCACTGATATCTGAGCGCTATGTGACACGCTCGATGGCACAGCTGCCTGTGACCAAAGTGACGAGAGGATAATGGAGATTTTGAATCTCTGCGTACACTTGTGGACAGTGGACACTTGTGGATTGTGTGCGGCCCACTGATATCTGAGCGCTATGTGACACGCTCGATGGCACAGCTGCCTGTGACCAAAGTGACGAGAGGATAATGGAGATTTTGAATCTCTGCGTACACTTTTGGACACTGGACACTTGTGGATTGTGTGCGGCCCACTGATATCTGAGTGCTATGTGACACGCTCGATGGCACAGCTGCCTGTGACCAAAGTGACGAGAGGATAATGGAGATTTTGAATCTCTGCGTACACTTGTGGACAGTGGACACTTGTGGATTGTGTGCGGCCCACTGATATCTGAGCGCTATGTGACACGCTCGATGGCACAGCTGCCTGTGACCAAAGTGACGAGAGGATAATGGAGATTTTGAATCTCTGCGTACACTTTTGGACACTGGACACTTGTGGATTGTGTGCGGCCCACTGATATCTGAGCGCTATGTGACACGCTCGATGGCACAGCTGCCTGTGACCAAAGTGACGAGAGGATAATGGAGATTTTGAATCTCTGCGTACACTTTTGGACACTGGACACTTGTGGATTGTGTGCGGCCCACTGATATCTGAGCGCTATGTGACACGCTCGATGGCACAGCTGCCTGTGACCAAAGTGACGAGAGGATAATGGAGATTTTGAATCTCTGCGTACACTTTTGGACACTGGACACTTGTGGATTGTGTGCGGCCCACTGATATCTGAGCGCTATGTGACACGCTCGATGGCACAGCTGCCTGTGACCAAAGTGACAAGAGGATAAGGGAGATTGGATTGCTTTTAAAAAAGCAGTTTGCGGAGCAGTGGGTAAACAGCAATGCCAGCGTGTCAGGAAGCCTTAGAAGGCAGCCCAACAACCAACACCACTGATACACCACAATATAGCCTCCCCTTGCACTGCACACACAGTGACTTGTGTGTTGTGTAGGCCAAATCGCTAGCAGCAGAAGCAGTTTTTTTGTCTTCTTCCCTGCCTAACGCTCTCCCTACAGAATCAGCAGCAACCTCTCCCTATACTAAGATCGGCAGAAGTAAGATGGCGGTCGGCGTGCACGCCCTTTTATACCCCCTGTGACGCCCACCAAAGCAAGCCAATCACTTGCATGCCCTTCTGAAAGATGGTGGTGACCCGTGCCTATGTCATCACGTTGCCCACAGTGTCCGTGGATCCTGATTGGCTGAAAAAGAGCGCAAAACAAACTTTTGAAACGCGACTTTGGCGCGTAAGTCGCCGACCTCGTGGCCGACCTCATCCTAGGGTCGGGTTTCGTTTCATGAAACCCGACTTTGCCAAAAGTCGGCGACTTTTGAATTTTTTCGACCCGTTTCGCTCAACTCTCTTTTCCACTGTTTAGGTACATCAGGGACTCTCCAAACGTGACATGGCGTCCAATCTGAATTCCAGCCAATTTTGCATTGAAAAAGTCAAACGGCGCTCCTTCCATTCTGAGCTCTGCCATGCGCCGAAACAGTCGTTCCCCCCCACATATCAGGTATCTGCGTACTCAGGACAAATTGCACAATAACTTTTGCAGTTCAATTTCTCCTGTTACCCTTGGTAAAATAAAAAAAATTGAACCTGAAGTATTTTTTTTATGAAAAAAAGTTAGATGTTCATTTTTTTTTAAATATTCAAAAAAATTCCTGTGACGCACCTAAAGGGTTAATAAACTTCTTGAATGTGGTTTTGAGCACCTTAAGGGGTGCAGTTTTTAGAATGGTGTCATTTTTGGGTATTTTCTATCATATAGACCCCTCAAAGTGACTTCAAATGTGATGTGGTCCCTAAATTAAAAATGGTGTTGTAAAAATGAGAAATCGCTGGTCAACTTTTAACCCTTATAACTTCCTAACAAAAAAAATTTTGGTTCCAAAATTGTGCTGATGTAAAGTAAACATGTGGGAAATGTTAGTTATCAAGTTTTTTGTGTGCCGTATCTCTGTGATTTAAGGGCAAAAAAATTCAAAGTTGGAAAATTGCGAAATTTTCAAAATTTTCGCCAAATTTCCGTTTTTCTCACAAATAAACGCAAGTTATTTGAATGAAATTTTACCACTAACATGAAGTACAATATGTCACGAGAAAACAATGTCAGAATCACCGGGATCCATGGAAGCGTTCCAGAGTTATGACCTCATAAATTTACAGTGGTCAGAATTGTAAAAATTGGCCTGGTCATGAACGTGCAAACCACCCTTGGGGGTGAAGGGGTTAAAGGTGATCCCAGGGTGCACAGTCTCCAGCAGAAGGTCAAATGTGGCAAGGCTTATCCTACAATACTGGAAAAACTAGTCCGGATGGGTACGCAGAGATGCATAGAGACGATGGAAATGTCCCTTAGTAAGCCGTCGCCTCAAAAGCAAATGTACCCACATTCGTCTCTGCCTCCTCAGATCCAAAATCACCGGGTATGGCTGGCCAATGCGTCATGACAAAACCCAGTTGTAAAGCACCCGCTCAGTGGTGTTGAAAGTAAGTCTGTCAGACATGATTTGCACGAAGTAGAAATACAACAGCACAAGCACGCACTCTACTTCAAAGATTGGAGGCTGACACCTGTTGTAGAGCCAATAAATAGGGTTCAGGATGATGATGTGAATTAAGTTCAGGCCTGAAAACCGTTATATGTGCATTTTGCAAGGGTGCAAGAAAGTCTTGCCATACGGATGTCATATGGATGCTTAGATGGGTGAAAATTGCATCCTCGCATTCCAAACGGATGACATACGGATCACTGTTCATGAAACATTTGTGCGATTCTGGTCCGTGAAAAACGGTCCGATTTTTTTATACGTGGTGTATGTCTCCAGCCTAAGACTCAAGGTCAAATTCAGGCAGTGAGGCAATGAGCTCATGATATTTCCTACACAGAGGCAATTGTCAGCCAATTGCGGATGATGATGATAGAGATAATGATGACGACAGCGACACAGTTCCTGGCTGCCTGACCACAGTGTTTTATGGTGCTTTACTGTACTTCTGCCGCTGGGGTTAATGTTATTGGCCATAAACTGACACAAATTCCTTTGTCTGATTAATTCTAATTCTCTACCGTGCTGCTTCTGTCACTACCACCTTGCAGCTTTACCAGCCACACATCTCCTGGCTGCCTCACTACAGTGTTTTATAGTACTAGACTGTACTGCTGCTGCTGCTCAGACTTCCATTGCTGGTGCTACACTACTAGACATCTTCTTCCTTACCCCTCGTAATTCTCCATTTTTCAGTTTCTGTTATGGCCACTGCCACTATACAGCCACACTATAAATACATTTGTCATGGTCGTACCCACAGAGGGGAGGGGGGCAGCTGCTCCCCCTAGAAGAAGGGGAGCATAATGACAGAACACCTCCTGGCCATGGCCGTGGTAGTGGAAAGTGGCCAGCCAGGCGGCCACACACAGCTGACAGTGGGGCGGGCGGAACTCACTGCATAGCAGGCTGAGACCTTTTGGCATTGCTATGGCACTTGGCAGCGCACTCGGATTGGATCCGGCCGGGGGTCAGAGGCGTGTCATGTACAGCGTGCTCTGAACCCTGTCTGTATCCTCCGGATCTGAGGCAGAGGCTGAGAAGACAGGTAGCGGCCGACATTACAGTGTGCCACAGGTCCACAGCCCACAGGCCTACAGCCCACAGGCCTACAGCCCACAGGCCAGTCTAAGTCCCAGACTGAGACTCCCACTCTCCAGTGCCTGCCCTGCGGTAAGTGGTAACTACGTCCAATGGGAAAAGCATTACGTGTTATATGGGTATATTCAGGTGAATTATGGGGAAAGTAGCATTTAAAAAACACAGCATCAAAGCACAGTAACACATCAATAATGCATAAAAGTGTCTGTGAGAAAATATTAAATCCACATGACATTTAATATGTGCACTTTCCTACATTCTTGATTGTCACTTAAAGATACTACACAAGAGGAGGGATTCATTTCTGTCATGTACTCACTGCTCCTTTCTGGGGGACAGATGATGGCTGGGAGCTTATGTTCCCAGGGATGCTAGATTTCTCCCACCATGTCAGTGTCTGCTGAGGTGTTGTCAAGTGGGAAAACTTGCTCATAGCAGCCAATCACAGCTCAGCTTCTTATAACCAGCTCTTTTGAAATGAGAGATGATTAGTGATTGGTTGCAAGGAAAACTGTTGGTCATAGCAACCAATCACAGATTAGCTTCTTTTGAACAGCTCTGGTGAAATGAAAGATGCTTTGTGATTGGTTGGTGATACACACATACATACATTCATTTTTATATAGAGAGATACTGCTGCAGAGTGCTGTTAGTGGCCATATTAGTCTGCAGCCATGCAGTGCTTATGTGATAATTAATTCATCTATTCTCTCATGCAAAGAAAGATCCAATATGTGATGTCTGCATTGAGTGTAATTAAATACCTGAGTGCCGCTGTAGTGTGTTATAGTGCCGTTGTCTGGACTTTGCAACCTCCTGCCCCGACGTGCGCATTTCGCCTAGCTTCTTCGGCGGGTGTTTCATGGGTCGGGGAAGAAGGCTGCAAAGTACAGACAACAGCACTATAAGGATATGTGCACATGTTGCGGATTTAGATGCAGATCTGCAACATTTTTGGCTGCACAGATTTGCATCAAATCCGCAGTGTAGTGCACCACCAATGTGAGTGGAGCGCCCCGCGGGGCCTGGGGGTGCTCGTTACCGGGCCCATCGACTTCAATGGGGGACGGTGTCACGGCGGCGGCGACCCGGTCCGTGGTCCAGAGGCGTCCAGTAAATGGAATAGGGGAAAGTTGTGTGGTATTTATGTGGTAAAAATAAAGATAATGTTTATAGATGGTGAAATACGTGGCGCCACCTGTGGTATTCTGGTCAGAGGTGACCAGCACTGCGGTGTTGTTCTTCTGGGATGGATGTTGGGCACAGCTATGATGTTGTAGCCCTCCACAGGTAGAGCAATAGTCCCAGGGCAAAGATGTTAAATAAATAGTAAAGATGGCTGTAAACGTTGGGGTGCAGATAAATGAGAGAAAGACACAGAGAGGTGCAGCTTCTTTACCTTTTACTGGTAATAGGTTGCAGTCCGGAGTACCACATGCAGGTGATGGAATGAGTCCGGCTCGCCTGGAGGCATTCAGGGAATCCACCTTGCCAGGTGGGGATTTAGGACCTTCCTTTCTGCGCTTTGTATGTGGGTCTCCGCTGTATATAAGTATGCTGCGACCATCTATTTGTGATGGTTTCACTAACCTGTACGGCTGTCAGCGTGAGCCTATTCCATGGGTACCATTCTCTTCACCGTCTGCCCCGGGCTCCTTATCCACTGCCGTGCCCTCAGGTGATCAATATGCACAGGAATTTGCAATCCACTGTACTTTCAGATTCGGCTATCAGGGCGTACAGCTCCTATCAGCCTAGGACTCTGATGTCCCTTTTCTCTTTATTAGCGCTTCACTCAGGGGTCTGCTATATGCAGTATTTTAGCTTCCCTAGAGTCTCCCAGACTCTGCTCGTCCTTTCCCTCTTCACAGATCAGCTGCCTGTCTTTATCTGACAGGATCTTCCAGAAAGATCTCTTTACCTCACGTCCTCACGTTTAACTGTCATTTCTCCTCACAGCTCACAGCTGCTTCGCTTCCATGACAACCCCCTCAGCTGATTTCTAGCTGACTCACTAACCCCCTCTGCTGGCCAGAATTTATAAGGAATCTCCCTTTTCTGACCTGCAGCAGGAAATTGTGATTAAATCTATGCTGCCTGGCATGGGGGTCCCTTTCTGCCTCCAAACATGACTTCACCTCTTAGAGGGAGGCGATGTCACTGTGACAACCGGACTCTGGGGTGTCACATTCCTCCCAGATAAGTTCAGTACTCCTGGACTGAGGAAAATATAACAAGAATTGTTAACAGCAACAATTAATGCAAATCTGCAAAGTCTTAAAAATGTAAAAATTATCAAAAACCAGACAAGAAAAAGAAAACAATAGCACAGTTACTGCAGCGATCAATCCTTAAGCTGCTATCCAGGAATTGTCTTTGTGCTTGTACCTGGAGTTTGGTTGGTGGGAACCACCTTAACCCACTTTGTGTGTCGTCCCTGGGCGTGACTACAGGGCACTCTGTAGATGGGCCTGTTTTTCGGCCACGCCGGCGGCTTATTTCAAAGGCCTTTTTGGAGTAACTATTTACAAATACAGTTCTGACCACACATAGTCCTGTGGCCCAATTGTCCTTTAACTGGCTATTTCGAATACTTTAAAAAAAAGGTTCTTACAGTAAGTCTCTGTAGGCTCTCATGCTTAATGGTTACTACTATACATTCTTATTACTTTATTTACATTACGTAATCTCTGTAACGGGCAGGGATCTTACCTCTTGTACTACGAGTGGATCTACGCAGTATAGGTATTTCTGATGACCTGACCTGTTCTCTGATGTCTACTGTTGGTGCATTAGTCACTACACTATAAGTAGACTTGTGTATGATAGGTATTCTAGACTGCCTTCTTTCTACTCCTAGACTCACCATGAGATTGTCAGATTCGCTGTTAGCAGGGGACAGATTTCTGCATTCCTCTGCAGATGTGGTATCTGTTACTGGAGCCATTTCATTTAGAGTCTCTTCTTCATCTGGTGCAGTAGGCTGATGAAAGGTTAGTATTGGTACTGCTATTGCCTGATTTACTTGTGTCCACGTCCGAGGAAATTCTCCAAGTATAGTTTGAATCTTTTCTTCCATCTCTACTATGGGTTGTGGAGTGTCTTGGACTTCTTTCTTGTCCTTCAATTGATCAGGGCACATCTTTAGATGATCTCTTGAGACTGCTTCGAAGGTTTCGCCTCCATCTTTGCTGATGATACATGCTTTGGTGTTATTAAAGTCTGAAGGTATCACGGTGTATGGCTCTGCTTCCCACTGGTCATCTAGTTTGTGAACACATCTCTTTCTTTTAAGTACTTGTTCTCCTGGTGTCAAGGGAACTGCAGGGGTGTGTTGGTTGTAATTTCTTTCCTGTCTCTGTCTTGCTTGGGACAAACTTTTCTCCACACATTCTTGTACCTTGCGGTATTGTTGCTGCCGCTCTGTATCCCAGTCTGCATCTGGTAATGTCTCAGGTGTTAAGACTCCCATGTCTAAATCAATGGGTAACTTGCCAGGTCTTGTTCTCATCAAGTAGGCCGGATTGCAATTTGTAGAGTTTACCGGTATATGATTATATAGATCTACCAGATCTGGCAATTTCTCTGGCCGCTGGTTTCGTTCTTCCAGAGGTAAGATCTTCAATAAGTCAATGACCACTTGGTTCATCTTCTCACACATGCCATTTGTCTGTGGATGGTAAGGTGTCATTCTGATTTTCTTGCAACCATACATGTTACAGAACTCCTGAAACACTTCTGCCTCAAAGTCTGGACCTTGGTCGGTGAGCACTTGTTCAGGGTATCCGTGCGGTCGACAAAAGTGTTGCTGAAATGCCTTGGCTGCTGTCTTCGCTGTTTGGTCTTTAACAGGCACAACTACCAAGAACCTTGAGTAATGGTCAACGATGGTCAATGCATAGGTTTAGCCATTCCTACTCGGAGTTAACTTCACGTAATCCAAGGCTACCAGTTCAAGCGGCTGTTTTGTGATGATTGGCTGTAATGGGGCTCTCTGGCTGTTTCGGTTTTTTCAGAGCAGGTTTCATGGGCCACATTCTCGGCACCACTTCGCAATGGAACTCCTCATGCCAACCCAGTGGAACCTTTCACGAAGTAGAATTTCCAACTTCTTCCAGCCGAAGTGTCCTGCTCCATTGTGGGACACCTCTAAGACCATTGGCGCATCCCTCTTCGGGACTACCACCTGCCAGACCAGTTCATGTGTGTGGGTCACCCTCCCAGGGCCGTGGGGTACTCGGTACCGGGCCGGTGTCTGGGGGATGTGTCACAGCAGCAGTGACCCGGTCTGTGGCCATGGACGCCCAAGTAATCAGGGGTATTGAATGGTGGTTTGTAGTTAATGGAATAGTTCGTGACTCCACCTGTGGTGTTCGGCAAGAGGGATGTTGGGCTGATGCTGCATGCAGATCCTCTGGGGCTGGTGGTGTGTTGCAGCCAAGATGGTGAAGCTCCCCACAGGTGGAGCTGTAGCCCCAGGGCAGTGTAGATGTAGGGGCAGAGGAGAGGTGCAGGCGGTGTAGAAGCTGACACCCAGATGGAGTGGTACAGGGTGTGTTGGCGCAGGAATGATTGGAGGACACCAGGACGTGCAGTTCCAAAGCTTTACTTTGCCTCCGTGCTGTGTCCTCTGGGTCAGGGACTAAGTCAACCTCCAGATCAGATGGAGTGCTCCCTTCCAACACTCCGCCAACATGTGCCTTTCTTAATGTCTCCTCTTATAGCGCCTTTAAGTGTGAAGTACTCCTAGTACTGAGATACACTGGAGTGCCTCCTGACAGATGTTCCCAAGAACTCTACTTGTACGGCAGACAGCTGTAGCCTGCTTTGGGGACACCTCTCTCCTGAGTCCCGGCTCACTATTCACATTGCTGTTGTGCCCCCAAGTCTTAGATGGGAGTAGTGCATTTACAGCCCACTACTCCACCGGTGTCTGCTGCAGGACCTTCAGTATCCATACAACCTCGGGGTCCGGGCCCCGGCCTTGCACTTAGAACTTCTAGGCAGGGTTCTCCTCTAACCCACGTCCTCTCTGTTCCCTTTTACTCCTTCGTTCCGTACTAATCCCTCTTTCTCATAGAAGATCAGGTTTCAGTCCAATGTCTTTCTCCTTCTTTCCTTTCCTGTGCCAGCTGGCTCAGATCACTGAGGCAGCTGCAGCACTCCTTCCTCCATCCCTCTTCCAGGGATCCTCACTCCTCTCCGAGTGACTCTCTCTCACTCTCTGACTGAATGACTGACTACCTAAACCCTCCCGCTCTTTATATATTCTAAACTCCACCCGCCTCCCAGCACGTTTCGTGTTCCAAGCAGGGAGCCACCAAAGGTGCTCTGCTACTCTCCAAGCAGGGAGCCACAATGTGGCTTTGCTGAACTACCATGTTGTGTGGGATGCGAGTTGTTGGAGCGTGGTTAGGAGCCTCCATCTCACCTGGATGGTGGGGTACCACACCTCAGAAGGAGGTGCAGTACCTCTGTGGCAACTGAATCCTCAGGGGCGCCACATGTGCGCGAGTTGATGTTCCTCCGACACAGTTAACCCTCGTAGATAAACAGCTTGCCTCTCTCCTTCCATAGCTGTTGTGCTTCCTGTGGGTCATCTGAACCAGGGTGTGCATCAGCTTGTGCCAGCCACTCCATTACTAGGTGAACAGCTGGGTCACTATCTTGTGTCTCTGCCCACTCCTGATGGGGTAATGGATTCAATGTTACCTCTCGTACGACAAAGCGCTTATTCCTTACTGCTTGAGAGCGCTGGGCTGCAATGGACAGTGGAAGGCTGGTAACTCGATTTCTTCAAGTTCTTTTGGATCTTCTCCCCGTCTGGTGAATTGGACATCCTGGACAGCGCATCCGCATTAGCGTTCTTATGTCCTGCTCGGTACTTGATGGTGAACTCGTAGTTGGAAAGCTGGGCCATCCATCGCTGCTCAAGTGCCCCAAGCTTTGCCGTTTCAAAGTGGGTTAGCGGATTATTGTCCGTGTAGATGGTGAACTTTGCTGAAGCCAAGTAGCGCTTGAAGCGCTCTATTACCGCCCAGACTATGGTGAGGAACTCCAGCTTAAAGGAACTGTAGTTGTCGGGGTTCCTCTCAGTGGGACGAAGCTTTCTGCTGGCATAGGCAATCACTCTCTCTCTGAATTTCTGTACTTGTGACAGCACTGCTCCCAATCCCATGTTGCTGGCGTCAGTGTAAAGTACAAATGGTTGGTCATAGTCAGGGTAGGCCAGGACCTCATCTCCTGTGAGGGCCAATTTCAACTTGGTGAAGGACTCTATCCTTTTGTTCCACTCGAACGGAAGATTTTTGTTCTTGGCCTTCTTGGTTTGGCCCACTAGAAGATTCTGCAGCGGTGCTGCTATCTTGGTGAAGTCCTTGATAAATCTTCAGTAGTAGCCTACTAACCCAAGAAATTGCCTCACTTCATGGATAGTGCTAGGTATTTTCCAGTCCCGGATAATGGTGACTTTGTCAGGATCGGGTGCCACACCTTCCGCGCTCACCACATGGCCTAGGAACTGCACCTTGGGTTTCAAAAGGTGACATTTGGACGGTTTTATTTTCAGGCCAAAATTTGACAGGGCTTCAAATAGCTTGGCTAGGTGCTTCAAATGGTCTTTGTAGGTTTTGGAGAAGATGATTATGTTATTCAGGTACAGCAGAATGGTTTCAAAGTTTTTATGTCCAAGGCAGCATTCCATTAACCGTTGAAATGTTCCTGGTGCATTGCTGAGCCCGAAAGACATGTAGTTAAACTCGCAGAGGCCTATTGGTGTAGTAAATGCTGTCTTCTCTGTCTGCCTCTGCCACAGGAACCTGCCAATACCCACTGGTGAGATCTAAGGTAGAGAAATAATTAGCAATTCTCAGTGCAGCTAGTGATTCCTCAATTCTAGGCAATGGGTGCGCGTCTTTATGTGTAATGCTGTTAATCTGCCTGTAGTCTACACACATTCTCATAGTACCATCTTTCTTCTTAACAAGGACTAATGGAGCTGCCCAGGGGCTACAACTATCTCTGATTACCCCAGCCTCCCTCATCTCTCGTAACATACTCTTGGCACATTGGTAGTGTGCTGGGGGTACAGGCCGGTACCTCTCTTTAATGGGTGGATGATCTCCGGTGGGGATATGATGTTGAACCCCTTTTGCCTGCCCAAAATCTAGAGGATGCTTGTTGAAGACCCATTCAAATTCTCGAGCCACCTGGTAAGCCCCTTGCTTTTGGTGTGAAGGGGTGGAGTCAGTGCCTACATGTAGCTGCTGACACCAATCCTCCTGTTGCCCTTCAGAGCCATTCTCTTCCACCTTGTCAGACGGAAGCAAGGGTTCTACTGTCTCGATTGCATTGCTACTGACGGTTAACAATTTAGCAAGGGTGGCATACCGGGGTAACTGGACCTCTCTCTCCCCACAATTTAATATGCGTATTGGTACTCTCCTCTTGCGGACATCAACTACCCCTCTGGCTGTCAGGATAGTGGGCCTGCTATCAGAATACATGGGTTCTACCAAGGCTTGGTAATCTTGACCCCTTAGGCCTATTGCTGCCCGACACCAAATTAACATTTCACTTCAGGGAGGTACTGCAATGGGGAAAGGATCACTTACTCTGACACTGCCGACTTCTCCACCAGACAGCTCTACCTGTTGTCTCTGCATCAGGGCTCTGATCTCCTTTTGCAGGACCCGTTGCTGACTGGAGCTGGCGGTCTCGGCTACCTGTTGTAACAAAGCAATAATTTCTCCAAGACAATTTCCAATTACATCAGTGCCTAAAGTGATCATAGGATGGCATTCTCGTTTGTCAATATCAACTGTTATCAAACCTTGCGATTGCAATTCTACTCGGCCAATATTGATGGTCACCTCTTTATATCCCATCTGAGGCAAGGGCTGACCATTGCTGGCAAAAATGGTAAGGTCTTTTTCTGGGCTATGAGTAATGTCTGAATCTGCCCAGTACTGCTTAAAAAGAACATATGGTATCATTGTCACCTGGGAACCGGTGTCCAGTAAAGCGTTCATAGGAAAACCGTCAATCACGACAGGCAAGACTGGTCGTCCTTCTACGTACATGTCTCGCCAATTTGGTGGGCCTGGTCGTCTTACTCCTGGGGGTTGGCCCTTTGCCCCAGGGGTTGCTTGCTTAATTGACAGTATCTTGCTAGGTGTCCTGCCTTGTTGCAGCGTCGACAGATGGGCTGTCCGTCCTCGTCGTAATGATTGCTGTCTCTCCCTCTGGTCGGCGGGATCCTCTTCTGCTGTCGCTCTTCTGGACTGGAGGCCAGCTGGATCTTCTTCTTTGGAATCACTTACAGGGACTGCACAGATTTTGTGAGTGTAGCCACACTTTTGGTTAGTTCCTTTACTTGGAGACGTAAGTCTGCAGCAGAATCATCATCTTGGGACGGCTTTTCAGTCTCAATAGAGGTCTTTTGAAAGGATGCTGTTTCCTGCTGGTATGTAATTGCAGGATGCTTAGAGGGCTCTGTGCTGCCAGGATTCGGTTCACGTAGCACTCTGATGGCTCTATCCTTAAAGTGTGCAAAGTCCAATTCAGGATTTTGTAGGGCCATTATGCGCAGCTGTGACCTTTGATTGTTAGACTGGAGTCCCTCTATGAACTGCTCTGTTAATAATCTATCTTCGTCTTGCACGCTCTCAGGATCAACCTGCTTTACAGCCCATAGTGCCTTCTGAAGATTAAGGGCATACTCCTGTATACTGTCCTGCACTCTCTGTTTGCACCAAAAAAAGCTAATTTTTATCTCTGTTGCAGTACGGGTATCAAAAGTGTCTTTCAGTCTGGCCAAGATTTGTTGGACAGTCCCTTTATCAGTGTCCGGCCAGGACTTTACTTCCCTCTGAGCCACACCAGTTAACTGGCCAATGAGGATACTGACTTTTTGGCTTTCTAACAGGGGGTAGACTTTGAACAAACTACATAGTTTTTCTTTAAAATTGCTCAGGGTGTGTGACTCCCCTGAGTACTGTGGTAACCAGGTTGCTCCTGGTATATATGGCATTGATAGCGGCATTATGGAGGCTGCGGCTGCGACTGCCGCTGAATCTTCACCCGTGTTGGGCATTTTCTTCCTGCTTTTTACCTGCTCACAATAGAGCACAGCTCCAGCTTCACTTGCACGCCCCTCTCTGATCGCACGCACTGTGTGACGCAGTTTTGGCGGTTATTTGAAAGCTCAGTAAAGTCTTTAGCACTCAATTTAATAAAGTCTATGGCATACAGTACCCAGCTTTGCCAGGCTCCTTGTACCCAACTTTGCTAGGCTCGCTAAATCCTGTTCGTGATGCCAGTTGGAGCGCCCCGCGGGGCCTGGGGGTACTCGGTACCGGGCCCGTCGACTTCAATGGGGGACGGGGTCACGGCGGTGGCGACCTGGTCTGTGGCCCAGAGGCGCCAAGTAAATGGAATATGGGAAAGTTGTGTGGTATTTATGTGGTAAAAATAAAGATAATGTTTATAGATGGTGAAATACGTGACGCCACCTGTGGTATTCTGGTTAAAGGTGACCAGCGCTGTGGTGCTGTTCCTCTGGGATGGATGTTGGGCATAGCTATGATGTTGTAGCCCTCCACAGGTAGAACAATAGTCCCAGGGCAAAGATGTTAAATAAATAGTAAAGATGGCTGTAAACGTTGGGGTGCAGATAAATGAGAGAAAGACACAGATAGGTGCAGTTTCTTTACCTTTTACTGGTAACAGGTTGCAGTCCGGAGTACCACATGCAGGTGATGGAATGAGTCCGGCTCACCTGGAGGCATTCAGGGGATCCACCTTGCCAGTTGGGGATTGAGTACCTTTCTTTCTGCGCTTTGTGTGTGGGTCTCCGCTGTATATAAGTATGCTGCGACCCTCTATTCATGATGGTTTTACTAACCTGTACGGCTGTCAGCATGAGCCTATTCCACGGGTACCATTCTCTTTACCATTGGCCCCTCAGGTGATCAATGTGCACAGGAATTTACAATCCCCTGTACTTTCAAATTCGGCTATCAGGGCGTACAGCTCCTGTCAGTCTAGGACTCTGATGTCCCTTTTCTCTTTATTAGCGCTTCACTCAGGGGTCTGCTATATGCAGTATTTTAGCTTCCCTAGAGTCTCTCTGTCTCTGCTCTTGTCCTTTCCCTCTTCACAGTTCAGCTGCCTGTCTTTTTCTGACAGGATCTTCCAGAAAGATCTCTTTACCTCACATCCTCCCGTTTAACTGTCATTTTTCCTCACAGCTTCAAGCTACTTCGTTTCCATGACAACTCCCTAAGCTGATTTCTAGCTGACTCACCAACCCCCTCTGCTGGCCAGAATTTATAAGGCATCTCCCTTTTCTGACCCGCAGCAGGAAATTGTGATTAAATCTATGCTGCCTGGCATGGGGGTCCCTTTCTGCCTCCAAGCATGACTTCACCTCTTAGAGGGAGGCGATGTCACTGTGACAACCGGACTCTGGGGTGTTACATAAGTCTATGGGAAATTGAGAATTGGTGTGCACATGCTGTGGAAAAAAATGCGCAGATTTGCAACTTTTTATTATCTTCAAACCCAAGAAAAATGATATTAGTATAAGACATGTAATTTGAATAAAAAATCTAAATTTTTTTGCAAGCAAATAATTATAATATCTAATAAAGCACTGCTATAATTACATATAATTTTCTTAAAATTTTCATTTCATTCACCTTTCTTGTTCTAAAATTTTACAACCTGAACGATCATGGCTTGACCCCCCCTTGTTTTGATCCTGGGTATGCCCATAACATTTGTGTGAATCTCAGTTTTGGAAAGTTTAAAATTGTTTGGAAAATTCACTTGGGATAGCGGAGAGAGAAAGAAAGTGAGAGAAATAACCCTGCTGACTGTAAGCGCTTGCACACTACAGAAGAGACTTACTTAGTGACTCTGGACTGTTCCACTATGAGCTGCCGATCTTTGATGATCCAGATACAGACCGTCACTGTGCATGGTACAATAATCAACTATATTTCATTGCAGCAGCATATTATGGGGTCATTAGCGTCTGATGCTTCCGTAGTGTGGGAAATGATTCTGGGCAAGATTTTGTTTTGTGAACCATGAATCAAATCTCAAAGTATTTGAATTCGTATGAAAACGTGAATTTCATGAAATTTTGAAGAAGCTCTATCCTTAGTAGATAAATCCACTCATCTTTACTACCTACTTCAGAGCCAAAGGGACTCCATTTCCCTCCATATGGGCTCCACCATATGCACATGGCTTAAGGCTAAACATTCTCAAGCACAGCATACAAGCATATTGTTGGTGAATAATATTTCAAAATAAGAATGCACATTTTAAAATTAATCCTCATTGAACCATGTGTTATCATTTGTGTCACTGTCATTATAGCACATTCTGCTCCATTTGCAATGCACAGATCACAGGGGAAAACCATTCTAGATCATTAAAGCAGAATAAAGATTGATACCTAAGCTTCCATGTTATCGTTTTCTTTGCTTCACATGATTTCTATGTCGCATTGCATTCCTGCAATATAAGAGCTTTGGGATGTCTAGACTGTGTTGAATTTCTTGCTGAGACCTGAATCCAAACAGAGCTTGTCTTCCACTTTGAGTAATCATTAGCTGGTAATTTCTTGGGGCTGTAGGCAGCTTGAAAAGCATGTGTTGAGCTGGTGTTTTGTACTATGGTTTAGATTAACGCAGGAAGAGTGTGGAGAAAGCCCAGGGTGACAGTGCTTTAGTAGACTATTCATTTTCATCCTTTCCAGCTGGGAGCTTGCAGCCATTTTTAAAGGGACTTACATCAGTGCAGAATGGTGTAAAATGAGTCTGTTCCTTGTTCTTCATGCCTGAGAGCAAATGAAGTGTACATTCATTTTTATGCACAGAGGTATGTCAGATGTAGGCAATTTGGTGCCAGGAAAAGGAGGACATAATAATTGTCAGCTCGAAAATTTGTCTTGAGAAATGTACAGCCTAGAATAAAAGTAACAAGAAATATTTGCTCTCTATTAGTGTAGACACTAGCGAGCTACCTGTGTGCACATTTGAATGGCATATGAAAATGGAAATAAAACAGCATATTTCTTCATCTCTTGGTGGTCTCATCTCTGAGGATATAGTTACTTAATATTATAGTTTTTTAAGTATTGTAAAATATTACAAGTTTAGACGTTTTGTACATTTTATGCAATCAATGGATTTTGCCTCGAGAGCTGTGTAGCTCTAATGCACAAAAAGTTAATAACAATATTTCATGTATTTATATCATACTAGCAAGAGGTCTGCAGAAAATAGGTAAAAATCCTGATCTTGGTAAAACCACTGGGTTCTGATGAAGCACTTCTTGAAGGTCTCTCGAGCATTCAATGGAGAGATCCCTGGCATACAGGTCTTGACTGCATTGTATATTTTGCATGACTGTAGTTGATAGTTGATCATTCACGTTAAGACAAGTAGACTGTAGTAAGCTGTAACAAGAGGATGCCTACATTTGTTCGGTTAATTGAACTCAGAAGTAATATGGCTACACCAATCAACAACCAGAAACTCTGCTGTACTGTAGAACTGCAGTTAGAGTACTACTGTATAGAATTTTGGATCGACAACCAGTAGATTGGGTTCTACTGGTTGATCTTTGACTGTTCTTCCATGAATAACAATGCTTTAAAGGGGTTGTTCAAATTTTTTATAAAAATGACTAAAGGCAGGAAGAAAAATATTTATTATTGAGAGTCCTCAGTGGTTGATACCTTTTATTGGCTAACTGAAAAGATGGTAACAAATTGCAAGCTTTCAAGGCTCAGGACTCTTCATCTTCTGTATCTAAAGGCAGGCAATGTGTTAAAATAAAATAATATTTTATTCTCTTCTAATATTTATTAGGCCCAGTCTTCTGGTTACCCTGTCAGTCTTCCTGACTTATCCAGCATTAATGAAATGCCAGTCATGCACAGATTAGCACCGTAGCCAGTTGTTTGCCCTAGTGATGGCACCTGCACGTGTGGCACAAAATCATTGAGACAATTGACTAGATACAACAGTTATTTGTGCATGGTTGGCTGCATGGCAAGTCAACAAAACCTTTGCAATAAGTGATTTCGATTTCTTCAATGTGAAAAAGTGATGTTTTTATCATTGTAGATTTTTACTAAATTACTACCGTAAACCTCATCAAAGTTGCTTTCACAGTTGAGCACAAGAGGTCTTGATATTCTTGCCAAAAGATGAAACCTGACTTGGGTTTATACACACTGCGCCTCTGGTGTATGATATGACTGTCAGTATTTTTTAAAACGACAGTCAACTTAATTACCCATTGTATCATTAGTAAAAGGTGTATAAGGAGTTAAAGTTAAAAGCTTTGTGGCTCCTTTGCTCAGAGATAATCCATACATGAACATGCTGCATGTACACTTTAGGGACCGATATTTCTATAACCTTCTAATAAATGCATCTTTTTTTATGAGAAAACACTCTGAACAGTCTTTTTTTGCTATTTGGACTTGAAAGAAAACTATAAAAATAAGTTTCCTGTTTTCTTTTCCTGATTATGCCCATAGACATTTAAGGGCTAAACTGATAATAATAAACATTAGGATAATAGGTGTAAGCATTAATTGGAACTGCACAATGCTGAGTTTCCATAATTATTCTCATAAGGTTATTAGTTTTCAGTGTCTTATTCTGCTTTTGTGTCATTTTACTATCAAATGAAAATAAATTACTTTTCAAATGACTTATTATGTTTCATGGGGATAAAGCAGTTTATGCTAACTAGCCTGGAAATTCCAAGATAAAAATAAACATAATTAAAATGTTCTTTTTCACTATCAATGTAGGGTTATATACTGAAGTCCGCCACAGTACAAAGGCGGGGGCTAAATAGAACATTTTAATTTTCCTTTATAGCAATCTATAGCCTTAATTTGCATAAATATGCCTACACATCTTCAAATATGTAAGGAGTCGTAAGAAAGAGTATGTTGTGTTCTTGGAGCATCTTAATTTGAAGTTTTGACAATGGGAAGAACTTTTCACCCAATTTCAGCTCCTTGGGCTACACATGGAAATGTCTCTTGTGTGCAAGCAAGAAATTATTCATTACAACTTCTCATGAGCTTTTTAATAAATTATTTTCCAAGTGAAATGTAAATAAAAAATATTAAGGAGGTTAGCTGCCACTATTTAACCCCTTAGTGACAGAGCCAGTTTGCAGCTTAATGACCGGGCCAATTTTTACAATTCTGACCACTGTCAATTTATGAGGTTATAACTCTGGAACGCTTTAACGGATCCCGCTGATTCTGAGACTGTTTTTTTATGACATATTGTACTTAATGTTAGTGGTAAAATTTCTTTGATATGTCCTGTGTTTATTTATGAAAAAAAGGGAAATATGGCAAAAATTTTGAAAATTTAGCAATTTAAAAACTTTAAATTTTTATGCACTTAAATCAGAGAGATATATCACACAAATTTCTTAATAAATAACATTTCCCACATGTCTACTTTACATCAGCACAATTTTGGAAACAAATTTTTTTTGTTAGGAAGATAAGGGTTAAAAGTTGACTAGTGATTTCTCATTTTCACAACAAAATTTACAAAACCATTTTTTTTTTTAGGGACCACATCATATTTAAAGTCATTTTGAGGGGTGTACATGACAGAAAATACCCAAAAGTGACACCATTCTAAAAACTAGACCCCTCAAGGTGCTCAAAACCACATTCAAGAAGTTTATTAACCCTTTACGTGCTTCACAGGAACTAAAGCAATGTGGAAGGAAAAAAAATCAACATTTAACTTTTTTTTTCAAAAAATTTACTTCAGCACCAATTTTTTTTATTTTCACAAGTGTTAAAAGAGAAAATGAACCACAAAATTTGTTGTGCAATTTCTCCTGAATACGCTGATACCCAAAATATGGGGGTACACCACTTTTTCAGCGCACGGCAGAGCTTGCAAGGGAGGGAGCGCCATTTGACTTTTTCAACGCAGAATTGGCTGGAATTGAGATCAGATGCCATATTGCGTTCGGAGAGCCTCTGATGTTCCTAAACAGTGGAAAGCCCCAACAAGTGACCCCATTTTGGAAACTAGACCCATTAAGGAACTTTTCTAGATGTGTGGTGAGCACTTTGAACCTTTAAGTGCTTCACAGAAGTTTATAACGTAGAGCCGTGAAAATAAAAAATCATTTTTTTTCCGCAAAAATGATCTTTTCGCCCCCAAATTTTTATTTTTACAAGGGTAACAGGAGAAATCATACCATCACATTTGTTGTGCGATTTGTCCTGAGTATGCTGATACCCCATATGTGGGGGTAAACCACTGTTTGGGCGCACGGCAGAGCTCAGAAGGGAAGGAGTACCATTTGACTTTTTCAATGCAGAATTGGCTGTAATTGAGATTGGACGCCATGTCGCTTTTGGAGAGCCCCTGGTGTGCCTAAACAGTGAAAAACCCCCATAAGTGACACTATTTTGGAAACTAGACCCCTTAAGGAACTTACCTAGATGAGTGGTGAGCACTTTGAACCCCCAAGTGCTTCACAGAAGTTTATAACGCAGAGCAGTGAAAATAAAATAATCACTTTTTTCCTCAAAAATGATAATTTAGCCCGCTATGTTTTATTTTCTCAAGGGTAACTGTTGTGAGCTCATCTGTTCATTCATCTTTTGTGTCCAAGGATCTCCCTTTTCTGGTGAAGGAAGGTAGTGAGGATGATTTGGATGAAAGAAACCAAACACCTGATCAGGTGGATCGTGACTGGGTAACGCGAACTACAGACTGGATATAAGGCAGCCGACGCCCTTCTGAGTCGCTGGTGATTTCTCTGCTGGATTCTTGGAGACCAGTCTGATTCCTGCTTCCCAAAGATAAGTTTTTGCTCTGCTATTGAACTTATTAGTTTTGGTTCTGTTTTCCTTGTTTTTTGAGTTCAGCCATCCCCGGCCGGGGGTGTGCTGGATTCTTTTTCCTTGATCAGTGTTCTCTTTTGCTCTGCTTCCAGAAAATTCTGAGTGCTGATATAGGGTTTCAAGTCTAGTGACTTCAGGGTCCTTTTTGCTTATCAGTTGTTTTGGTAGTATTTTTTGGCAGGGTTTTCTCGGATTGCAGACAGCAGCTTTTCTGTCCTGTTCTTTTTAGTTAGGTTGAGCAAACGATGGGGCCCAAGCTATCTTTCTATCTGTGTTAGTGTTTTCATCTTGCTTCACCGTCATTATATGTTGGGGGCTGCCTATTGCTTTGGGGTCTGCTCTGGGGCAGTCAGTTTTTCTCTTTTCTCTCTTTAGGCTTGTGTAGATCTCCGGCTGTGACGAGGTGTCTGGTATCACCGTAGGAACACTCCACGGCTACTGCTAGTTGTGTGATAGGATCAGGCGTCTGCAATCCGCTAGATTTTCTGGGCTGAGCTTGTGTTTTGTTTTTTTCCACCTCGGTGACTCAATCATAACAGGTAACAGGAGAAATTGGACCACAAAAGTTGTTGTGCAGGTTGTCCTGAGTACGATGATACCCCATATGTGGGGGGAACCACTGTTTGCACGCATGGGAGAGCTCGGAAGTGAAGGAGCGCCATTTTGGAATGCAGACTTTGATGGAATGGTCTGCGGGTGTCATGTTGCATTTGCAGAGCCACTGATGTGCCTAAACAGTGTAAACCCCTCACAAGTGACCCCATTTTGGAAACTAGACCCCTGAAGGAGCTTATATAGATGTGACGGCCGTCTGCGAATCTGGGCTGTAGTAGGGACAGCACCCCGAGTAACCCTGAGACCCTTAACCCCTATACAGGGATCTGGAATTGTAGCAAGGCCCAGGGGGTGGCTGTCTAGATTAGCAGTGGACCAGAGCAGGACGGCCGCCAAGGGGTCAAAACTAAAAACCGTAATCAAGGTAAGGAGGCAGGAGTCGGAGGCCAGAGGGCAGCAGTGGCACGAAATTAGCAGACAGAAGGAGAGTCAAAAGTCCAGGCCAGGGTCAATAAAACCAAGAGGGCAGCAAGGTACAGAATCAGCAGGCAGAAGGAGAGTCAGGAATCCAAACAAAGGTCAGCATCAAAAAAATCGGAAGAGAGGCGGAGGTACAAAAACGGCAGGCAATAGAATGGTCAGAAATCCAGGCTGTGGTCAGAGTTTTCACTATAGCAAATTACAAAGTAGCACGCAGGGGAACCAAGAATATATCCGGCGGCTTGCAAGACCAGTCCCAAGGTATTTGAGGGATCAGGTCCTACCTCACAGGCTCCTGGACTCATGATGTAATTAGGACCGCCCCCAGGACCAGGCCAGATGGAGATGCAGTAAGCCCTACATGACTGACAGAGGAGAGGAGCCTGCGCCCACCAGATGCCTGCGCAGGAGCCTCTTCTCTGTCACCACCCTCACCCTGGAGCGAACCACGGTGCCTCCCAGTGGCTGAGGCAGGAACAGCCGTCCCTGAGTCAGACGGCGATGTGACGGTCCGGCGCCTCCTAGCGGCTGAGACTGGAACCGCAGGCCCCGAGTCTGGGGGTGACGTGTCAGTCCGCCTCCTCCTAGTGGCCGAAGCCGGCACAGCAGGCCCTGAGTCTGGTGGCGAGGTACCAGTACGGCGCCTCCTAGTGGCCGAAGCCGGAACAGCAGGCCCTGAGTCTGGCAGCGACGTGACAGTACCCCCCTTCTAAGAGGGGCCTCCGGACCCTCAAAACCCGGTTTGTCAGGGTGAAGGAGGTGAAACCTTCTAATTAACCCCTTGGCATGGATGTCACCAGCGGGGACCCAGGACCTCTCCTCTGGACCGTAGCCCTTCCAATGCTCCAAATATTGCACGGACCCTCTCACTATGCGGGAATCAAGGATACCTTGGACTTTGTACTCCAAGGCACCCTTGACCAAGACTGGAGGAGGAGGGGACTGGACAAGATGAATTGGGGAGCGGTACATCTTGAGGAGGGATTTGTGGAAAACATTGGGTATTTTGAAAGACTGAAGGCGCTTTAAACGAAAGGCTACCGGGTTAATTACCTCTAAAATCTCATAGGGACCAATAAATCTGGGCCCCAGTTTGGCAGATGGTACCTTAAGTTTAATGTTCTTGGTAGACAGTCAAACTTTGTCCCCAACACCCAGGTGTGCGCCCTTGGACCGCCGTTTATTTGCGGCTGAAGCCTGTCTGACCTGGGAGCCTTTCAAGTTTGAGTTCACCTCTGACCAGATGGTCCTTAAGTGATGTATGGATTTCTCTACCCCCGGGAGCTCCGACATCTTAGCCGAAAATGAACCAAAATGTGGGTGTAAACCAAGATTGCAGAAGAATGGGGTGGTTTCGATGGATTCTTGGTATTGGTTATTTAGGGTGAATTCGGCTAACAGGAGATGTTCCACCCAATCAGATTAATGTTCCGAGACATAGCAGCGGAGATACTGCTCTAGGGCCTGGTTAGTGCGCTCAGTTTGACCATTAGTCTCAGGGTGGTAAGCGGAGGAGAAGGATAATTCAACGCCAATGCGTTTGCAGAATGCCTTCCAGAATTTAGAAATGAACTGGGTTCCTCGGTCGGACACGATATTCACCGCAGCGCCATGCAGTCGTATTACATGAGTGACGAACAACTTACTCAACATTTCTGAATTAGGCAGTCCAGACAGGGGAAAAAAATGGCACTGCTTACTGAACCTGTCTACCACCACCCAGATACATGTCTTCCCTTCTGAGGGCGGCAGGTCAGTAATGAAGTCCATGGAGATGTGGGTCCATGGACTCTCTGGGGCAGGCAAGGACTGGAGCCAGCCGGCAGGCCGATTATGGGGAGACTTAGCACGAGCTCAAGTTTCGCAAGCTAGTACGTAGTCTTTACAGTCCTTAACCACCGTCGGCCACCAAAAGTTCCTAGTCACTAGTCTGGCGGTATTATTAACACCAGGATGGCCTGCCAGGACAGAGTCATGCGACTCCTTCAGAACTTGTAGACGAAATGGGGCTAGAACGAACAATTTCTGGGGGGGCTTCGTGTTCGGGACTGGTTCTGAGGATCTACGGATCTCCTCCAGAAGGTCCAGAGACACGGCCGACACAATGATCCCATTGGCCAGTATTGGAACTGGTTCCGAGTCCTCAGCCTGTGAGGGGCAGAAACTTCGAGAGAGGGCATCAGCCCTTACATTTTTAGTCCCTGGACGAAACGTGATCACAAAGTTAAACCTTGAGAAGAACAAAGCCCACCTGGCCTGCCTAGGATTCAGTCTTTTAGCTGACTCCAAGTAGGTCAGGTTCTTGTGATCTGTGATCACTGTAACCATGTGTTTATCACCTTCGAGGAAGTGGCGCCATTCTTCAAAGGCCCACTTTATGGCCAACAATTCCCGATTCCCTATATCATAATTTTTCTCAGTAGGGGAGAATTTTCGGGAAAAGAAGGCACATGGCCGGAGTTGAGTGAGGGAGGCAGTGCCTTGGGAAAGCATTGCACCTACCCCAACCTCAGAGGCAGAAAAACAATCCTTTAAAACAGAAAATGCCTGAAGTGCCTCACGCTTCCAATTAACCACGTCTGCCCCCTTCCGGGTCAGATCCGTGAGCGGTTTGGCGATCTCAGAGAAGCCTTTGATGAATTTACCGTAGTAATTAGTAAATCCCAAGAATTGCTGCAGCGCTTTTAGAGTTTTGGGTTGTACCCATTCTCTAATGGGTCGGATCTTGGCAGGATCCATGCGAAACCCCTTAGCAGAAATCATGTACCTCAAAAACTGCACCTCCTCAGCCATAAAAACACACTTTTCCAACTTGGCAAATAGAGAATGTTCTCTAAGTCTCTGGAGCACAGAACGGACATGATCAGGATGTCATCCAAATAAACCACTACATATACCCCACAGATATTCCTGAAGATATCATTCACAAAGTGTTGGAACACGGCAGGTGCGTTACTTAACCCAAACGGCATCACAAGATACTCAAAATGACCAAGGGGCGTGTTAAACGCGGTTTTACACTCATCTCCATCTCTTATGCGGACAAGATTGTAAGCTCCCCGGAGATCAAGCTTAGTGAACCGAAGGGCTCCCAGTAGCTGATTAAACAGATCAGGGATGAGTGGAAGCGGATACTGATTTTTTACAGTAATAGCGTTCAGCTCACGATAATCAATACAAGGTCTGAGTCCACCATCTTTTTTTTCTACAAAGAAAAACCCAGCCCCTACAGGTGAAGTGGAGGGTCTAATAAAACCTTTTTGCAAGCTGTCTGCTATGTAGTCATTTATGGCTACACGCTCTGGACTAGAGAGGTTAAATATTCTCCCCTTAGGGAGATGAGCACCTGGGACAAGTCTATAGGACAGTCATACTCTCTATGAGGAGGTAATTTCTCAGACTCCACTATGGAAAAGACATCCTCATAGTCCCTGAATGCATATGATATAAAGGGTGTTTTAATTTTAATTTGGTTCACTGACAGCGACATACAGTGATTCTGACACTGTGGACTCCAGTGCACGATATCCCCTTGGTGCCAGTCAATAATAGGATTATGCTGGCGCAACCATGGCATACCTAAAACCACTGCATGTGATAAATTGTGAATAACAAAAAACGACATATGTTCTGTGTGTAATGCCTCCACTGACATAGCAATTTCTGTAGTAACAAATTCCACTCCACCCTGGATAATAGATGTACCATTAATCGCAGTGGTTTGAATAGGGGCATTAAGTCTTAATAAAGGTACACCAAGTTTCCTTGCAAGAAAAAGATCCATGAAGTTGCCTGCTGAACCACAATCCACATAAGCCTTCACACACAGAGATTTCTTAGAAAATGAGAGTGAGATAGGTAACAAAAGTTTAGCCGCATTTGCGGGCAATACCTGAGCCTCTGGGACAGCACGACCAGAGCTGCCCAGAGGCCGACGTCCCAGGAAAGTGGATTTCTGATGCTCAGCATTTCCCTTGAAGTCTCCAGGCTGCAGCATGCTGGTATAGGAAGATGGGAGTGCTCCTTCAGGCTGTGCTCTGGAGTAGGTGTTAGGCCAGGAAATCAGCTCAGTCAGAGGAAGGAAGAAAAAAAAATTCAGGAGACTGCTTTTACAGTGGGGCAAAAAAGTATTTAGTCAGTCAGCAATAGTGCAAGTTAGACCACTTAAAAAGATGAGAGGCGTCTGTAATTTACATCATAGGTAGACCTCAACTATGGGAGACAAACTGAGAAAAAAAAATCCAGAAAATCACATTGTCTGTTTTTTTTTTCATTTTATTTGCATATTATGGTGGAAAATAAGTATTTGGTCAGAAACAAAATTTCATCTCAATACTTTGTGATATATCCTTTGTTGGCAATGACAGAGGTCAAACGTTTTCTGTAAGTCTTCACAAGGTTGCCACACACTGTTGTTGGTATGTTGGCCCATTCCTCCATGCAGATCTCCTCTAGAGCAGTGATGTTTTTGGCTTTTCGCTTGGCAACACGGACTTTCAACTCCCTCCAAAGTTTTTCTATAGGGTTGAGATCTGGAGACTGGCTAGGCCACTCCAGGACCTTGAAATGCTTCTTACGAAGCCACTCCTTCGTTGCCCTGGCGGTGTGCTTTGGATCATTGTCATGTTGAAAGACCCAGCCACGTTTCATCTTCAATGCCCTTGCTGATGGAAGGAGGTTTGCACTCAAAATCTCACGATACATGGCCCCATTCATTCTTTCATGTACCCGGATCAGTCGTCCTGGCCCCTTTGCTGAGAAACATCCCCAAAGCATGATGTTTCCACCACCATGCTTTACAGTAGGTATGGTGTTTGATGGATGCAACTCAGTATTCTTTTTCCTCCAAACACGACAAGTTGTGTTTCTACCAAACAGTTCCAGTTTGGTTTCATCAGACCATAGGACATTCTCCCAAAACTCCTCTGGATCATCCAAATGCTCTCTAGCAAACTTCAGACGGGCCCGGACATGTACAGGCTTAAGCAGTGGGACACGTCTGGCACTGCAGGATCTGAGTCCATGGTGGTGTAGTGTGTTACTTATGGTAGGCCTTGTTACATTGGTCCCAGCTCTCTGCAGTTCATTCACTAGGTCCCCCCGCGTGGTTCTGGGATTTTTGCTCACCGTTCTTGTGATCATTCTGACCCCACGGGGTGGGATTTTGCGTGGAGCACCAGATCGAGGGAGATTATCAGTGGTCTTGTATGTCTTCCATTTTCTAATTATTGCTCCCACAGTTGATTTCTTCACTCCAAGCTGGTTGGCTATTGCAGATTCAGTCTTCCCAGCCTGGTGCAGGGCTACAATTTTGTTTCTGGTGTCCTTTGACAGCTCTTTGGTCTTCACCATAGTGGAGTTTGGAGTCAGACTGTTTGAGGGTGTGCACAGGTGTCTTTTTATACTGATAACAAGTTTAAACAGGTGCCATTACTACAGGTAATGAGTGGAGGAAAGAGGAGACTCTTAAAGAAGAAGTTACAGGTCTGCGAGAGCCAGAAATCTTGATTGCTTGTTTCTGACCAAATACTTATTTTCCACCATAATATGCAAATAAAATGAAAAAAAAACAGACAATGTGATTTTCTGGATTTTTTTTTCTCAGTTTGTCTCCCATAGTTGAGGTCTACCTATGATGTAAATTACAGACGCCTCTCATCTTTTTAAGTGGTGGAACTTGCACTATTGCTGACTGACTAAATACTTTTTTGCCCCACTGTATATATGATGGACATATATACAAAAAGCAGTTTTTTGGGCCGGATATAATGTGACGGCCGTCTGCGAATCTGGGCTGTATTGGGGACAGCACCCCGAGTAACCCTGAGACCCTTAACCCCTATACAGGGATCTGGAATTGTAGCAAGGCCCAGGGGGTGGCTGTCTAGATTAGCAGTGGACCAGAGCAGGACGGCCGCCAAGGGGTCAAAACTAAAACCCGTAATCAAGGTCAGGAGGCAGAAGTCGGAGGCCGGAGGGCAGCAGTGGCACGAAATCAGCAGACAGAAGGAGAGTCAAAAGTCCAGGCCAGGGTCAGTAAAACCAAGAGGGCAGCAAGGTACAGAATCAGCAGACAGAAGGAGAGTCAGGAATCCAAGCAAAGGTCAGCGTCAAAAAATCAGAAGAGAGGCGGAGGTACAAAAATGGCAGGCAATAGAATGGTCAGAAATCCAGGCTGTGGTCAGAGTTTTCACTATAGCAAATTACAAAGTAGCACGCAGAGGAACCAAGAATATATCCGGCAGCTTGCAAGACCAGTCCCAAGGTATTTGAGGGATCAGGTCCTCCCTCACAGGTTCCTGGACTGATGATGTAATTAGGACCGCCCCCAGGACCAGGCCAGATGGAGATGCAGTAAGCCCTACATGACTGACAGAGGGGCGGAGCCTGCGCCCACCAGATGCCTGCGCAGAAGCCTCTTCTCTGTCACCACCCTCACCCTGGAGCGAACCACGGTGCCTCCCAGTGGCTGAGGCAGGAACAGCCGTCCCTGAGTCCGACGGTGACGTGACAGTCCGACGCTTCCTAGTGGCCGAGACTGGAACCGCAGGCCCCGAGTCTGGCGGTGACGTGTCAGTCCGGCGCCTCCTAGTGGCCGAAGCCGGAACAGCAGGCCCTGAGTCTGGCGGCGAGGTACCAGTCCGGCGCCTCCTAGTTGCCGAAGCTGGAACAGCAGGCCCTGAGTCTGGCGGCGACGTGACAATAGATATGTGGTGAGCACTTTGATCCCCCAAGGGCTTCACAGAAGTTTATAGACGCAGAGCCGTGAAAATTAAAAATCATTTTTTTTCCTCAAAATTGATTTTTTTAGCCCTTTATTTTTTATTTTCCTAAGGGTAACAGGAGAAATTGGACCATAAAAGTTGTTGTGCAGTTTGAGTACGCTGATACCCCATATGTGGGGGGGAACCACTGTTTGGGCGCATGGGAGAGCTTGGAAGGGAAGGAGTGCCATTTTGGAATTCAGACTTTGATGGAATGGTCTGCGGGCGTCATGTTGCGTTTGCAGAGCCCTTGATGTGCCTAAACAGTATAAACCCCCACAAGTGACCACATCTTGGAAACTAGACCCCCAAAGGAGCTTATCTAGATAGTGGTGAGCACATTGAACCCCCAAGTGCTTCACAGAAGTTTAAAAATGCAGAGCCGTGAAAATAAAAGATCATTTTTTTTATCCAAAAATGATTTTTTAGCCCGCTCTTTTTTATTTTCTAAAGGGTAACAGGAGAAATTGGACCCCCAAAGTTGTTGTGCAATTTGTTCTGAGTACGCTGATACCCCATTTGTGGGGGGAACCACTGTTTGGGCGCATGGGAGAGCTCGGAAGAGATGGAGCGCCATATTGGAATGCAGACTTTGATGGAATGGTCTGCGGGCGTCATGTCGCGTTTACAGAACCCCTGATGTGCCTAAACAGTATAAACCCCCCACAAGTGTGTGACGAGGTCAGCTTATGCTGAGTCGACTTTTTCTTTAGAGTGGACCCTCTGGGTAATGGCACCCACCCACCTAAACAGTATAAACCCCCACAAGTGTGTGACGAGGTCAGCTTATGCTGAGTTGACTTTTTCTTTAGAGTGGACCCTCTGGGTCATGGCACCCACCCACCTAGGGCGAGCTGACCTTGTGAGGAACCACCCCCCATACAGGGAGTGTCAGGGGCAAGACCAAGGGGGTGAGCCACCACGACTGCTGGCACCAGATGGCCGGCTCAAGTAGACACTAGGTACGAGTGTCTGACGACAAGGACGAGCAGAAAGCAAGACAAGACAAGACGTAAGTTCAAGGTATCTTCATTAAGACAACTTCAGGATAACATTCAGTGCAAAAACGTGAGAACAAGCAAACACTGCAAGGTGCGTGCGTGGGCACGCCAAGGTCCATAGCATGGTATGTGCCAGGTGGCACGCCTGGGTATAGGCAAAGGCACAATGGCATTGGACTCCGGACAACTAGCAACGATCGACATGATCAGGGCATCAGGCTGCGGACATCAGCTCCGGACATCAGGCCGCAGTCATCAGGCTTACGATCTCTGGCAGCGATCGGCAGGTTCCGGGCATCCAGCAGGCAAACCAAGGTTCATGCAAGGAGGCACGACAGATCTCCAGGCATGGTGCGTGTTAGGGAACACGCTGAGGTCCAAGGCAGGATTCCAGGCAAGGTGCGTGCTAGGGGCACACAAGGGTCCAGGGCAAGGTGAAAGGCAGGGTGCGTGTGTAGGGGACACACCAGGGTTCAAAACAAGGTGCAAGGCAAAGTGCATGTGTAGGGGACATGCCAGGGTTCAAAGCAAGGTGCAAGACAAGGTGCGTGTGTAGGGGACATGCCAGGATTCAAAGTTCAACAAACAAGACAGGGTGCATGTGTAGAGACACGCCAAGATACAAGGCAGAGTCCTGCGCGTGCAGAGAGACACGCTAGGGTCAGGGTTCAAGGCAGAGTCCTGCGCGTTCAGAGAGACACGCCAGGGTCAGGTTCAAGGCAGAGTCCTGCGCGTGCAGAGGGGCACGCCAGGGTCAGGGTTCAAAGCAGAGTCCTGCGCATGCAAAGAGACACGCCAAGGTCTGGTTTCAAGGCAGAGTTGTTATGAATGAGTTACCGTAGGAGGCAAAAACAGAAATACTAGCTAAGTCCAGAAAACCAGAGAAGTTGGCAGCTATCGGATTGCAGACCCCTGAACCTATCAACAACAACTAGCAGTAGCCGTGGGGAGTTCCTACGGTGCCCTAGACCCCTCGATCACAGCCGGAGAACTAAATAGCCTAAAGACAGAAAGGGAAATCTAAACTGCCCCAGAGCAGACCCCAAAGCAATAGGCAGCCCCCAACATATAATGACGGTGAAGCAAGATGAAAAAACACTCACACAGATAGAAAGATAGGCTGAGCAAATGATGGGGCCCAAGCTAACTAAATAGGACAGGATAGAAAAGCTGCTGTCTGCAATCCGCCAAAATCCTATCAAAACAAGAGCCAACAGACTGATAGGGAAAAAAGCCCTGAAGACGCTAGGCTTCAAAAAGACTATATCAGAACTCAGGTATTTTCTGAAGACAGAGCAAAAAGGAATTCAGCACACCCCAGCAGGGAATGGCAGAAATCCAGAAAAACAAGGCAAAACAAAACCAAAACACAAATGCAAAAAGCAGAGCAGAAAACTTAGCTTTTGAGGAGCAGGAATCAGACTGGTCTCCTAGAATCCCTCAGAGAAATCACCAGCCAGGCAGAAGGGCGTCGGCTGCCTTATATCCAGTCAGCAATTCCCATCACCCAGTCATCATCATCCAGCTCAGGTGCTTGGTAATCAGCCTCACTACCTTCCTTCACCAGAAGAGGGAGTTCATCAGACCTCAATGGTGAAGGGGAAAATGAACGCACAACACAGTCCTGCGCGTGTAGAGAGACACGCCAGGGTCAGGGTTCAAGACAGAGTCCTGCGCGTGCAAAGAGACACGCCAGGGTCAGGGTTCAAGACAGAGTCCTGCGCATGCAGAGGGCACACCAGGGACAGAGTACAGGCAAGGACCTGTTCGTGCGAGAGAGCACAACAGGGTACATGGTAAGACCTGCGCGTACTTTTACAGAAGCAAGGGGAGGTATGCCACGGGGCAGGCGAGGGCCTGCGCGTGCTAAGAGAGGCACAGAGAGCACAGTGCAGAGACAGCCTGAGTGCAAGGAAGCAATGAGAGCACGGCTGGGGCACTGGCTAGCTGGACGGGCTGCAGCACAAACAGGCAGGTAAGACTCCAGCGAACCCAACTGGGGCATAGCAGGCGACACAGATGTCACTGACCGGCGAGCACGGCTGAGGCACAAGCAGGCGGGCACGGCTAGGGTGGCGCGGCTGATGCACAAGCAGGAGGCTAGGAAGGCCAGGCGCATGCAAAGGGCACACGAAGAAACAAGGCAATGCAAAGGAAGAAACAAGGCAAGACAGGGTATGGAACACAGAGCGGAACATAGGCAGAAACAGAGCCAGGTCAGAGCGAGAACAGAGCTAGCAGCGGAGAGTAGGCCAAAGCCCAGAGCCGGGTCAAGGGAGCACCTTGAGACTAGCGTGGAAATGTACAAGAGAACACAATATGACAGGGTCTAGCAGCGGAGCGTAGGCCGAAGCCCAGAGCCGGGTCAAGGGAGCACCTTGAGACTAGACATGGAAATGTGCAAGAGAGCACCATAGGACAGAGTACAGAAAACCAGGCAGAGACAAGAAACATGAGAAGCACTACAAGGCTCAGAATAGCAAAGACCAGACATGGCGAAACAGGCAAAGGCAAAGAACAGCAGAAGTACTACAAGGCAAAGCAGGGCAAGGACAAACATGGCACGAGAGACAACAGAAGACATGGCACGAGACAGGAGGCAGAGTACAAGCACAGAGCGTGTGCAGAGATGCACGACATGGCAGAGTGCTGGGGCACAGAATACAGAGAGCGACCGAGCAGACCAAGCAGTCATGCAGGGAAGCAACACGATATTCAGGCCCCGACCATAGGAAAGGGCGGTCTGATATTGCACCATAGAACCTGGACTTCCGGGTCAGGATCAGGGAAGGACTTCAGGTTCAAATCCTCCAGGATCATAGAGAGTGTTGCTAGATCAGACTGGGCTGAACCATAGAGAAGGTCACATGATCAGGGGTTCCAGGAATACATAGAGGATTGCAGAATCAGACAGTGCTGGAACATAGGAATGGTCACATGATCAGGGGTTCCAGGAATACATAGAGGATTGCAGAATCAGACAGCGCTGGAACATAGGAAAGGTCACATGATCAGGGGTTCCAGGAATACAGAGGATTGTAGAATCAAAGCAGAGATGGATGGTTACCTAGCAATGGCGTGCAGCCATGAGGTAAGGCGTGCGTGCACATATGAAGTATGTATGTAATATGTATGTTGTATGAATGTTGTATATATGTAGTATGTATGTAGTATGTATGTATGCTGCATGAATGTAGTATGTATGTAGTATGTATGTAGTTTGTATGTAGTATGAATGTATGTTGTATGAATGTTGTATATATGTAGTATGTATGTAGTATGTAGTATGTATGTATGCTGTATGAATGTAGTATATATGTAGTATGTATGTAGTATGTATGTATGTTGTATGAATGTTGTATGTATGTAGTATGTATGTAGTATGTAGTATGTATGTATGTTATATGAATGTAGTATATATGAAGTATGTATGTAGTATGTATGTTGCATGAATGTTGTATGTATGTAGTATGTATGTTTTTTTGTTTTTTTTTTTTACATTCAACACATTAGCCGGATGATGGGACTACTACTGTCCCATCATTGGCTAATGTGTCAATCACTGTCATTGTAGCAGGCATCGCCCGATGGGACTTGTAGTCCCATCGGATGATGCTTGCACACACACAGACCCCCCGTCAGCCAACACAGACCCCCGTCAGGCCGGTACAGACCGCCGGCAGCTGGCACAGACCCCCCCAGCAGCCGGCACAGACCCCGGTAGGCCCGTACAGACCCCCGGCAGCTGGCACAGACCCCCGGCAGGCCCGTACAGACCGCCGGCAGCCAGCACAGACCCCCGAGAGGCCCGCACAGAACTCGCCCACGCACACAGACACGCACAGTGTCCGCCCACACACCGCGCACACTCTTCCCCCCTCCCGAACTGGATGTACAAGGAAAGAAAGGGGTTTTTTTAAATCCGATATTTCTGTCCCATTGACTTGAATGGGACTTCCGGTATCGGAATCGGCGATACCCGATACTTTTTGTGTATCGGGCCGATCCAATCCGATCCGATATTTCTGGATATGGGATGGTATCGCTCAACACTAATCAACATGTCATCGGCATATAGGCCAATGGTGTCTACCCTGCCTGCTATATCTATACCTCGGATATTAGGGAAGGACCTTATACGTATTGCTAGTGCCTCAATCGCAAGGGCGAAGAGAGCCGGGGAAAGACTCAGATATAGAATTATTTATTATAATACGGGCCTTAGGTTTCATGTATAATATTTTGATCCATGTTATAAATTGATTGCCAAAGCCATACCTCTGCAAACATGTGGAAAGGAAAGGCCATTCAAGAGAGTCAAAAGCCTTGGCCGCATCCAACGATGCCAATGCCCATCTGTTGTCTGGTACCAGGGAGCTATATTGGACTATTGACTGGACTCTTCTGATGTTAATAGAGGTACTTTTGCCAGGCATAAAGCCCGTTTGATCTGGATGTATGAGATTCAATATAATGGAATTCAGCCTGGTAGCTAGAATCTTGGTGAGAATTTTATAGTCCACATTCACTAATGAAATGGAACGATAGGATCCACATTCTAAAGGGTCCTTCCCCTACTTCCGAAGCACTATGATATTAGCCCCATAAAAGGACTCAGGCATAGAATTCCCCCCCCATATTCCCCGAAAGACCTTTACCAGGAGTGGCGTCAATATATCCCGGTATTTCCTATATAATTCAATAGGTAACCCATCAGGTCCAGGGGCCTTCCCAGAAGCCATGTCTGTCATAGCGTTATCTATCTCCTCTGCAGTAAACTCAGCGTCCATAAGGGCCCGCTGCTCAGGATCTAATGTGGGAAATGATATATCTGACAAATAGTCTAAGCACCCTAAAGTATCAAAGTCACTTTTAGATTCATATAGTGACTGTAGTAATCCTGAAAACAGCCGAGAATATCCTCGGTCGAAGACACCAGTGTACCGTCCACTATGCGAATTTGCAAAATCATATTAGAGGTGTTATGTTGGCGCACCAGGTAGGCCAAAAATTTGCCCGTTTGGTTCCCCAATTCGAAATAGGATTGATGAGTAAAAAACAATTTACGCTTGGATTTAGTGTCCACGTGCTGAGTATATAACCTCTGGGCAGCCAGACACTCATTCCTGTTCCCGCTGGTTTGGCTAGATACATATGCTGCATCTTTCAGTTGTTGCTCCACCTCGTCATCTTTCCCTGCGGTAACCCACTTAATATAAGATCGTGGAGGACAAACAGCCCCTCAGGTATGCCTTAAGGGCATCCCAGAATAAATTAATGTCCTGGGGTTCCGGGTGGGACGCGATGAAGCAATTCAACTGATCAATCGTTCTGTCCAGAGATCCCATCAGTTTTAACCAGAAAGGATTTAACTTCCAAGCCATCCCGCTGTTTACTTGCCCATATTTAAGTTTAAGGACGACCAGACTATGGTCTGAGATCCCTCTACTTCCATGCTCTATATCAGCCACCCACATTGCTAGACCACTAGAACCGAATATATAGTCTATGCGTGATAGAGAGCGTTTGGTGGATGAGTGACAAGTGTACTCCCTTAACTCAGGATGACGCACCCTCCACAAATCCAACCACCCGCCACTCCCCATAAATGGGGTTGTAGTCATTGGGGAGGACCTCCCGGTCGCTTCATCATCCAGCCTCAATTTATCCAGGCGGTTGTTCATAACCATATTAAAATCGCCCATACAAATAACATCTGCGTCTGGGTAGTTAAGGGCAAAACTCATTGCCTTCTGCAGGATGGATATACGAGCTGGAGGGGGTTATAAATACATAAGACTACATATTTCCTGGTGTTCACCAATGCATGGACAAAAATAAAATGACCCTCAGGGTCCCTCCGAGTTTCCCTCGCTTCCCATCTGACGTCTTTATGTACCAACAGCGAAACCCCTCTGGAATAGCTGTTATGTAACGTATGGGCAGACCATTGTACCGAGGGCTTCTGCACGCACCGTACCGTATCCCTAGTCAGGTGCGTCTCCACCAAGGCCACAATGTGAGGGCGATAATGTCTGACCTGTGAAAAGACCTTGATCTTTTTTCGAGGTATTTTTTTTCCCCTCACGTTCCATGTCATACATATTAACTCCGACCCCATACTTTGCTACTCTGAACATGGTGCATGGTATTACCCGGGCAAAGTTTAGAGACATCACCTGGAGACTGTAATTGTTGTCGACTGTGGTTATAACTTAAAAAAATTACCAAAAACCTCTACGGAAAAAAAACAAAGTAAATAAACAACAAACAAAGTGGGAGTAGAGTCCTGTACTCCCATCACGGAACAAACAAGGGGATACCATCACTGAGCCCAGTGTCCGGTATTGTTGGTATCCTGGACGCCTTCAAGTGTAGCTCCAATCAGCCGATTAATAGAAAAATACCAACTGACAATAGATGCATTAGGATTCCTTTTCAGCAGACCCTCCATGGGATCGTAGCCACTCCTCCACCTCTGCCGGATCTGTAAAAAACGAGGTAGAACCCCCGTGGACCACTCTGAGCCGGGCCGGGTAAATCATCGAGTACACGACATTCCTTTCCCGCAGACGTCTTTTAACCTCCGTAAACTGCGCCCGTTGTTTCTGGAGTTCCACAGAGAAATCCGGGAAGATCGAGATCGTGGCACTGTTGAACTTGATAGGGCTCTTTTGCCGTGCCAGTCGTAAAATCACGTCTCTATCCCTGCAGTTGAGAATGCGCGCCAGAAAGGGTCTAGGCGGGGCTCCCGGAGGAAGAGGCCTAGTGGGGAGTCTGTGAGCCCTCTCCACCGCAAAGATCGAGGAGAATTCGTCGCCCAAAGTGGTTTTAAGCCAATCTTCTAGGAATTGCTCTGGATGTTGTCCCTCTGATCGCTCCGGCAGGCCAATAATTTGGATGTTGTTTCGATGCATCCTATTCTCCAGGATTTCAGCTTTTTGCCTCCACGCATTCATGGAGCCCGCCACTTTCGTTAGTTTAGCCTCCATGGGTGTGATGGTGTCCTCCACCTGGGATACCCGCGTCTCCACCTCCGTAATGCGGCCCTTCATGGCTTGCATATCTTGTCGGAGGCGTCCCACCTCATTATATATGTCCTCTATCTTCCCAGTCAGAGACGTCCTGGTCAAGGAGATGGCCTGCATGAGTTGTTCAGACGCCTGCTTAAGGGTTAATTCCCCCTGCTCACACTCTTCCCCACCTTCAGAGGGGCGGCTCTTACGCTGAGCTTTTGGGGGGTTATTTTTAGTGGATCTTGAGCCCTCAGCATGGTCTATCCTGGCATATTCCTTTAGCTTTTCAGCAGCTGTTCCGGATCCTTTGGAATGACTCATTTTAAAGGCAATAGGGCACAGCCAGATGGCAGAGACCGTCCACTCCAGAGTCTCCAAATTAAGGTGGCAGGCAGGGTATAATGCACAAAGGGTGGTTGCAGGGTCTCAGGTACAGCACAGACCCGCAGCGTCTCACAAGGAGGCAATGTCCAGCCCCAGGCAGCAAGCAAGGGCACTCACAGCCCAGGGAGCAACTCTCACAGGGACCACAGCCAGGGAGGGGTCCAGACCCCAATAGTTATGGCGCAGGGCAGGCAATATGGTAAAGAGGGGGACGCGGGGCCCAATTTTTCAGTGCACACACAGCTTGTCCCTCACAAATAGTTAAATTTTCAGCTCACCATCCTGCTCCCTCAGCGCTGCAGCGATGAAGCCTGGCGCCGCGTCTCTCACCAGCAGAGCGCACGCCTCCAAGATGGCCACCGCTCCCTGCAGGCCCCGCCAGCCGCCCAAGTTTCCAAAGCTGCAGGCTCCCAAAAGTCCAGCCCCGCTCTCCCGCGGGGGTCCCGGAGCGACCCCGGGTCCAGAGGGGTCAGAAGATGGGTAAGTATGCTGCGAATACAGGGGTCCGCCAACCGGATTCTTATCAGGATGGCAGGAGCTTCCACAGTGTGCATCCTACTCCGTTGCTGCCATAGCCACGCCCCCACACAGCAATACATTAAACCCCATATTAGGGTCTATTAGTTAAACAAGCACCTCACAATCATTACCATATTAATCAACAACAATGGGTTATGAATACATTCAAAAGCCTAATGAATATATACATTAAGTCTCCTCGAAGACAACATCCATCAGCAGCGCTGTCGCCATTGCCCGCGCAAATGCCGTAGCCGCCAAAATGGGAGCAAGCTTTACTGAAGAAGAAATGTGACTTACGTTAGAGAAATCACGCATAGATGAAGAGACAGCCGATCAAGAGAGAAGGTGACAGTTACGGAAGACATGCATAGATGACGAGAGAGCCGATCAAAAGAGAAGGTCGCAGTTAGAAAAGGCATGAGTGGATGCTGCTTTAGAGAGCCTAGCAGCAAAAAGAGAAGCTGCCGCAGCCCTAGCTGATGCAGAATTGCTAGAAGTGGAGCCAAACCCTGAGCTGCATAGCCGAAGCAGTACGTCAAGTCTGGAGTTTCCACTGCAAGATTCACCACAATGCACATCTCAGTATGTTAATGAACTTCCTGATCCAAACTATAACCAAGAACGTGCCATCTCCAGTGAAGCGAGTGAGAGTCATCATGAGGCTCAGCTCCAGGAAAACATGAAGCAAAACAACTCTGCTAATGACTACCTTGCCCCTTGCCAGGTAACCAACGTGAATCACCTTGCTGACACACCGCATGTCAGATCGAAGCAATATGACACCGGCTGGCGCCACCCTGAGGATACTAACAGATATGAACGCACCTCACAACACTATCAGGGCTTACCATCACCAGTATACTCTGCTGACAACCGGTTCACAAAAGAATTTGCTAAGTTCTTCACACGACATGAACTGGTTTTCAAGGGACTCATGAAATTCACTGACCAAGCTGAAGGTTACAGAGCTTGGAGAGTTTCCTTCCAAAATGTCACTAGAGACTTGGGGCTACAACACAGGGAAGAGACAGACCTCTTAGTCAAATTCCTGGGAGAAGAGTCAGCCAAACACGCAGTAAAGATCTGAGACATTAATATAAATTGCCCTGAGACTGGCCTCAAAGAGATCTGGAAGAAGCTGGATGAGTGTTACGGCTCAGCAGAGGTAATAGAGAGAGCTTTGTTCAAAAGAATCAATGAATTTCCTAAAATATCTAATAGAGGTCTCCAGAAACTTAGAGAGCTAAGTGACCTGCTAAAGGAAGTCCTAGTTGCCAAATGTGAAGAAGGACTTGGATTCCTTGACACAGCCAAAGGTGTTAACCCTATAGTCCAAAAGTTGCCCTACAATCTACAGGAGAGGTTGCTCACACATGGTTCCATGTACAAATACAAACACAGTGTTCCATTCCCTCCCTTCTCCATTTTTGTAGACTTTATACACCAACAAGCGATAATTAGAAATGATCCCAGCTTTGACTTTGCAATATCATATGCTACACCGTCACCAGCTGCAAATCCATGCAGAATGTCTGTGGCAGTGCACAAGACTTATGTTTCTTCTCCAAGTTCAAATTACAGGTCTGCTGGCTACTCTCAATCATAGACGAAGTTGCAGGACCATGAAAAGCAATGCCTGCTCCATCAGAAGCCTCATCCTCTCCTGAAATGCAGAGCCTTCAGGGGAAAATCTAGGCCAGGTCGCAGAAGCTTCTTGAAAAAGAACAGTATCTGGTACAAGTGCTGCTCATCCACAACTCATCTCGCCAAGGATTGTAAGGTCAGTATAAAATGCACAGAATGTGGTACCACAGATCCTAACACTGCTCTACACCCTGGCCCAGCTCCATGGAGTGCACAAAACACGCCAGCTGACAGTGAGCTTGGGTGGGAGGAAAGGAACACTGATGCAGCTATGCCAGAGATCACTTCACAATGTACTGAAGTCTGTAAAGGGACAATAGACAGTAGGTCTTGTTCAAAAATGTGCCTCGTCGGAGTGTACCCAAAGGGTCTTAGAGACAAAGCTGCAAGACTGTATGCTATCTTGGATGATCAAAGTAGTCGATCCTTGGCTAGATCAACATTCTTTGACCTATTCAACATCAAAGGGCCAAGCATCCCCTATTCATTAAAGATGTGTACAGGTACTGTGACAAGAGCAGGCAGGAAAGCCACTGACTACCAAATTGAGTCATTAGATGGACAATTCTGCCTACCACTACCTACAATCATCGAGTGTAATCAGATCTCAGACAATAGATCTGAAATCCCTATGCCAGATGTGGCAATCCATCACGCTCACTTGAAACGCATAGAACACCTTATACCAGAACTCGACCATCAGGCACAGATAATACTGCTGTTGGGAAGAGATATTCTACAGGTTCATAAAGTGAGAAGTCATATCAATGGACTCCACAATGCTCCCTATGCCCAAAAGCTAGACCTAGGATGGGTCATAATAGGAAACGTATGCTTGGGACGCATGCGCGCCCCATCTCCTGTGACAAGCATGCTGACAGATACATTGGAGAAAGGAAGGCCATCTCTGTTTCAACCTTGCAACAACGAGTTCCATTTCAAAGAACTACCACACAGCATCCAACTGTCCAATCATTTAATAGACTTTACTCATGACAGCAGTATGGTGTCAGGAAGCTATGAGGATCATTTGGGGTGCACAGTCTTCCAGAGAACTAAGCAAGACAACTAAGTGGCAATGTCGGTAGAGGACAAGTTGTTATTAGAGGTAATGGACAAGCGACTTGTAAAAGATGAGACCAACAGCTGGGTCACACCTCTCCCCTTCAGAACCCACAGACCACATCTACCGAACAACAGAAATCAAGCATTAAAATATTTCTCCTCTCTTAAACATAATCTGCAAAGGAAACCAGAGATGAAAGATCACTTTTTCTCCTTCATGTCAAAGATATTTGAAAACTGTCATTCAGAGGTAGCTCCCACTCTCAAAGACTCTGAAGAATGCTGGTTCCTACCCATGTTTGGAGTATACCACCCTAAGAAACCATGCCAGATTAGAGTGGTGTTTGACTCCAGTGCTAAGTTTGATGATGTCTCCCTGAATGATGTTCTACTGACAGGACCAGACCTCAATAACAAACTGCTGGGAGTATTAATGCGCTTCCGTAAGGATTCCATTACTTTCACCGCTGACATCCAGCAAATGTTCCATTGTTTCCTTGTGAGAGAGATAGAAAGGAACTTCCTAAGATTCTTCTGGTACTGAGACAATGATTCCACTAAAGAGGTCACAAAGTATCGCATGAGAGTGCATATCTTTGGCAACAGCCCTTCACCTGCTATCGCCATATATGGGCTCAAAAGGTTGGCTCAAGAAGGAGAAACAGAATACGGCTCAGGTGTCAGACAATTCATTGAAAAAGACTTTTATGTTGATGACTGTCTGAAAGCCATGCCTTCATATGAGACTGCCATCAGTATTCTCAGGAGAGCCCAAGAGATGCTTGCTTGCTCTAACTTCATGCTTCACAAAATAACCTCAAAATAGCCAAGAACTCATGAAAGCATTCCCTTCACAAGACTTGTGTAACGGTCTCAGAGACCTGGACCTGGGTTCAGACCCCACACCAATGCAACGCAGCCACGGGCTTCTCTGGAATCTACAGTCAGACACTTTCACCTTTCAGGTCAGCCCGGAAGAAAAGCCTTTCACACGTAGAGGTGTCCTGTCCACCATCAACAGTTTGTACGATCCCTTGGGTTTCGCAGCTCCTGTCACTATACGAGCCAAAGCCTTACTAAGAGACTTAACTTATGAAACATCTGACTGGGATGCACCTCTGCCACCTGATAAGAGAATCCAGTGGGAAGTATGGAAGAACTCTTTAGCAGCCCTCTCCAACCTTAACATACCAAGACCATACACCCCTGTGCCGACTACAGAAATACAAAGCCAAAGTCTGTATGTATTTGCAGATACTTCTGTCAAAGCAATTGCCGCTGTTGCCTATCTCTAAACTGTAGATTCAAAATGTCAGAGCCACATTTGGTTAATTATGGGGAAGGCGAAACTTGCTCCACAACCAGAGCACACTATACCCAGGTTAGAGCTTTGTGCTGCAGTCTTAGATGTCGAGTTAGCAGAGTTCATCGCTTCCTAGATGGATATCGACCTGACACAAGCCAAGTGCTTCTCAGACAGCAAAGTAGTCCTTGGATATATCCACAATGAAACTAGACGATTCTATGTTTATGTCAACAACAGAGTGCTACAAATCAGGAGATCAGTGCATCCAAAACAGTAGCATTACATTCCCACGGACCAAAATCCTGCAGATCATGCAGCTAGAGCAGATGACGCAAGTCGACTAGAAAGCACAACATGGCTCTCAGGACCAAAACTATTGTATACTGAAGAATGTTGTCCAGACACCTTTGAAGTAGTAAGAGAGTACTCAAATGCTGACATCCGACCTCAGGTGTCTACACTTCATACAATGACCTCTGCTATCCAGCTTGGATCTCACAGATTTGACAAATTTTCAAGTTGAAAGGCACTTATTTGAACCATTACCCGCCTGACTCATATAGCTCGCTCATTCAAAACTACCAGAGCTTGTGAAATAGAAAAATGTAAAGGTTGGCATCTTTGCAAAAATACCTATGTTACCTCGGACTTAGAATTTTCCAGAAACCACATCATCTTCACTGTTCAAAGAGAAACCTACTCTGTGGAAATCCAATGTCTCATTAACAAAGCTCCAATACCAGCAAGCAGTGCATTGAGAAAACTCGACCCATTCATCAAAAACAAAGGCCTGCTGAGAGTACGAGGCCGACTCAAAGAAGCTAAAATGGAGTTTGAGGAGAAATTCCCTCTTATCATTCCTGGAAAATGTCATGTTGCCTACTTAATTGTACAACACTACCACAGTCTGGTCAAACACCAAGGAAGACTATTTACAGAAGGAGGCATCAGAACTGCTGGCCTGTGGATTGTCGGTGCAAAGAAACTCATCAGTAGTGTCATCTACAAATGCATTACCTGCCGTAAGCTTCATGGTTCGACTCAAACCCAAAAGATGGCTGAGCTACCAGCAGATAGACTCAGCCCAGACCCTCCTTTTACCAGAGTTGGTCTCGATGTGTTTGGGCCTTGGTCAGCTGTTACACGACATACGAGAGGCGGACAAGCCAATAGTAAACATTGGGCTGTCATGTTTACCTGTCTGTCAATCAGAGCCGTCCACATAGAGCTCATTGAAGCTTCATCAATGCTTTGAGACTAGAGATGAGCGACTTTGCCTTTTTTCAGGTCGAGTCGGGTTTCATGAAACCCGACTTTCTAAAAAGTCAGGTCGAATGAAATCGGCAGACTATAGGGAAAAGTCGGTGTCCGACTGAAACACGAAACCCAATGCAAGTCAATGGGGAAGCAAAGTCGGCAGGGAGTGGAGGATAGTAAACACACCTACAGTGCCCATTTCAATGCCAACGACATCAATTCTTATTACTTAAGCTTGGCAACCTTAATTTACTTTATAAAAATAGTTATGCATTGAAAACTGGGGGTTATTTGGCAAAAGTTATGGGTGGTAGGGCTAGCGCCAGGTTTTCGTGTGCCCTGGGCCAAAGAGTGTCAGTGCGCCATTTTAACACATACCACAATTCATAATGCTCTGATACGGCAGAGAAATAGCGGTATAGTACAATGAAAAATACTTCACTGCTTACATGACAGATATCTATTTTAAATTCTACAATAGCTAAAAAAATGGACAGTATATTACTCCATACAGTATTATGGCCACCACCTAGTGGGCCAAACAGAATAATGAGCCCCATATATTTCTCTATACAGAATAATTGGTCCCATATAATGTTCCATACAGTATATGATGAGCTCCACATAATGCTACAGTATATGTTGGTCCCCATGGATGATGCTCCACTGTCTTATGGGCCCAAATAATGCTTCATAGAGTCAATATATAATGGGCCCCATTTCTAATGCTCCAGTGTACTTTATAATGGGCCCCGTAAATGCTGCTCCAGTGTCTGATGTCCCCCCATTTGGAATGCTCCAGTATATGTTGGTCCCCATGGGTAATGCTCTACTGTAGTGTGTTATGGGCCCAAATTATGCTCCATATATAATGGGCCCCATTTCTAATCATCCAGTGTATAATGGGCCCCATAAATGCTGCTCCAGTGTCTGATGTCCCCCATTTGGAATGCTCCAGTATATGATGGGTCAAATGGATGATGCTCCAGTGTATGATGGGCCCCATATATCATTCTCCAGTGTATATTGATCCCCAAAAAATGCTCCCAACATTTAAAAAAATTAAATAACTCTCCTCGCTGGGTACTGCTCTTCTCTGGACTCCTCAGCATTGCCATTTTAAAGCTCTCTGCACTTGTACTGTTTCAGTAGAGAGCATACAGACGTGATGTCATCGCGCACTGTAACCTGAAAGTCACTGTCAGGAAAGGCGGAAGACGTCACGGCAGTGGAGCAGGGAGAGCTAAGTATTGCAAGTGCTGTGGCCCTGAGCAAGCATGGGGGGCCCACTCGTGGGCAAAGGCACTGGCACAGGGCCCCTCATAGAATGACAGTATGTCTGACGGCAAGTGGGCCCATACTATAAGGGGCCCTGTGCCACTGCCGTCACCCACGAGTAGGACCCCCATCCTGCTCATGGAACCGGCACTTTCATCTGCACCTTCCTCTGTGTCACCGTGTAAGGTGGTATAGTATGTGGGAAGGGGCACCTGAGTTTCATCAGTGTCACATTCTGGCTCTGCAGAGTGCGAGGGGAATGTAGTGCTGTGGGTCAATGTACCAGCAGAATCAACTAGCGGTGGCTGTGCATCAGTGCACTCCATCTCCGATTCATGTTGGACTGGGGAATTCAGAAATTCACTTGATAACACAGGCATGGCCTGTGGAAAGAGCTCCATGGAGTAATCGGAAGTGTCGGCTGCCATATCCTTCACTTTAAGTGGGGGTGAAGGAGACAAGGAGAGGTGTGGTTCCTGACCAGAAGCCATCACTGACGACTCTGTGCTAGCAGTTTTTGTAATTTCAGAAAAGGAGGCAATAGAGCTGGAGGCTGTTTTGGCAATGTAAGCCAAAACCTGCTCCTGATGCTCCGGCTTTAAAAGCAGTTTACCTACTCCCAGAAAAGGGAGCCTTAAAGGCCTTCTTATGCCAGCTGATGACGCAGGCTCAATACCTCCTGCCTTAGCTGCTATTGTGCTTTTGGCAATACCAGCAGATGAACCACCACCACCATCAGTACCAGCTGGCCACCCCGCCCACGTCCGCGGCCTCTTCCACCAGACTTCCTCATGTTTGGGAAAATGTGCCAAAAATACCAGCAGAGAAATGGTACTGTATGAGGAGCGTACAGCTGTGTAAGGTGTATGTAAAAAGTGAAATCTCTGTATATATTTTGGGAGTCACAGACGCTCACCCAGTATGTATTTCACCGTAATCCAACAAGCAGATATACGGTACTGTATCAGAGGTGTACAGCTGTATACGTTGTTAGTGAAAATGTCAATCTCCGTATATGTCTTTACAGAGTGTCACACACACACGTTGACTCTGTGTAGATGTGCACTAACCATAATCGGACAGCAGTCAATACGGTGTATGGAGAAATTGAAATATCTGTATATGCATTTACGGAGTGTCACACACACATGCTGACTCTGTGGAGATGTGACCATAATAACTAAGAACACCAGATATCCGATACTGTTTGAGAATCAGACAGCAGTCAATACAGTGTATGGAGAAATGGAAATGTCCGTATATGTATTTATGGAGTGTCACACACACACGCTGACTCTGGGGAGATGTGACCATAATAACTAAGAACTAGAGTTGAGCGAAACGGGTCGGTCAATTTCAAAAGTCCCCTACTTTCGCAAAAGTCGGGTTTCATGAAACGAAACCCGACCATAGTGTGAGGTCGGCCACGAGGTCGGCGACCATTGTGCCAAAGTCGCGTTTCAAAAGATGCTTCCAGCGCCCTTTTTCAGCCAATGATGGAGGACCCACACTGTGGGCACTGCGATGACATAGGCAGCGGTCACCACCATCTTTGAGAAGGGCATGCAAGTGATTGGCTTGCTTTGTGTGGCATCACAGGGGCTATAAAAGGGCGTGCACGCCGACCGCCATCTTACTGCTGCTGATCTCAGAATAGGGAGAGCTGCTGCTGCTGCTGATTCTGTAGGGAGAGCGTTAAGCAGGGAAGAAGATACAAAAAACTGCTTCTGCTGCTAGCGATTTTGCCTGTACAACACACCAGTTAGTGTGCAGTGCAAGGGGAGGCTATATTTTGGTGCATTCAGCTCTGTTGGTTATTAGGCTGCCTTATAAGGCTCCCTGATAGCTGCATTGCTGTTTTCACACTGCTGTGCAAACTACTTTTTTAAAAGCAAAAATACTTTTCATCCTCTTTTTTTCCCATTTACCAAGCATTCATTTTTACACACTTTTGTGTGCAGCAGTCCTGCTTATTAGGCTGCCTGCTGCCATACTTGGGCTGAGAGCATCATTGTCAGCTTGCTAAAATCTCTAGGGAGATTCAAATTCTCAACAGTCCTATATAGACATTTTATACACCATCCAATTTCAGCCTGTTATATTGAGGTGTAATCTACAGTACACTGGGCCTGAGATAATAGTTCAGTGTCCTCAAGTCTGCAGGGAGATTCAAATTCTCCCCAGTCCTATGTAGACATTTTATACACCATCCAATTTCAGCCTGTTATATTGAGGTGTAATCTACACTGGGCCTGAGATAATAGTTCAGTGTCCTCAAGTCTGTAGGGAGATTCAAATTCTCCCCAGTCCTATATAGACATTTTATACACCATCCAATTTCAGCCTGTTATATTGAGGTGTAATCTACATTGGGCCTGAGATAATAGTTCAGTGTCCTCAAGTCTGTAGGGAGATTCATATTCTCCCCAGTCCTATATAGACATTTTATACACCATTCAATTTCAGCCTGTTATAGTGAGGTGTAATCTACACTGGGCCTGAGATACTAGTTCAGTGTCCTCAAGTCTGTAGGGAGATTCAAATTCTCCCCAGTCCTATATAGACATTTTATACACCATCCAATTTCAGCCTGTTATATTGAGGTGCAATCTACACTGGGCCTGAGATAATAGTTCAGTGTCCTCAAGTCTGTAAGGAGATTCAAATTCTCTTCAATACTATATACACCTTGTACCTTGTTTTACAGTACCATATTGCTTGTGGTATTTTGGGTGCATTTTCCCAAAAATGAGGACGTGTGTTGGAAGAGGCCGTGGAAGTGGGCGGGGGTTGACAGTTGGTAATGGTGTTGGTGGTGGTGGTGGATCTGCTGGTATTGGCAAAAGCACAATAGCACCTAATGCAGGAGGTGTTGAGCCTGCATCATCGTTTGGTTCCACAAGGCCTCGAAGGCTCCCTTTTCTGGGAGTAGGTAAACCGCTTTTAAAGCCGGAGCTTCAGGAACAAGTTTTGGCTTACATTGCTGACACAGCCTCCAGCTCTATCGCCTCCTCTTGTGAATTTTCAAAAAATAAAAGCACTGAGTCGTCATTGGAGGCTCATGGTCAGGAACCACACCTTTCCTTGTGTTCTTCACACCTACTAAAAGTAAAGGATGCAGCAGGCCACACTACAGATTACTCCATGGAGCTCTTTTCACATATCTTGCCTGGGTTATCAAGTCAAATCGTGAATTACCCAGTCCAAGAAGAATCTGACATGGAGTGCACTGATGCATAGCTACTGCTAGATTTATCTGCTGGTACATTCACTCAGTGCACTACTTTGTCCTCGCAGTGTACTGAGCCAAAATCTGACCCTGATGAAACTCAGGTGCCCCTTCCCGCATACTATACCACCTTACATGGTGACAAAGAGGAAGGTGCACATGACATTGAAGAGGAGGTGATGGATGACCCAGTTGTTGACCCAGATTGACATCCATTGGGGGAAGAGGGTGTTGCTGCCAATAGCTCAGAAGAGGAGGAGGAGCATCCACAGCAGACATCGACCTCGCAACAGCTGTTATCTGGCAGGCCCGGAGCAGTCCAAAAACGGGTTACAAAAGCCAAAAGAGTTGCAAGGCCTCAAAATGTCTTCCATAGTAGGAAAAGTGCAGTGTGGCACTTTTTTGAACAAAATCCTAATGATCAGGCAAAGGTTATCTGTAAGAAGTGCGCAAAGACCTTTAGCCGAGGGAAAAATCTGAGAAATTTGAATACCAGTTGCATACTTAGACATTTAACCACCATGCACTTGCAAGCGTGGACGGACTACCAAACCTCACGTACCACATGTGCAACTGCTCCCAATGAAGGTAGTCAGCAGCGCTACATTGTTTCCCCACTGTAAGCCCACCGGTTAGCACACCACCAGCAGCAAATGTTGAGGTGTCGTCGCAAGGCCAAAGCAGTCAGGCAATCACAAAGTTATTGCTATGAAAGACTGAATCTAGGACATCAGAAAGAACACCAACTCCATCACCATCATCAACCTTCTCTCAGTCCGCCATGTCCACCGCTAGTTCCACCATATGCAGCTCTCAACTCCAGCTCACACTACCAGAGGCTATGAGTAGGACAAGAAAGTACTCATCCTCTCATCCACATACACTGGGTTTGAACGCCCACATTACCAAACTAATCTCGTTAGAGATGATGCCCTCCCGGTTGGTTGAAAGCGAAGCTTTCCGCGAACTCATGGCCTGCGCAGTACCACGGTATAACCTACCCAGTCGGCACTTCTTTTCTCGCAAAACCATCCCAGCCCTCCACCTTCATGTGAAAGACCGCATTGTCCATGCACTCAAGCAATCAGTGAGTGGAAAGGTGCACCTCACAACAGATGCATGGTCCAGTAGGCATGGCCAGGGCCATTACATGTCCATCACTGCGCACTGGGTTAATGTGGTGGATGCAGGGTCCACAGGGTACAGCGGCGGTGGGACAATGCTGCCTAGCCCACGGTATAGGAAACAGTTGGCTGTAGGCGTTCGACCCTCCTCTTCCAGAAGCGAAAGCTCATCCACAGAGCGCAGTCACACGAGCACTCCATCCGCAGCTGCCAGTGTTGCATACTCGGTGTCCCACTATCGAACAGCTAGTGGTAAGCTTCAGCAGGCTGTGTTGAAGATGATGTGTTTGGGCGACAACAGACACACCGCGGAGGTACTGGCCGACTACTTGCAGCGAAAAACTGAGTCATGGCTGGGCAGTCTACATCTTGAGGCAGGCAAGGTAGTTAGTGATAATGGCTGGAATTTTGTGGCAGCCATAGCCCTTTCAAAACTCAGACACATACCTTGCCTGGCTCACACCTTGAACCTGGTGGTGCAGTGCTTCCTCATTAATTATCCGGAGTTAACAGGCCTGCTCCAGAAGGTCCAAAGACTGTGCTCGCACATCCACCAGTCGCCCGTACACTCCAGTCGTATGCAGAAGCTGCAGCGGTTGCTCCAACTTCCTAAGCACCGCCTAATATTCGACGTTGCAACAAGGTGGAACTCCACCCTGTACATGGTTGAGAGGCTGTGCGAACAGAGGCAGGCTGTAATGCATTTGTGGGAGGATACACGGCCAGGCACTTTAAGGGCAGACATGGAGTTGTCGGGTGTGCAGTGGTCGAAGCTGAAAGACCTCTGTAAAGTCCTTCAATGTTTTGAGGAATGCATACGACTGGTAAGCGCAGACGACGCCATCATAAGCATCCCACTTATGCAAACTTTGACGCACATTAAGGAGCAGGTGTCTGCAGCCAAGGAGGATGAGGAAAAGGAGGAGGGAAGCCTTGATGACAGTCAGCCATTGTCTGCTCCGGGACCTCTCCTGGACGAGGTGGAGGAAGAAGAGGAGGAGGAGAATAATGATGGGGATGATTATTTAGGGGAGGAGGATGCTTCTCATGGGGCAAGAGAAAATGCTGGCGTGGCAAGGTCAGGTACAGGGTTTGTGTGTGACTGGAGGGATGTGGATTTGCCAGAAAGTGCTCCTCCACCCAGCACTCTCAATTAGAGTTGAGCGACTTTTGGTTTTTTAGGGTCGAGTTTCGTTTCGTGAAACCCGACTTTTCCAAAAGTCAGGTCGAGCAAGATCGTCCGATTATAGGGAAAAGTCGGGGTCGTCCCGAAACACGAAACCCAATGTAAGTCAATGGGGAATAAAAGTCGGCAGTGAGAGGAGGACAGGAAACACACCTACAGTTCCCATTTGAATGCCAAAAGCATCAATTCTTCTTACTTAAGCTTGTCAACCTTAATTAACTTCATAATACAAGTTATGCACTGAAAAATGGGAGTTATTTGGCTAAAGTTGTGGGGGGGGGGGGGGAGGGCTGGCTCCAGGTTTTCATGTGCCCTGGGCGAAAGAGCGCCCCTTTAACACATGCCACAACTCATCATGCTCCGATACGGCAGAGAAATAGCGGTATAGTACAATGAAAAATACTTCACTTTTTACATCTCATGACGAGGCCCATCTATTTCTCCATACAGAATCATTGGTCCCATATAATGTTTGAAACAGTATATGATGCGCTCCACATAATGCTACAGTATATGTTGGTCCCCATGGATGAAGCTCCACTGTCTTATGGGCCCAAATAATACACCAAACATAATGGGCCCCATTTCTAATGCTCTAGTGTATAATGGGCCCTGTAAATGCTGCTCCAGTGTCTGATGTCCACCTTTGGAATGTTCCAGTGTATGGTGGGCCCCATCTATCATTCTCCAGAGTATAGTGCTCCCCAAAAATTGCTGTCCCAACATTGAAAACAATCAAATAAGTCTCCTCGCTAGGGAATCCCTGTACTTGTCTGGACTCCTCGTCGTCCCCATCTTCCATCTCACTGCACAGTATTTCAACTTTGCAAGTGCTGTGATCCTGAGCAAGCAGGGGGGGCCCACTCGTTGGCGACGGCACTGGCACAGGGCCCCTGATAGTACAGTGGTGTAATAATTATAGGGGATAACTCAGGAGACTCTGTGCGTGGAACAAGATGACTACAGGACACAGCTTTATAAGTGGTAAAGTCTATATTAACACACGGTGATACAACAGATGCAGAAAGAAACTCAAGTCCACAACACTTGGAGCAAATATAAGAAGCCGCTTAGCAGTCTATAGGAAACTTCAGAGAAAAATGCAATCAAGCAGAAAGTCTATGAAGCACAGTTATTCTTGAGGATACTTGGCATGAATAAATCCTTGTCAGTCCAGACACAGATAGGTAAGCTTAAAAGGCAATTCAAATCTTATCTTAGCTTGACCAGGGAGGCCTGGAAAATAGTCTCAGGCTCTTGCAGAGCAGCAACAGCTTACATGTCCAGCAAATGCAGATGGAAGTGAAACACGAGCAGCAGAGGAAGAAGAGTTCTGGAAACTGGAGTATGCAGCAGGAACTCAGAGCAGAGCAGCAAGATCACCACACAGGTTCACAGGAGCCGGTATATAGCCAGGGAGCAATCAGAGGTCAGGAGCTGGATGCAAGGCAGAATACTCAAGCACAGACTGAAGGCTGGGGTGGAGTTTTATAGCAGGAGGACAATGCACATGAGACCAAGGACACCATCTTGGAAAAGGGCAGTAATGCAAAAAGGTAAAAATGTTCAGAGTCCTGACATTACTCCCTCCTTAGAAGCGGCCTCAGGACGATCCTGGACCTGGTTTCTCAGGGAATCTCCGATGAAAACGAGAAATCTTCTGTTGGGCATTGATGTTTTCCACAGGTTCCCAAGAGTCCTCCTCAGGGGTATATCCCTGCCATCTTATCAGATATTGGAGCCGATTCCTGCAAATCCTGGAATCAATAATTTCCTCCACCACAAATTGTTCTTGCTCATCAATCACCACAGGCTGCGGAGGTGGCACAACACGTCCCTGGAAGGTATTAGGAGATACAGGCTTTAGTAAAGATACATGAAAAACTGTGTGTACCTTCATACTCCTAGGCAGCTTCAGCCGGCAGGCCACAGAGCTCACAATACCGTTGATCTTGAAAGGGCCAATGAATTTCTGTCCAAGTTTCTGTGAAGGAACGTTTAACTTCAGATTCTTAGTTGCTAACCACACGGAATCTCCTACCTTGAACATGGGTGCAGGTTTACGGAATCTATCAGCCGATTTCTTATAACGTTCTTGAGCTGTGGTCAGGGATTCCTTCAGAACTTCCAGATTTTGCCTCATCGCAGTCAGTCTTTCCTCCACTGCCGGAACCGGAGAATTAATTGGCGACCTAGGTAAGATACACAGATGATAACCCAGATTGGCAAAGAAAGGTGTAAATTTAGTGGAGGCGCTCTGAGAATTGTTATATGAAAATTCGGCTAATGGCAGCAACTCCAACCAATCATCCTGGAGATGGCTGACATAGCATCTTAGATATTGTTCCAGCATCTGGTTGGTCCATTCAGTCTGATCATTAGTCTGGGGATGGTAAGCGGAAGAGAGACAGACCTTAATATTGAGTGCAGAGCAAAACCCCTTCCAGAATCTTGAAGTGAACTGTACTCCCCGGTCAGAGATGATCTTATCCGGGACCCCATGTAACCAAAAGACATTCTGTATAGCCAAGTTCACTGTATCTTTAGCTGAGGGGAGGCCGGTGCACAGAATAAAATGGGCAGCTTTGGTCAGGCGATCAACTACCACCATGATTGTATTCATGCCCCCCGATGTGGGCAGCTCCACGATAAAGTCCATTGATATAGACCCCCAATGGCGAGACGGAACAGGTAATGGTTGTAGAAGACCCGTAGGTGCCACATGAGGAGTCTTGTAACGAGCACATACCTCGCAAGAGAGCACATAGTCCTTGGTATCCTTCAGGCAAGTTGGCCACCAGAAGAATCGGCTCAGGAACTCTTGTGTCTTCTGTACCCCCCTGTGACCAGCCAACTTGGAGTCATGTACCAACTTGAGGATCTGCAGACGGACGACCTCAGGGACGTAGATACGTCGATCTCTGAACCACATGCCACCCTTAAAGACAAGATTAATATCCACTGGTGGGTTGGCCAGAAATACATCACCGTCATAAGCCTCCCTGCACTCATTCCACAAGTCCTGGTCGTGGATAACTCCGATGAAATTGGCATCCGATAGAATGGTCTTGGGCGGGGCTCCAGGTACGGAATCCGCAGCATGGATTCGGGATAAAGCATCAGCCTTCCCATTATGAGAACCTGGACGGTACGAGATAACAAAGTTAAATTGGTTTAAAAATAAGTTCCAACGAGCCTGATGAGGAGAAAGACATCTAGCGGATCTCAGGAACTCTAAATTGCGATGGTCAGTTAGCACTATGATCTGTTGTGCAGCTCCTTGCAGATGATGTCTCCATTCTTTGAAAGCCGCAATAATGGCCAGCAATTCCTTGTCTCCCATGTCGTAATTCTTCTCTGCTGAGGTTAGTCTATGGGAAAAAAAAAGCACAAGGATGTAGTAGACCCTTCTCTCCAGTTCTTTGGGAGAGAATCGCCCCCAAAGCATTATCGGAAGCGTCCACCTCCACAATGAAAGAAAGTGTTGGATCTGGGTGTATCAACAGTGGTGCTGAGGTGAAACAGATATTAATCCGATCGAAAGCTTCTTGAGCCTGTGATGACCACTTAAAGGGCTTTTCCTTCTTTGTCAAGGAAGTAATGGGACGGACAATATCAGAAAAATTTCGAATGAAGCGTCTGTAGAAATTTGCAAAACCAATAAAACGTTGGACCTCCTTAACGTTCTTGGGTACCGGCCAGTCAAGGATAGCCTGAATCTTACCGGATTCCATGTTCAGCCCCTGGGGAGAGATGATATACCCTAAGAACTGTATCTCAGAACGATGGAACTCGCATTTCTCCGGCTTAATGTACAGATGGTTCTCTTTCAGACGTCTTAAAACAGTCTTGACATGTATTTCATGTTCCTGTAGAGAGTCAGAAAAGATTAGTATATCGTCCAAATAGATCACCACAAACTGGTCCAACAAATCTCTGAAAATGTCGTTAGCAAGGTGTTGAAATGTTGCAGGGGCGTTACAAAGGCCGAAGGGCATCACAAGATACTCAAAGTGTCCATACCGGCATCTGAATGCTGTCTTCCACTCATCCCCTGGACGAATATGCACCAAATTATAAGCCCCACGAAGATCCAGTTTAGAGAACACTTTAGCATGGCGGACTCTTTCCAGTAATTCGGGAATCAGAGGCAAAGGGTAACGATTTCGTATGGTTACCTTATTAAGTTCCCGATAGTCAACACAGGGTCTCAGGATCCCATCCTTCTTCTTTACAAAAAATATAGGTGCCCCTGCTGGTGAGGAAGAAGGACGTATGAAGCCTTTGGCCAGATTTTCATCAATATACTCCTTTAAGGCTTGAAGCTCAGGTGCCGCCAAAGGGTATGCGTTACCAAAAGGAATAGCTGCCCCAGGAAGCAGCTCAATGGGACAGTCATAATGCCTGTGTGGAGGAAGCTGATCTGCATTCTTCTTGTCACAGATGTCAGAGAACTCTTTATATGCTGAAGGTAAAGTAAATACCTGTACATGTGGTTCTATGGCCGTGAACTCAGGGACAGCTTCTGTTAATGCTGCGTTGCTCCTTGTTGGAAAGATGATCTCCTTGATTTCCCAGTTGATACTTGGGTTCTGAGAACGCAACCAAGGAATGCCTAAAATCACAGGAAAATGAGGAGAAGAAATTAGCAAGAAAGAAAGTTGCTCCTGATGACTAGGCTCCAACAAAATTTCAAGGGGTACGATCTCCTGATCCACAGGCCCAGATATTAAAGGTGACCCATCCACTGTTTCCATGGTAAGTGGAGAGGCTCTTTGCTGAATTTTAATACCATGTTCCTTGGCAAATGCGATATCCATGAAATTGCCACCTGCACCAGAGTCAATCATAGCTGCACTGGAAATCCACTGTCCTGAACAAAGGATCTTAATAGGAAGAGAACAGTGAGAGTTCTTCTCCTTCAGCTCCTTGGGGGGGTGAAGTCATAGAAAGTGAATGAAATACAGCGTTTAGAGGCAGGCTACATTCAGAGATGTCAGATTCATCATGACAGTTGTCATATTCTCCTACTGCTGCTAGCACCTTATTAGGCCGCTTGGGACACTTGATTAAGAAGTGGTCAGACTGACCGCAGTAGAAACATAGACTCTCACGAAGGCGATGCTCCCGGCGCTCATTACTCTCGCGCCTCTGAACGGAATCAATTTGCATGGGCACCTCCTCCCCCTCCCGAGAGGTTTTACCTGCAGGCTCTTTGGAAGGAAGGGAAAAGTTAGAAATACGGTTATATGCAGCAAATTTCTCCTGCCTACGCTCAGTAAGGCGAATGTCTATGCGCACACAATGCTGTATAAATGTCTCTAGCTCTTGTGGTGACTCAGAGCGAGCTAGTTCATCCTTTACAACACTAGACAGACCAATTGGTATCTACCGCTAATCTCCTGAATTCAGTGGCATACTCAATAACAGAACGTTTAGCCTGGCGTAAAGACAACAAAGCAGATTCGGCGGTTGCACGGCGATTAGGGTCATCAAACATTAATGCCATAGCGGCCAAGAAATCATCCAAGTTATTTAACCGTGGGTCACGAGACTCAATCATTGGATTCGCCCAGGCGAGCGCTCGTGAGGTCAGTAGCATTATTACACACAATACCTTGGATCGATCAGTAGGAAAACGGTCGGAATGCACATCAAAATATAGCATACACTGATTCACAAAGCCACGAAATTTGTCGCGATCACCATTAAATCTGAATGGGGCAACTTGGGTGGGCTAGCTGGTGGCGGTTGCCCAGCGGGTAAAGTTACTCGTGCAGCTATTTGCGTGCTTATGTCCTGAAAAGCCCGTCCATACTGGGACTCGATGCCAGCAAGTTTGTTTTCCTGGGCTGCCATGCGGTTGCTTAAGTCCTGCAAAGTCTGTCCAAACACTTGTTGTTCAAAGCTTCCAAACTTCTTTTGTAGACCTTCCACATCTTTCTGCAGTGATCTAATTATGGAAAACACCTGCTCTAGTCTGCTTTCTGCAGTAATTGTTCCAGCAGTCTCCTTTTTATAGGGCTTGAGTATCCTGTAATAATTATAGGGGATAACTCAGGAGACTCTGTGCGTGGAACAAGATGACTACAGGACACAGCTTTATAAGTGGTAAAGTCTATATTAACACACGGTGATACAACAGATGCAGAAAGAAACTCAAGTCCACAACACTTGGAGCAAATATAAGATGCAGCTTAGCAGTCTATAGGAAACTTCAGAGAAAAATGCAATCAAGCAGAAAGTCTATGAAGCACAGTTATTCTTGAGGATACTTGGCATGAATAAATCCTTGTCAGTCCAGACACAGATAGGTAAGCTTAAAAGGCAATTCAAATCTTATCTTAGCTTGACCAGGGAGGCCTGGAAAATAGTCTCAGGCTCTTGCAGAGCAGCAACAGCTTACATGTCCAGCAAATGCAGATGGAAGTGAAACACGAGCATCAGAGGAAGAAGAGTTCTGGAAACTGGAGTATGCAGCAGGAACTCAGAGCAGAGCAGCAGGATCACCACACAGGTTCACAGGAGCCGGTATATAGCCAGGGAGCAATCAGAGGTCAGGAGCTGGATGCAAGGCAGAATACTCAAGCACAGACTGAAGGCTGGGGTGGAGTTTTATAGCAGGCGGACACAATGCACATGAGACCAAGGACACCATCTTGGAAAAGGGCAGTAATGCAAAAAGGTAAAAATGTTCAGAGTCCTGACATGTGGTGTGTCTGATGGCGGGTGGGC
>NW_027361683.1:1330000-1492500 GCF_039654945.1 Dendrobates tinctorius
GAGACACTTGATTGCACTATGAGGGACCCTGTGCCAGTGCCCGCGCCCAAGAGTCGGCCTACCCACCTGTCCAGGGCAACGGCACTCGCACGGTGTTGTGCGCTAGGTGGTGACCCCGGCCATGGGGGGGGGAGGCAGCACAGTTAGGGAGTTTTAGAAAGTGGCATATGTTGATGTTGGACATTCAGCTGATGCAAAAGGTGAAATAGGTCAAGTCCCAGGAAGAGGTGGACCAAAGCAAGCCATTTTTCTGTCACCATATGTGTCATCAGGGGAAGGTGGGACAAAATCCTTGGAAAGCCATGAGTGGTTCATTTTAAGGAAGGTTAGATCATCCACATTTTGGGTTGACAGACGGGTCCTTTTTTCTGTCAAGATTGATCCAGCTGCACTGAAGACTCTTTCCGATAGCACACTTGCAGCTGGGCAAGCGAGCTCCTGTAAGGCATATTGTGCCAATTCAGGCCAGGTGTCCAGTTTAGCGGCCCAATAGTCAAAGGGGAATGACCTGTGTGGTAGAACATCGATATGGGAGGAAAAGTAGTTTGTAACCATAGTTGACAACTGCTGTCTCCTGTCACTTTCCATCGATGCAGTATTACCAGTTGTGTGAGCGTTACTTGAAAAATCAGTCCACAACATTGTCATGAAAACTCTGTCTCCAACGCCACTTCTGCTGTGTGCACCACGAACACCTCTGCCAAGCTGCCCCCGGCCCGTACGGCTCGTGTGAGAACCATCACCGCTGCTGTGTGCTGGGAATGCCTCAAGCAACCGATTTACCAGAGTTGCTTGTTTATTAGCCAATATTAGGTCAAGGTTGTCCTGTGGCATGATGTTTTGTAATTTGCCTTTATAGCGTGGATCCAGGATGCTGGCCAACCAGTAGTCGTCATCGTTCATCATTTTGGCAATGCGGGGGTCCCTTTTTAGGATCTGCAGGGCATAATCTGACATGTGGGCCAATGTTCCCGGTGTCAATGATGCACTGCGAGTGCTGGTTGGAGGAGCACTTTCTGGCAAATCCACATCCCTCCAGTCACGCACAAACCCTGTACCAGACCTTGCCACGCCAACATTTTCACTTGCCCCACGAGATGCATCCTCCTCCCCTAAGTAATCATCCCCATCATCCTCCTCCTCCTCTTCTTCCTCCACCTCGTCCAGGAGAGGTCCCTGAGCAGACAATGGCTGAATGTCATCAAGGATTCCCTCCTCCTCTTCCTCCTCATCAACATTGGCTGCAGAAGCCTGCTCCTTAAGGTGCGTCAAAGTTTGCATGAGCAGACGCATAAGTGGGATGCTCATGCTTAGGATGGCGTCGTCTGCGCTTACCAGCCATGTGCATTCCTCAAAACACTGAAGGACTTTACAGAAGTCTTTCAGCTTCGACCACTGCACACCTGTCAACTCCATGTCTGCTCTCAAAGTGCCTGGCCGTGTATCCTCCCACAAATGCATTATGGCCTGCCTCTGCTCGCACAGCCGCTCCACCATGTGCAGGGTGGAGTTCCACCTTGTTGCAATGTCGATAATGAGGCGGTGGTTGGGAAGGTGGAGCAATCGCTGCAGCTTCTGCATACGAACGGAGTGTACAGGCGACCGGCGGATGTGCGCGCACAGTCTTCGCACCTTCTGGAGCAGGGCTGTTAACTCCGGATAATTTTTGAGGAAGCACTGCACCACCAGGTTCAAGGTGTGCCAAGCAAGGTATATGGCTGAGTTTTGAAAGGGCTATGGCTGCCACAAAATTATGGCCGTTATCACTAACTACCTTGCCTGCCTCAAGATGTACACTGCCCAGCCATGACTCAGTTTGTCGCTTCAAGTACTCGGCCAGCACCTCGGCGGTGTGTCCGTCGCCCAAACACATCATCTGCAACACAGCCTGCTGACGCTTTCCACTAGCTGCTTGATAGGGGGACACCTCGTGTGCAACAGTGGCAGCTGCAGATGGAGTGCTCGTACGACTGCGCTCTGTGGACGAGCTTTCGCTTCTGGAGAAGGAGGAGGAGGGTCGAACGCCTACAGCCAACTGTTTCCTATACCGTGGGCTAGGCAGCACTGTCCCACCACCGCTGTCCCCTGTGGACCCTGCATCCACCACATTAACCCAGTGCGCAGTGATGGACACGTAACGGCCCTGGCCATGCCGACTGGACCATGCATCAGTTGTGAGGTGCACCTTTCCGCTCACTGACTGCTTGAGTGCATGGACAATGCGGTCTTTCACATGATGGTGGAGGGCTGGGATGACTTTGCAAGAGAAGGAGTGGCGACTGGGTAGGTCATAGCGTGGTACTGCATAGGCCATGAGTTCGCGGAAAGCTGCGCTTTCCACCAACCGAAAGGGCATCATCTCAAACGAGATTAGTTTGGCAATGTGGGCGTTCAAACCCAGTGTACGCGGATGAAAGACTGAGTACTTTCTTGACCTACTCATAGTGTCTGGGAGGGTGAGCTGGACTTGAGAGCTGCATATGGTGGAAGTAGCGGTGGACAGGGCGGACTGAGAGAGGGTTGATGATGGTGATGGAGTTGTTGTTCTTTCTGATGGCCTAGAATCAGTCTTTCGTTGATATAACAGTGGGATTCCCTGACTGCTGTGGCCTTGCAACGACACCTCTACATTTGCTGCTGTGCTAACCGGTGGGCTTACAGTGGGGGAAACAATGTAGCGTTGCTGACTACCTTCGTTTTGATCAGTTGCACATGTGGCACTTGAGGTTTGGTGTTGTGTCCACGCTTGCAAGTGCATGGTGGTTAAATGTCTAAGCATGCAACTGGTATTCAAATTTTTCAGATTTTTCCCTCGGCTAAAGGTCTTTGCGCACTTCTTACAGATAACCTTGGCCTGATCATGAGGATTTTGTTCAAAAAAGTGCCACACTGCACTCTTCCTACTTTGGCAGACATTTTGCGGCCTAGCACGCTGTGATCTTTTGACCCTCTGGACAAGCTGTCCAGCAACTCTTTTGATTTTTGGAACCTGTCTTTGGAGTGCTCCGGGCCTTCCAGATAACAGCTGTTGCGATGTTTATGTCTGCTGTGGATGCTCCTAATCTGAGCTATTGGAAGCAGCACCCTCTTCCCCCAATGGATGCCAATCTGGGTCAACAACTAGGTCATCCATCACCTCCTCTTCAATGTCATGTGCACCTTCCTCTGTGTCACCGTGTATGGTGGTATAGTGTGCGGGAAGGGGCACCTGAGTCTCATCAGGGTCAGAATCTGGCTCTGTACACTGCGAGGACAATGTAGTGCTCTGAGTGAATGTACCAGCAGAATCATCCATCAGCGGCTGTGCATCAGTGCACTCCATGTCAGATTCATCTTGGCCTGGGTAATTCACCATTTGACTTGATAATCCAGGCATGGTATGTGAAAACAGCTCCATGGAGTAATCAGTAGTATGGCCTGCGTCATCCTTCAATCTTGGTTGGGGTGAAGGACACAAGGAAAGGTGTGGTTCATGAACATGAGCCTCCAATGACGACTCAGTGCTTTTACTTTTTACAACTGAAGAAGAGGAGGCGATAGAGCTGGAGGCTGAGTCAGCAATGTAAGACAAAACTTTTTCCTGATGCTCTGGCTTTAAAAGCGGTTTGCCAACTCCTAGAAAACTAAGTCTTCGAAGCCTTATGGAGCCAGACGATGACGCAGGCTCAACACCTCCTTCATTCGGTCCTATTTTGCTCTTGCCACTACCATCAGATCCACCACCAACACCATCATTACCAGCTGCCAACCCCCGCCCAATTCCATGGCCTCTTCCACCAGACTTCCTCATTTTTTGTAGAAATGTAGACAAAATCCAACAAACTATATAGTAATGTAAAACAAGGTACAAGGTGTCTATAGGACAGGGGAGATTTTGAATTTCTGCACACACTAGTGGACACTGGACACTTTTGGATTGTGTGAGGCCCACTGAATATCTGAGCGCTATGTCACAGGCTCGATGGCACAGCTGTGACAAAAGTGACTAGAGGATAAGGGAGATTTTGAATTTCTGCAGACACTTGTGGACACTGGACACTCCTGGTTTGTGTGAGGCCCACTGAATATCTGAGCGCTATGTCACAGGCTCTATGACACAGCTGTGACAAAAGTGACTAGAGGATAAGTGAGATTTTGAATTTCTGCACACACTAGTGGACACTGGACACTTTTGGATTGTGTGAGGCCCACTGAATATCTGAGCGCTATGTCACAGGCTCGATGGCACAGCTGTGACAAAAGTGACTAGAGGATAAGTGAGATTTTGAATTTCTGCACACACTAGTGGACACTGGACACTTTTGGATTGTGTGAGGCCCATTGAATATCTGAGCGCTATGTCACAGGCTCGATGGCACAGCTGTGACAAAAGTGACTAGAGGATAAGTGAGATTTTGAATTTCTGCACACACTAGTGGACACTGGACACTTTTGGATTGTGTGAGGCCCACTGAATATATGAGCGCTATGTCACAGGCTCGATGGCACAGCTGTGACAAAAGTGACTAGAGGATAAGTGAGATTTTGAATTTCTGCACACACTAGTGGACACTGGACACTTTTGGATTGTGTGAGGCCCACTGAATATCTGAGCGCTATGTCACAGGCTCGATGGCACAGCTGTGACAAAAGTGACTAGAGGATAAGTGAGATTTTGAATTTCTGCACACACTAGTGGACACTGGACACTTTTGGATTGTGTGAGGCCCACTGAATATCTGAGCGCTATGTCACAGGCTCGATGGCACAGCTGTGACAAAAGTGACTAGAGGATAAGGGAGACTTTGAATTTCTGCAGACACTTGTGGACACTGGACACTCCTGGATTGTGTGAGGCCCACTGAATATCTGAGCGCTATGTCACAGGCTCTATGACACAGCTGTGACAAAAGTGACTAGAGGATAAGTGAGATTTTGAATTTCTGCACACACTAGTGGACACTGGACACTTTTGGATTGTGTGAGGCCCACTGAATATCTGAGCGCTATGTCACAGGCTCTATGGCAAAGCTGTGACAAAACTGACTAGAGGATAAGTGAGATTTTGAATTTCTGCACACACTAGTGGACACTGGACACTTTTGGATTGTGTGAGGCCCACTGAATATCTGAGCGCTATGTCACAGGCTCGATGGCACAGCTGTGACCAAAGTGACTAGAGGATAAGGGAGATTTTGAATTTCTGCAGACACTTGTGGACACTGGACACTCTTGGATTGTGTGAGGCCCACTGAATATCTGAGCGCTATGCCACAGGCTCGATGGCACAGCTGTGACAAAAGTGACTAGAGGATAATGAGATTTTGAATTTCTGCATACACTTGTGGACACTGGACACTCTTGGATTGTGTGAGGCCCACTGAATATCTGAGCGCTATGTCACAGGCTCGATAGAACAGCTGTGAAAAAAGTGACTAGAGGATAATGAGATTTTGAATTTCTGCATACACTTGTGGACACTGGACACTCTTGGATTGTGTGAGGCCCACTGAATATCTGAGCGCTATGTCACAGGCTCGATGGCACAGCTGTGACAAAAGTGACTAGAGGATAAGTGAGATTTTGAATTTCTGCACACACTAGTGGACACTGGACACTTTTGGATTGTGTGAGGCCCACTGAATATCTGAGCGCTATGTCACAGGCTCGATGGCACAGCTGTGACAAAAGTGACTAGAGAATAAGGGAGATTTTGAATTTCTGCACACACTAGTGGACACTGGACACTTTTGGATTGTGTGAGGCCCACTGAACATCTGAGCGCTATGTCACAGGCTTGATGGCACAGCTGTGACAAAAGTGACTAGAGGATAAGTGAGATTTTGAATTTCTGCACACACTAGTGCACACTGGACACTTTTGGATTGTGTGAGGCCCACTGAATATCTGAGCGCTATGTCACAGGCTCGATGGCACAGCTGTGACAAAAGTTACTAGAGGTAAGGGAGATTTTGAATTTCTGCAGACACTTGTGGACACTGGACACTCTTGGATTGTGTGAGGCCCACTGAATATCTGAGCGCTATGTCACAGGCTCGATGGCACAGCTGTGACAAAAGTGACTAGAGGATAAGTGAGATTTTGAATTTCTGCACACACTAGTGGACACTGGACACTTTTGGATTGTGTGAGGCCCACTGAATATCTGAGCGCTATGTCACAGGCTCGATGGCACAGCTGTGACAAAAGTGACTAGAGGATAAGGGAGATTTTGAATTTCTGCAGACACTTGTGGACACTGGACACTCTTGGATTGTGTGAGGCCCACTGAATATCTGAGCGCTATGTCACAGGCTCGATGGCACAGCTGTGACAAAAGTGACTAGAGGATAAGGGAGATTTTGAATTTCTGCAGACACTTGTGGACACTGGACACTCTTGGATTGTGTGAGGCCCACTGAATATCTGAGCGCTATGTCACAGGCTCGATGGCACAGCTGTGACCAAAGTGACTAGAGGATAAGGGAGATTTTGAATTTCTGCAGACACTTGTGGACACTGGACACTTTTGGATTGTGTGAGGCCCACTGAATATCACAGCGCTATGTCACAGGCAGAAATTGGCTAGTGTATCACAAACTACAAGGTGTATGTAGAATTGGGCAGAATAGGAATCTCCCTAGAGTGCAGGTCTGTAAGAACGGAACATGTCCTCGACTTATTCTCACAGAGTGACACAGATAGCTTCACCTTGGCTGTGATAACAGCCGTTACACGGTACTGTGTGAGGAGCGTACATCATTGTATGGTGTGAAAAAATGCACGCTCAGTACCTCAGCAGGACAAAAAAAAAATTGGGATTGCTTTTAAAAAAGCAATTTGCAGCTCAGTACCTCAGCAGGACAAAAAAAAAAATTTGGGATTGCTTTTAAAAAAGCAGTTTGCAGAGCAGTGGGTAAACAGCAATGCAGCTGTCAGGAAGCCTTAGAAGGCAGCCCAACAACCAACACCACTGATACACCACAATGTAGCCTCCCCTTGCACTGCACACACAGTGACTGGTGTGTTGTACAGGCACAATCGCTAGCAGCAGAAGCAGTTTTTTTTTCTTCTTCCCTGCCTAACGCTCTCCCTACAGAATCAGCAGCAACCTCTCCCTATGCTAAGATCGGCAGAAGTAAGATGGCGGTCGGCGTGCACGCCCTTTTATACCCCCTGTGACGCCCACCAAAGCAAGCCAATCACTTGCATGCCCTTCTGAAAGATGGTGGTGACCCGTGCCTATGTCATCACGTTGCCCACAGTGTCCGTGGATCCTGATTGGCTGAAAAAGAGCGCAAAACAAACTTTTGAAACGCGACTTTGGCGCGTAAGTCGCCGACCTCGTGGCCGACCTCATCCTAGGGTCGGGTTTCGTTTCATGAAACCCGACTTTGCCAAAAGTCGGCGACTTTTGAAATTTTTCGACCCGTTTCGCTCAACTCTACTCGCAATGCATCATTGACACCTGGAACATTGGCCAACATGTCCGATTATGCCTTGCAGATCCAAAAAAGGGACCCCCGCATTGCCAAAATGATGAACGATGACGACTACTGGTTGGCCAGCATCCTGGATCCACGCTATAAAGGCAAATTCCAAAACATCATGCCACAGAAGAACCTTGACCTAATATTGGCTAACAAACAAGCAACTCTGGTAAACCGTTTGTTTGAGGCATTCCCAGCACACAGCAGTGGTGATGGTTCTCCAATGAGCCGTAGGGGGAAACATGGAAGAGGTGTTCGTGGTGCACACATCAGAAGTGGCTTTGCAGACAGGGGTTTCATGACCATGTTGTGGACTGATTTTTCAAGTCCCGCTCACACCACTGGTAATACTGCATCGATTGAAAGTGACAGGAGACAGCAGTTGTCAACTATGGTTACAAACTACTTCTCGGCACATATTGATGTTCTTCCTCACATGTCATTCCCCTTTAACTATTGGGCCTCTAAACTGGATGCTTGGCCTGAATTGGCACAATATGCCTTACAGGAGCTCGCTTGCCCTGCTGCTAGTGTGCTATCGGAAAGAGTCTTCAGTGCTGCTGCCTCAATCCTGACAGAAAAAAGGACCCGTCTGTCGACCCAAAATGTTGATGATCTAACCTTCATTAAAATGAACCATGCATGGGTTTCAAAGGATTTTGTCTCACCTCCCCTGATGACACATAGGTTGCCAGAAAAATGGCTCGCTTTTGTCCTCCTCTTCCTCCGACTTCTCCATTTCCTCCATTTGCAGCTGCTGAATGTCCAACATCAACATATGCCATTTTTTAAACCTCCCTAACTGCGCTGCTTCCCCCACCATGGCCGGGGTCACCACCTAGCGCACGCAACTGTGCGAGTGCCATTGCCCTGGACAGGTGGGTGGGCCGACTCTTGGGCGCCGGCACTGGCACAGGGTCCCTCATAGTGCAATCAAGTGTCTCTGACGGTGGGGGTGCACACCCGCCGTCAGACACATCGGCGTACAATGAGGGGCCCAGTGCCAGTACCGACACCCACGAGTGGTCCCCCCTTGCTTGGGCAGGGCCCCAGCATTTGCAATATTTACCTCTCCCTGCTCCTCCACTGTGTAGTTTGGGCTGTCAAATCCTTCCCTGGGACTGCCACTACAAATTTGGTGAACTGATATATGATGGTTAAGACATAGCTATGCCCTGTCCTGCTGGCCGGGCTCTAGCTTCAAATGATCAATGGCTTCCATTTCTTATGGACGTCGACTCACAATGAGATGCAGTGGTGGTTTATCATCAGCTTTCAGTTTTCCTACTCACAGACGTGTGACATTCCTGCCCACATTTTTAAATGTGCCCTCTCACGCCAATCCAATAGAATTGCCTACAGCCTGTGGCTTCTGTCTTTTGCACTCCAAAGTTACCTGACAGATCATGATAGGCAGTGAGGACCATGTCTACATCTCTCCCTGTGATCAAAATTTGATGGAGATGAGTAACGGTGATGGGATTAACGGTACTGCGATACAGCAACCCTTTCTTCACAAAGAACTGTTTTCGCTGTCTCCACACACAAAGTAGTTGAGGGTCAGCATCGCCTCTGAGAATTCTCCCGGGAGTTTTTCCCGTGATTAGTAATTTCTGCAATCACTCGACTTTATGTCTGTACTTTTATCCATCTCGTTTCCTCTTGCGGAGAGTCTGGACTGTCTTACTGAGACAGAAATATTTATGAAGATTTAAACATACCCCAACAGTGTATACTGGTGTACGCTTCAAAAACATTTCCTTTTTTCTACTTTTTAGATTGTTGTCTAATCCATACTGAGGCTGTGAACGTCTTTGTCGGACTCCAGAAATAAACACAGAGATTTTAAATGTTTAAACTATGCTATATATACCTGTTATCCGATGATACTGTACCCTTTCTCAACTTTCTGCAATCTTGTCGAATCCATACTGTGCCTGAGACCGTCTGAGTCTGCCTCCTGATTACAGATGAGTGGTGTTTGGGTGGAACTGTTGGCCAAGTTCAAATTCTAGCTGTTTTGGGCGGTGTTAGATCCATTCGTCGAACTACAACACTTTGATTAAAATTCGGCTGTTCGAGTTTCCGTTCGAGAACGTTTCATTAAACAAAAGCGTTTTTTTTTTCACATTAATAATGGTTTTCAATGATAATAGACAGTTTTAGGGCATGGTAGCGGTGTCTGGTAGTCAGCGGTGTAGTACACCTGTGAAGGAGCTACACCGTGTGTTTCTAATAATTTTTTACCGCATATTGTCCTGAAAATCCTTTTGGGCCTAGTAACTGTGTATGCTACTCAGAAGAGGAGCTCACCCGTGAACCGAGCTATGCTGCCTGTTTATGAAAGAACCAGTTTTTGACTGCATTTACACCACTTAATACTTTGGGCCTAGTAACTGTGTATGCTACACAGCAAAGTTGGCCACTTGTGAACCAAGCTATGCCGCCTGCTTATGTAAGAACTGTGAGCTACTCAGCAGAGGAGCCCAGCTGTTAAGCAAGCTATAGCACCTGTGGTTTGGACACTTAATTCTTTCACATTCTTTCTGGAATGCCGTTTAGGCCTAATTCCGGAATTCCGGTTGACCTGCACTTACTGGGAAATGCTTGTTCACGGCGAAGAATTGTAATCCCAGATCGCCATCACTAACGGGGTACAGCGTGTTATCCGCACCTGTAAGCGATACACGCTGGTCCTTTCAATGTAGCACGCGTGCAGCCCCGGACATGTAAGGGCATGACAGACCTGTTATTGGCCGATCTCGCATGCCAGAGCCTCGCGTGTCCCTCTAGTAAGCTGGCCGCGGACCGCGGGGGCATGCCTGAGTCTCGTTTGTTAACGGAATTAAGCTTGCAATCTGGGCAGCTTTTTTGTGGATGGCATGGTTGAGGTTGCCCGTGTTGAGTCCAATTAAGCTGCAGGCTCCACTCCTGGTGGTGCCCTTCTGGACATTCCTTTAAGGCTTAGCTTTGCAACCATACTGCCCCCAGAAACCAAACACTTTTCCTGACAGTGACATTCTGGTCAAAGAGCGCGATGACATCACGTCTGTACGCCCTCTGCCTAAACAGTCCAAGTGCAGAGAGATGGAAGATGGGGACGACGAGGAGTCCAGTGTACAGGGATTTCTTAGCGAGGAGACTTATCTAATTGTTTTAAAGGTTGGGAGCAATTTTCGGGGAGCACGATACTCTGGAGAATGATATCTGGGGCCCACCATACACTGGAGCATTCCAAAGGTGGACATCAGTCACTGGAGCAGCATTTACAGGGCCCATTATACACTGGAGCATTAGAAATGGGGCCCATTATATATGGAGCATTACTTGGGCCCATAAGACACTGGAGCTTCATCCATGGTAAACAACATATACTGTAGCATTATGTGGAGCTCATCATATACTGTATCGAACATTATATGGAATCAATGATTCTGTATGGAGAAAAATATGGGCCTCATTACTCTGTATGGCGCACTAGGCGGTGGCCATAACACTGTATGCAGGAATATACAGAGAATTGGACAGCAGTCAATACGGTGTATGGAGAAAAGGAAATGTCCGTATATGTATTTATGGAGTGTCACACACACGCTGACTCTGTGGAGATGTGACCGTAATAAAAACACCAGATATCCGATGCTGTTTGAGAATCGGACACCTCTATACGGTGTATGTATGGAAAAATGTTAATCTCCATGTATTTTTTTACGGAGTCACACACATATAGCATGTATTTGTCCATGATACCAGCCGGTACACGGTAGTGTGTGAGGAGCGTACACCTCTACACGGCGTGAAAAAATTTACGCTCAGTATCTACTGTGCAGAAAAAAAGGAATAAAAGGATTTTTGCTTTTAAAAAAGCAGTCTGCACAGCAGTGTGCAAGCAGCAATGCAGCTATCAGGTACCCTTATAAGGCAGCCTAATAACCAACAGAGCTGCTGCACAAAAAAGTGTGAAAAAATCAACGCTTGCTAACTGTGCAGAGAAAAGGAAAAAAAATATTTTTGCTTTTAAAAAAGCACTCTGCACAGCAGTGTGCAAACAGCAATGCAGCTATCAGGGAGCCTTATAAGGCAGCCTAATAACCAACAGAGCTGCTGCACACAAATATATCCTCCCCTGTCACTGCACACTATACAGTTTTGTTTTACAGTGACATTCGCTATCAGCACAAACAATTTTTTTTACTTTTTCCCTGCCTAAACACTCTCCCTATTGAGAACGATCCTCTCCCTATGCTAAGATCGGCAGAAGTAAGATGGCGGTCCGTGGTCATGGCTTTTTATAGGCACTGTGATGCCACACAAAGCCAGCCAATCACTTGCATGCCCTTCTCTAACATGGCGGGGGCCGCTGCCGACGTAATCGCGTTGCCCACAGTGTGCGTCCTTCATGATTGGCTGAAAATAGGCGCTGGAAGGATTGTGGGAAACGCGACTTTGGCGCTCAAGTCGGCGACCTCATGGCCGACCTCACGCTATGGTCGGGTTTCGATCGGCGGTTTCTGAATTTGGCCGACCCGTTTCGCTCAACTCTATTTGAGACATTTCATTGCCATCCGTGGTCCTATCAAACATATACGTTCAGACGGAGGTACCAATTTCATTGGTGCAGCAAAAGAATTGGGAATACCTTCAAATCTAGACTATAAGACTCTTGAGAGGTTCCTCAGTGACCAAAGTTGCACATGGTTATTCAACCCACCTCACTCTTCTCACATGGGTGGATCTTGGGAATGAATGATTGGCCTAGTACGGAGAATTCTTGACTCCACACTTCTTCAAGAAGGAGCAGCAAAACTAACCTTGAAAGCCTAACCACCTTCATGGCAGAAGCCGCAGCTATAATCAGCGCGAGACTCTTTGTTCCAGTCTCTAACAACCCCGAGGAACCCTTGTTATTGACTCCAGCTACTCTCCTCACCCAGAAAACAGGACTATCCAGTGCCCCTCCAGGAGGATTCGATGCTAAGGACCTCTACAAGCGCCAATGGAGACAGGTACAAAATCTTGCAAATAAATTCTGGGACAAGTGGCACAAACAATATTTGTCTACCCTGCAGCCATGGACAAAGTAGCAATTTAATAGGCCTAATCTGGGCATTGGTGACCTTGTCCTGGTGAAAGACTGTCAAGTCCACCGAAATCAGTGGCCACTTGTAGAGATGAGCGACTTTGACTTTTTTCGGGTGGAGTTGGGTTTCATGAAACCCGACTTTTGAGAAAGTCGTGTCGAACGAAATCGGCCAATTATCGTGAAAAGTCAAAGGCCGACTGAAACACGAAACCCAATGCAAGTCAATAGGGAAGCAAAGTCGGCAGGGAGTGGAGGACATTAAACACACCTGCAGTGCCCATTTGAATGGCAAAAACATCAATTTTTATTACTGAAGCTTGTCAACCTTAATTTACTTCATAATAATAGTTACGCACTGAAAACTGGGGGCTATTTAGCTAACGTTGTGGAGGGGTAGGGCTGGCTCCAGGTTTCCATGTGCCCTGGGCCAAAGAGCGCCCTTTTAACACATACCACAACTCATGATGCTCCGATACGGTAGAGAAATAGCGGTATATTACAGTGAAAAATACTTCACTTTTTACATCTCATGACTGATATCGATTTTAAATTCTCCAATAGCTCCAAAAACGGGCTGTATATTACTCCATACAGTATTATGGTCACCGCATAGTGCGCTATACAGAGTAATGAGGCCCATATATTTCTCCATACAGAATCAATGGTCCCATATAATGTTTGAAACAGTATATGATGAGCTCCACATAATGTGCATATGTTGGTCCCCATGGATGAAGCTCCACTGTCTTATGGGCCCAAATAATGCTCCATATATAATGGGCCCCATTTCTAATGCTCCAGTGTATAATGGGCCTGTAAATGCTGCTCAAGTGTCTGATGTCCACCTTTGGAATGCTCCAGTGTATGGTGGGCCCCATATATCATTCTCCATAGTATAGTGCTCCACAAAAATTGCTTTCCCAACATTGAAAACAATTAAATAAGTCTCCTCAAATAAGTCTCAAACAACTCCCTGGTTCTTATGCAGTCAGGGTGCACCTGTCTAATCTGTCCCTGACCAATCACCTAGAGCCCTTGACTATTTGGTTCCGCCACACCCACTGAAACATTGCCTGTGCAATGTCTAATCTCATTTAGTATCTTGCTGCTGAGGAAGCCAGGCCCTGTCCTGTGTATCTCCTCCTTCTCTGGAGGAATACTTCTTGTCTTGCTTTGTACCTTGTCTGCCTGCCAGGAGGCTGAATATCCTGGCCCTTGAGTCTTGGTCCCAGTACCTTGTCTGTACTCTGTTCTACTTTAGTCTCCCTTTCCCCTTGTCTGTGGCTTCCTTCCCTGTTGTGTCTTGCCTTGTGTCTAGTGTTGAGCATTCCGATACCGCAAGTATCGGGTATCGGCCGATACTTGCTGTATCGGAATTCCGATACCGACTTCCGATATTTTTTCAATATCGGAATTCGGCATCGGAATCGGAAGTTCAGTTGATTGACGGCCTGACGTCATCATGATGCGCGGTGTGTGCGCATCATGATGCGCCGTCATTTCGGGCCTTCCGGGGGTCTCTGCCGGCCTGCCGGGGGGCTGTGCCGGCCTGCCGGGGGGCTGTGTGGACTGCCCGGGGTCTCTGCCGGCCTGCCGGGGGGCTGTGCACCCTGTGGGGGTCTGTACCGGCCTGCCGGGGGGCTGTGCCGGCCTGCCGGGGGGCTGTGCTGATGTCCGGGGGTCTGTGCAAGCATCGTCCGATGGGACTACAAGTCCCATCGGGCGATGCCTGCTACCATGACAGTGATTGACACATTAGCCAATGATGGGACAGTAGTAGTCCCATCATCCGGCTAATGTGTTAAATGTTAAAAAAAAAAAAAAAAAAAAATACTACATACATACTACATGCATGCTACATACATACTACATATATACTACATACATACTACATACATGCTACATACATACTACATGCTACATACATACTACATGCATGCTACATACATACTACATATATACTACATACATGCTACATACATACTACATGCATGCTACATACATACTACATATATACTACATGCATGCTACATACATACTACATGCATGCTACATACATACTACATGCTACATACATACTACATGCATGCTACATACATACTACATACATACTACATACATGCTAGATACATACTACATACATACTACATGCATGCTACATACATACTACATATATACTACATGCATGCTACATACATACTACATGCTACATACATACTACATATATACTACATACATACTACATACATGCTACATACATACTGCATGCTACATACATACTACATGCTACATACATACCACATACATACTACATACATACTACATGCTACATACATACTACATATATACTACATGCATGCTACATACATACTACATACTACATACATACTACATACATACCACATATATACTACATACATACAATACATTCATACAATACATACATAGACATACAGTACATATAACATAGAGTAACATACTTACCAATACTTGTCACATTGTTCCCCGAAGCCATTGTCTTTCCGGAATAAATATTAACATAACAAACCACAAAAATACTCACCCACGATCCGAAGCAGTCCACGAGTGTGTCCCACGACGATCTTGGGTAGAGAACGGCAGCATCAGATGATGCTGCCGTTCTCTACGGGCTGCAGGAATCCAATGACGGAAGGTAGGTATCCTTCCGCACTGTATTCCTCCGCCACTTAAAAAAAAAAAAGTCCCTAGTCTCACTTTATGCCATTGCTGCGTGGGAATTTCCCACACAGCAATGGCATAAAGTGAGACTAGGGACTTTTTTTTTTTTTTTAAGTGGCGGAGGAATACAGTGCGGAAGGATACCTACCTTCCGTCATTGGATTCCTGCAGCCCGTAGAGAACGGCAGCATCATCTGATGCTGCAGTTCTCTACCCAAGATCGTCGTGGGACACACTCGTGGACTGCTTCGGATCGTGGGTGAGTATTTTTGTGGTTTGTTATGTTAATATTTATTCCGGAAAGACAATGGCTTCGGGGAACAATGTGACAAGTATTGGTAAGTATGTTACTCTATGTTATATGTACTGTATGTCTATGTATGTATTGTATGAATGTATTGTATGTATGTAGTATATATGTAGTATGTATGTAGCATGTAGTATGTATGTAGCATGCATGTAGTATATATGTAGTATGTATGTAGCATGTAGTATGTATGTAGCATGCATGTAGTATGTATGTAGCATGCATGTAGTATGTATATGGTATGTATGTAGCATGTAGTATGTATGTAGCATGCATGTAGTATATATGTGTTATGTATGTGGTATGTATGTAGCATGCATGTAGCATGCATGTAGTATGTATGTAGTATGTATGTAGTATATATGTAGTATGTATGTAGCATGTAGTATGTATGTAGTATGTATGTAGCATGCATGTAGCATGCAGTATGTATGTAGCATGCATGTAGTATATATGTAGTATGTATGTAGCATGTAGTATGTAGCATGCATGTAGTATATATGTAGTATGTAGCATGTAGTATGTATGTAGCATGCATGTAGTATATATGTGTTATGTATGTAGCATGTAGCATGCATGTAGCATGCATGTAGTATGTATGTAGTATGTATGTAGTATATATGTAGTATGTATGTAGCATGCATGTAGTATATATGTTTTGTATGTAGCATGCATGTAGTATGTATGTAGTATATATGTGGTATGTATGTAGCATGCAGTATGTATGTAGCATGCATGTAGTATATATGTAGTATGTATGTTGCATGTAGTATGAATGTAGCATGTATGTAGTATGTAGTATGAATGTAGCATGTATGTAGTATGCATGTTGTATGTATGTAGCATGTAATTTTTTTTTTTTTTTTTTTTTTACATTTAACACATTAGCCGGATGATGGGACTACTACTGTCCCATCATTGGCTAATGTGTCAATCACTGTCATGGTAGCAGGCATCGCCCGATGGGACTTGTAGTCCCATCGGACGATGCCTGCACAGACCCCCGGAGCCTGCACAGCCCCCCGGCAGGCCGGCACAGCCCCCCGGAGCCTGCACAGCCCCCCGGCAGGCCGGCACAGCCCCCCGGCAGGCCGGCACAGCCCCCCGGAGCCTGCACAGACCACTGGCAGGCCGGCACAGACCACCGGAGCCTGCACAGACCCCCTGGCAGGCCGGCACAGCCCCCCGAAAGGCCCGTACAGACCCCAGAGAGGCTGTACAAGGGCAGGAAAGGGTTTTTCTTATTCCGATACCGGAAGTCCCATAGACTTGAATGGGACTTCCGGTATCGGAATCGGCGATACCGATACTTTTTTTAAAGATCGGCCGATACCATCCGATACGATACTTTGAAGTATCGGACGGTATCGCTCAACTCTACTTGTGTCCTCTCCGTCTGTGCATCTGCACCCTTGCAGCTCCATCTGTGCATCTGCACCCTTACAGCTCCATCTGTGCATCTGCACCCTTGCAGCTCCATCTGGGCATCTGCACTCTTGCAGCTCTGTCTGCTCTGCTCTCTTGCAGCTCTGCTCTCTTGCAGCTCTGCCAGCTCTGCTCCCTTGCAGCTCTGCCTGCTCTGCTCTCTTGCAGCTCTGCTCTCTTGCAGCTCTGCCTGCTCTGCTCCCTTGCAGCTCTGCCTGCTCTGCTCCCTTGCAGCTCTGCCTGCTCTGTTCTCTTGCCACTCTGCCTGCTTGGCCCCCTTGCCGCTTTGCCTGCTCTGCTCCCTAGCCGCTCTGCCTGCTTGGCTCCCTAGCCGCTCTGCCTGCTTGGCTCCCTAGTCGCTCTGCCTGCTCAGCTTCCTTGCAGCCCCGCCTACTCCACACTCCTGCAGCTCCGCCTACGCCGCACACCTGTGGCTCAGTTCCTAACCTGTTCCAACATACTCCACTTCTTCCTGCCCAAACCTATACCTGCCCCTGCTGTGTGAACAGGCCCCTACCTGTTCCTTTCCTTTCCGAGCCGTGCCCGCCTGTCCTGTATCTCCGAGCTGTGCCCGCCTGTCCTGTGTTTCCAAGCCGTGCCTGCTTGCCCTGTGTCTCCTAGCCGTGCCTGCTTGCCCTGTGTCTCCAAGCCGTGCCTGCTTTCTCTATGTCTCCTGTTGTGAGATCATTTTTCCCTTCACCATTGAGGTCTGATGAACTCCCTCTTCTGGTGAAGGAAGGTAGTGAGCCTGATTACCAAACACCTGAGCAGATTGATGATGACTGGGTGACAGGTACTTCAGACTGGATATAAGGCAGCCGCCCTTCTGCTTGGCTGGGGATTTTCCTGCTGGATTCTTGGAGACCAGCCTGATTCCTGCTTCTCAAAGCTAAGTTTTTTGCTCTGCGTTTGTACACTTTAGTTTTTGGGTTTTTGTTTTTGCTCTGTTTTTTGGAGTTCAGCCATCCCTGCCGGGGGTGAGCTGAATTCCATTTTTGTCTCTGATCTTTTGATCTTTTGCTCTGTCTTCAGAATATACCTGCGTGCTGATATAGTCTTTTGAAGTCTAGCGACTTCAGGGCCTGTTTTTTCCTATCAGTCGGTTGGCACATTTTGGATAGGGTTTTTGCGGATGGCAGACAGCAGCTTTCCTATCCTGTCCTATTTTAGTTAGCTTGGGCCCCATCATTTGCTCAACCTATCTTTCTATCTGTGTTAGTGTTTTCATCTTGCTTCACCGTCATTATATGTTGGGGGCTGCCTATTGCTTTGGGGTCTGTTCTAGGGCAGTTTAGTTTTCCCCTTTCTGTCTTTAGGCTATTTAGCTCTCCGGTTGTGATTGAGAGGTCTAGGGCACCGTAGGAACCCCCCACGGCTACTGCTAGGTGTTGTGGATAGGTTCAGTGGTCTGCAATCTGATAGCTGCCAACCTCTCTGGTTTTTCTGGACTTAGCTAGTATTTTGTTTTTTCCTCCTTCGGTGACTCATCATAACAGAATCACCAGCCATACCACAGATCCTAGGGTACTCAATAGCAGGAAGGAATTGTAAAAAAAAAAAGTGTGTCAGAATTTTTTTTTGTGCATATTTTTTCCTCTATATCTCTGAGGCCGTAGGGGGAATTTTTCTCTCAATGGAGATGAAGCAATTGTCTGATCGTGTGAAGCAGCTCGCTGCGGAAGTGCGGGGAATTTCCGCCTATCTTGCTCTTTCACATATTGCTGAACCAACGATTCCTACTCCTGATGTGGTTTTTGGGGATCGGTCTAAATTCTTGAATTTCAAGAATAATTGTAAATTATTTTTTGCCTTGAAGCCTAACTCGTCGGGGAGCTGTGCAGCGATCCCAAGGATTGGGCGTTTTCTTTGAAACCTGATGATCGTATTCTGAATAATGTGAACGCATTTTTTCAAGCCTTGGGGTTGTTGTATGATGAACCTAATGCTATTGATCAGGCTGAAAAGACCCTGTTGGCATTGAGCCAGGGTCGGGATTCTGCAGAGTTGTACTGTCAAAGATTCCAAAAGTGGGCGGTCCTTACTACCTGGAATGATGGTGCCTTGGCAGCCCTCTTTCGGAAGGGTTTGTCAGAAACTGTAAAAGATACCATGGAGGGATTTCCTGTTCCCTCTGGTCTTGACGATTCTATGTCATTAGCCATTCAGGTTGATCGGCATTTGCGTGAACGCAAGACTGCACGAGAGGTGTTGCCACCTGTTGAACAAATGTCTGAACCCATGCAATGTGATAGAGTTTTGTCCAGGGTGCAACGTCAGGAGTTCAGAAGGCGTAATAAGCTGTGTTTTTTTTGTGGAGATGCCTCGCATATTATTTCTGTCTGCCCTAAACGAGAGAAACGTTGTGCACACACATTTTCTGTGGGTGGTGTTCAACCTAAGTTTCTTCTGGCAATTACTCTGATCTGCTCCCTGTCCACATTTTCCGCCAAAGCCTTTGAAGATTCGAGAGCAGCTCTGAACCTGATGGACTTGAATTTTGCTAAACGTTGTGGATTTCCTATGACACCTCTGCGGACGCCTGTCCCTTTGAGGGGTATTGATGCTACTCCTTTGGCGAAGAATAAACCTCAGTTTTGGACCCAGGTGGTAATGTGGGTCGCCCCAGACCATCAAGAAAATTGCAGATTTTTGGTGTTACATAATCTGCATGATACCATTGTTCTGGGGTTTCCCTGGTTGCAAATCCATAATCCAGTTTTAGATTGGAAATCTGTGTCTGTAGTGAGTTGGGGTTGTCGGTGTGCCCTTAGTGATGCTCCTGTTTTCTCCACCTCTCCCCAGTCGCATGAGGTTCCTGACTATTTGGCTGACTATTATGATGTTTTCAGTGAGAATGAGTCTGCGTCTTTGCCTCCTCATAGGAGTTATGACTGTGCAATTGAGCTGAGCCCGGGGTGAAAATTTCCCAAGGGTCGGCTTTTCAATTTATCTGTACCCGAGCACGAGGCTATGCGATCCTATATTAAGGAGTCGTTGTAGAAGGGTCATATTAGACCATCCTCTTCACCCTTAGGTGCAGGTTTTTTTTTCGTGGCTAAAAAAGATGGTTCATTAAGGCCTTGTATTGACTATCGTGCCCTCAACAAAATTACTGTTAAATATCAGTATCCATTACCCCTGAGATTTCTGACCTATTCTCCAGAGTTAAAGGTGCTTGCTGGTTCACCAAGCTTGACCTCAGGGGGCGTATAATCTTATTCGCATTAAGCATGGGGATGAATGGAAGATGGCGTTTAATACTCCGGAGGGACATTTTGAGTACCTGGTGATGCCTTTTGGGCTCACTAATGCCCCTTCTGTCTTCCAGTGCTTCATGAACGATATATTCCGAGACTTTGTGGATAAATTTTTGATTATCTATCTAGATGACATTTTGATCTTTTCCAAGGATTGGGACTCTCATGTGGAACATGTTCGGACTGTGTTCCGGATTTTGAGGGAGAATTCCCTGTATGTCAAGGGACCGAAATGCCTCTTTGGGGTACAGAGGATTTCATTTTTGGGATTTATTTTGTCTCCGTCAACTATTGAAATGGACCCGGCCAAGGTACAGGCCATTTATGATTGGGTTCAGCCCACCTCGTTGAAGGCCCTCCAGAAGTTTTTAGGTTTTGCTAATTTTTATCGGAAATTTATAGCAAATTTTTCCGGTATTGCCAAGCCATTGACTGATTTGACTAAGAAGGGTGCTGATGTGCTGAATTGGTCTCCGGAGGCTGTTTCTTCCTTTCAGGAGCTGAAGCGAAGATTCACTTCTGCTCCGGTTTTGCGGCAACCTGATGTCGCACTCCCGTTTCAGGTAGAGGTAGACGCTTCTGAGATTGGTGCAGGAGCTGTTTTGTCCCAGAAAGATCCTGTAACATCCAAAATGAATCCCTGTGCTTTCTTTTCCCGGAAGTTCTCCCCATCCGAACGTAACTATGATGTGGGGAATCGGGAACTGTTGGCCATGAAATGGGCATTTGAGGAGTGGAGACATTGGTTGGAGGGAGCTAAGCACCAAGTCGTGGTCCTTACTGAAAACAAGAATTTGATTTACCTGGAGTCGGCCAAACGCTTGAATCCTAGACAGGCTAGGTGGGCCTTGTTTTTCACACGTTTTGATTTTGTGGTCTCTTTCCTTCCGGGCACTAAGAATATCAAGGCAGACGCCCTCTCTAGGAGTTTCCTTGCTGATTCTCCTGTTGTGACCAAGCCTGCTACCATCTTAGGTGAGGGGGTAGTTCTTTCTGCCATCTTGCCCGATTTGAGACGTGCTCTGGAAGAGTTTCAGGAGGACAAACCTGAGCGTTGTCCCAGTGGAAAGTTGTATGTTCCTGACCAGTGGAGGAAGAGAGTGATGTCTGAAGTTCATTGCTCTGCATTGGCTGGTCATCCAGGTATTTTTGGTACTAGAGATCTGGTGAGTCGGTCTTTTTGGTGGCCTGCCTTGTCTCGTGATGTCAGGAATTTTGTGCAGTCCTGTGGGACTTGCTCCCGGTCTAAACCTTGTTCTCGCTCTAGTGGGTTGTTGTTGCCTTTGCCGGTGCCCAGGAGGCCATGGACCCATATTTCAATGGATTTTATTTCTGATATGCCTGTCTCTCAGAGAATGACTGTTATTTGGCTGATTTGTGATAGATTCTCTAAAGGGCATGTCACACTAAGTGATATCGCTAGCAATATCGCTATAACTAGTGATGTTATAGCGATATTGCTAGCGATATCGCTGTGTCTGATACTTACCTACAACCCGCTCCCCCGCTGGTTAACGCTGATCGCGCGAGAACGTCCAGGACTGTTTCTCGTCATCAGCTTCCTGCGGCGCTTCCTGCTGTGACGACGAGCGATGCGTGGAGCCGGGCGGGAGGACGCCGGATCGCCTAGTGTGACAGGTAAGTAGCGACCCCCGTCCCCAGCGATGTCGCTGGTGAGATCTGCCTGTGTGGCAGCTCACTAGCGACCACTTAGCGATGTACCAGCGATCCTGACCGCGTCATATCGCTGGTCGGGATCGCTGGTACATCGCTAAGTGTGACAGGGCCTTAAGATGGTCCATCTTGTACCACTCCCTAAGTTACCATCTTCCTCTGAGTTGGTGCCCTTGTTTTTGCAACAGGTGGTTCGCTTGCATGGGATTCCTGAGAACATTGTATCTGACAGAGGAGTTCAGTTTGTGTCTAGATTTTGGAGGACTTTCTGTTCCAAGCTGGGAATTCAGTTGTCCTTCTCCTCTGCGTTTCACCCTCAGACCAATGGGCAGACGGAGAGAACAAACCAGACTTTGGAGTTGTATTTGAGATGTTTTATTTCTGCTGATCAGGATGATTGGGTTTCATTTCTGCCCTTGGCCGAACTTGCTTTAAATAATAGAGCTAGTTCTGCCACTTTGATGTCACCTTTTTTTGTAACTTTGGGTTTCAGCCTCGATTTTCTTCAGGGCAGGTGGAGCCTTCTGCCTGCGCAGGTGTTGACACTGTGGTGGAGAGAATGCACCAGATCTGGGACCAAGTGGCGGATAAGTTGTCTCTCTCCCAGGAAAAGACCCAGCGGTTTTCCAACCGGCATAGGACCGTTGGTCCTCAGTTTAAAGTGGTTGATATAGTTTGGTTGTCATCAAAAAATATCGCTATGAAGGTGGCTTCTCCTAAGTTTAAGCCTAGATTTATTGGACCTTACAAGATTTTGGAGATTATTAATCCGGTCTCTTTTCGGTTGGCTCTTCCTGTCACATTTAAGATTCATAATGTGTTTCATAAGTCCTTGTTGAAGAGGTTTGTTGAAACAGTAGTTCCTGTGGTGGCACCTCCTGACCCTGTATTGGTTGAAGGTAACATGGAATATGAGGTAGAGAAGATATTGGATTCCCGTCTGGCTAGACGGAGACTCCAGTATTTGGTTAAGAGGAAGGGTTATGGTCAGGAGGATAATTCCTGGGTCTCTGCTTCTGATATTCATGCCGAAAGATTGGTGCTTGCCTTCCATCGGGCTCACCCTGATCGCCCTGGTGGCATGGATGAGGGTTCGGTGACCCCTCCTCAAGGGGGAGGTATTGTTGTGAGTTCATTTTTCCCTTCACCATTGAGGTCTGATGAACTCCCTCTTCTGGTGAAGGAAGGTTGTGAGCCTGATTACCAAACACCTGAGCAGATTGATGATGACTGGGTGACAGGTACTTCGGACTGGATATAAGGGAGCCGACGCCCTTCTGCTTGGCTGGTGATTTTCCTGCTGGATTCTTGGAGACCAGCCTGATTCCTGCTTCTCAAAGCTAAGTTTTTTGCTCTGCGTTTGTACACTTTAGTTTTTGGGTTTTTTTTTTGCTCTGTTTTTTGGAGTTCAGCCATCCCTGCCGGGGGTGAGCTGAATTCCATTTTTGTCTCTGATCTTTTGCTCTGTCTTCAGAATATACCTGCGTACTGATATAGTCTTTTGAAGTCTAGCGACTTCAGGGCCTGTTTTTTCCTATCAGTCGGTTGGCACATTTTGGATAGGGTTTTTACCGATGGCAGACAGCAGGTTTCCTATCCTGTCCTGTTTTAGCTAGCTTGGGCCCCATCATTTGCTCAACCTATCTTTCTATCTGTGTTGGTGTTTTCATCTTGCTTCACCGTCATTATATGTTGGGGGCTGCCTATTGCTTTGGGGTCTGCTCTAGGGGAGTTTAGTTTTCCCCTTTCTGTCTTTAGGCTATTTAGCTCTCCGGCTGTGATCGAGGGGTCTAGGGCACCATAGGAACCCCCCACGGCTACTGCTAGTTGTTGTGGATAGGTTCAGTGGTCTGCAATCCGATAGCTGCCAACCTCTCTGTTTTTTCTGGACTTTGCTAGTATTTTGTTTTTTAATCCTTCGGTGACTCATCATAACAGTCTCCAAGCCGTGCTTGCTTGCCCTGTGTCTCCAAGCCATGCCTGCTTGCCCTGTGTCTCCAAGCCGTGCCTGCTTGCCCTGTGTCTCCAAGCCGTGCCTGCTTGCCCTGTGTCTCCAAGCCGTGCCTGCTTGCCCTGTGTCTCCAAGCTGTGCCTGCTTGCCCTGTGTCTCCAAGCCGTGCCTGCCTGCCAGTGTACCAAGCCGTGCCTGCTTGCCCTGTGTCTCAGCCGTGCCTGCCTGCCAGTGTACCAAGAAGTGCCTGCTTGCCCAGTGTCTCAGCCTGCCTATTAGTCACACCTGTCCAAGTGACTTGTCCCCGAGTGGGATCAGCAGCCACAGCCAGACACCACCCTGGAGTGGCACCCAACAGCTACCTGCCGCACAATCCTGACCTCACCATCAGAGGCTCCAGTGAAGACCGAGGTAGCTGTCGTAGTCACGCCCCTTCCAGGGTAGTCTGGTTTGTGGCACAGTGGGGCCACAGCCCCCGTCTCGCGCCATTCAGCCAAGGTGTGAGCGTGACACCAGTCGTGTGAGCGGGACTTGAAAAATCAGTCCACAACATGGTCATGAAACCCCTGTCTCCAACGCCACTTCTGATGTGTGCACCACGAACACCTCTTCCAAGCTGCCCCCGGCCCCTACGGCTCGTGTGAGAACCATCACCACTGCGGTGTGCTGGGAATGCCTCAACCAACCGGTTTACCAGAGTTGCTTGTTTGTTAGCCAATATTAGGTCAAGGTTCTCCTGTGGCATGATGTTTTGGAATTTGCCTTTATAGCGTGGATCCAGGATGCTGGCCAACCAGTAGTCGTCATCGTTCATCATTTTGGCAATGCAGGGGTCCCATTTTAGGATCTGCAAGGCATAATCTGACATGTGGGCCGATGTTGCCGGTGTGAATGATGCACTGCGAGTGCTGGGTGGAGGAGCACTTTCTGGCAAATCCACATCCCTCCAGTCATGCACAAACCCTGTACCTGACCTTGCCACGCCAACATTTTCTCTTGCCCCATGAGAAGCATCCTCCTCCCCTAAATAATCATCCCCATCATCATCCTCCTCCTCTTCCTCTTCTTCCTCCACCTCGTTCAGGAGAGGTCCCGGAGCAGACAATGGCTGACTGTCATCAAGACTTCCCTCCTCCTCTTCCTCCTCATCTACCTTGGCTGCAGATGCCTGCTCCTTAATGTGCGTCAAAGTTTGCATGAGCAGACGCATAAGTGGGATGCTCATGCTTATGATGGCATCGTCTGCGCTTACCAGCCGTGTGCATTCCTCAAAACACTGAAGGACTTTTCAGAGGTCTTTCAGCTTCGACCACTGCACACCTGTCAACTCCATGTCTGCCCTCAAAGTGCCTGCCCGTGTATCCTTCCAAAAATGCATTACAGCCTGCCTTTGTTCGCACAGTCGCTCAACGATGTGCAGGGTGGAGTTCCACCTTGTTGCAACGTCGATAATTAGGCGGTGCTTGGGAAGGTGGAGCAATCGCTGCAGCTTCTGCATATGACTGGAGTGTACCCAGCGACCGGCGGATGTGCGAGCATAGTCTTTGAACCTTATGGAGCAGGCCTGTTGACTCCGGATAATTATTGAGGAAGCACTGCACCACCAGGTTCAAGGTGTGAGCCAAGCAAGGTATGTGTCTGAGTTTTGAAAGGGCTATGGCTGCCACAAAATTCCGGCCGTTATCACTAACTACCTTGCCTGCTTCAAGATGTAGACTGCCCAGCCATGACTCAGTTTGTCGCTGAAAGTAGTCGGCCATTACCTCCGCGGTGTGTCTGTCGCCAGACACATCATCTGCAACACAGCCTGCTGACGCTTTCCACTAGCTGATCGATAGGGGGACACCTCATGTGCAACACTGGCAGCTGCGGATGGAGTGCTCGTGCAACTGCGCTCTGTGGACGAGCTTTCGCTTCTGGAGGAGGAGGAGGAGGAGGGTTGAACGCCCACAGCCAACTGTTTCCTATACCGTGGGCTAGGCAGCACTGTCCCACCACCGCTGTCCCCTGTGGAGCCTGCATCCACCACATTAACCCAGTGCGCAGTGATGGACACGTAACGGCCCTGGCCATGCCTACTGGACCATGCTTCAGTTGTGAGGTGCACCTTTCCACTCACTGATTGCTTGAGTGCATGGACAATGCGGTCTTTCACATGAAGGTGGAGGGCTGGGATGGCTTTGTGAGAAAAGAAGTGGCGACTGGGTAGGTCATAGCGTGGTACTGCGTAGGCCATGAGTTTGCGGAAAGCTGCGCTTTCAACCAACCGGTAGGGCATAATCTCTAACGAGATTAGTTTGGCAATGTGGGCGTTCAAACCCAGTGTACACGGATAAGTGGATGAGTACTTTCTTGTCCTACACATAGTCTCTGGTAAGGTGAGCTGGACTTGAGACCTGCATATGATGGAACTAGCGGTGGACCTGGCGGACTGAGAGAGGGTTGATGATGGTGATGGAGTTGGTGTTCTTTCTGATGGCCTAGATTCAGTCTTTCGTCGATATAACATTGTGATTCCCTGACTGCTTTGGCCTTGCGATGACACCTCAAGATTTGCTGCTGGTGGTGTGTTAACCGGTGGGCTGACAGTGGGGGAAACAATGTAGCGTTGCTGACTACCTTCTTTGGGAGCAGTTGCACATGTGGTACGTGAGGTTTGGTAGTCGGTCCACGCTTTCAAGTGCATGGTGGTTAAATGTTTAAGCATGCAACTGGTATTCAAATTTCTCAGATTTTTCCCTCGGCTAAAGGTCTTTGCGCACTTCATACAGATAACCTTTGCCTGATCATTAGGATTTTGTTCAAAAAAGTGCCACACAGCACTCTTCCTACTATGGAAGACATTTTGAGGCTTTGCACGCTGTGCTATTTTGACCGTTTGGCCAAGCTGTCCTGCAACTCTTTTGGTTTTTGAACCCCGTTTTTGGACTGCTCAGGGCCTGCCAGATAACAGCTGTTACGATGTCGATGCCTGCTGCGGATGCTCCTCCTCTTCTGAGCTATTGGCAGTGGCACCCTCTTCCCCCAATGGATGCCAATCTGGGTCAACAACTGGGTCATCCATCACCTCCTCTTCAATGTCATGTGCACCTTCCTCTGTGTCACCGTGTATGGTGGTATAGTATGCGGGAAGGGTCACCTGAGCTTCATCAGGGTCAGATTCTGGCTCAGTACACTGCGAGGACAATGTAGTGCTCTGAGTGAATGTACCAGCAGATAAATCTAGAAGTGGCTGTGCATCATTGCACTCCATGTCAGATTCATCTTGGACTGGGGAATTCACGATTTTACTTGATAACCGAGGCATGGTATGAGAAAAGAGCTCCATGGAGTAATCTGTAGTGTGGCCTGCCGCATCCTTCACTTTTGGTAGGGTGAAGGACACAAGGAAAGGTGTTGTTCCTGACCAGGAACCTCCACTGACGACGCAGTGCTTTTATTTTTTGAAACTTCAGAAGAGGAGGCGAGAGAGCTGGAGGCTGTGTCAGCAATGTAAGCCAAAACTTGTTCCTGAAGCTCCGGCTTTAAAAGCGGTTCACCTACTCCCAGAAAAGGGAGCCTACGAGGCCTAGTGGAGCCAGACAATGATGCCGGCTCACCACCTCCTGCCTTAGGTGCTATTGTGCTTTTGCCACAACCAGCAGAAGCACCAACACCACCATCAGGACCAGCTGGCAACCCCCGCCCACTTCCACGGCCTCTTCCACCATATTTCTTCATTTCTTTGAAAAAGGTACCCAAAATAACAACAGCTATATGGAACTGTAAAACAAGGTAAAGGGTCTATAGAGTATTGGTAACCGCTGCCTATGTCATCACGTTGCCCACAGTGTCCGTTCTTCCTGATTGGCTGAAAAAGGGCGCAAAAGCATCTTTTGAAACACGACTTTGGCGCGATGGTCGTCGACCTCGTGGCCGACCTCACGCTAAGGTCGGGTTTCGTTTCATGAAACCTGACTTTGGCGAAAGTCGTCGATGTTTGAATTTTTTCGACCCGTTTCGCTCAATTCTAGCCACTTGGTCTAGTGACCGCAACATTCCCGAGTAAGGATGGCAATGTCCACAAAGTTAAGCTGAGGATGGCCAAAGGGAATGAACTTAAGACATTCTTCAGACCAGTAACTGAACTGGTCCTATTGTTGTCTTCAGAGAAAAAGGATAGTGACATCTGTTGATGGCAGACGGGGAGAGTTCTATCTCCGACATCTAAATACTAATCTCTGATTGTCTGTTTGATAATATTTACAGTGATTTACTGGTGAATATACAGAATGTACAGTTTTTCATAGATTCTATTGTTTTCAGTGTTTCGGCTCCCTCTAGTGGCCAGAGTCATAATCACAGTCATCTCGTATCTTGTTACTTTCACTTTCACTTTCATGTCTAAATTTTTTCCTCCCTTTGCAGTGCATTCTGGTAAGCTTTGCAGTGCATTATGGTAAGCTTTGCAGTGCATTTTGGTAGCATTTGCAAAGGATTATGGTACTTTCCCTCCAATTTCTCCTTCAGCCTGCAGTCAGGAAGCATCTCATATCTCTTCTTCCCTTGTGATTGCATCGCTGGTATGTATTCATGCTTTCTGTAGCTAATTCCTGTCCTATTTTAGCCTGGGTTAATTAGTCCTGCCCGTGGTCAGCTATTAGTGTATAAATGTTGATTCATAATGTATGCTATGTATAAATATATCTGTTACCCTGTACTGACTGATTGTATATATATATTATGTTTGTATTATAGTTTCAGTAGTTTCAGCGCATCAATATATCAAGTTCAATAAAAGCACAGACTCAACCTACAGTCTCCTTATTGGCGGTTTAGCTGATCTGTATAACTGCAAATAAAGTCTGTCTTATTTAGTGAGGACAGGTCAGAAGGTGTCTGCAACAATCCCAGAAAGGGTGGACAGTCCAATCCGGAATTGGAAATGGGGAGCTGATAATGTCTCTCCAGTAGCCAGGAGTCTGCGGAACAGGAAATAGGAAAAAAAATCAGTACATGACTTTTAGAAAAAAATGGAAAAAAAATCAGTACATAGCTTTTAGAAAAAAATGGAAAAAAAAGTCAGTACATGGCTTTTAGAACAATCATATTAATGACAGTTTTTTTTTTTCAAAATTACGTACCTTGGGGGTCACCAACAGATGTTCCTCAGCAGGAATTGCTCGCCGTAGCTGTGTGTCGTGCCTGGTGATGGATCCTCGCACACGTTGCAGCAACTCATCGAAGTTCTGTTCCGACATCCTTGGGTAGTCGAAAAACTTTTCAGGGTTTGCATGCAGCTCGGTGTATGAGTGGTAGGCTCCACGTCTCTCTGTGACTTCAACAATGGGTTGTTGCCAGTAGCGATGACGGCATCTTCTCCGTCTTTCTCTTTTTCTTTCTTCATAACAAGTAAAAGCAAAGACATAAGCCAAGTTCAAATCCAAATCCAGATTACAATATAAGCTCTCCATGCGACGACCCATCTTGCAGCAGGATAAAGCAGCAAAAGATGAGTTGCAAATAGATTTGCTGTGACATGCAATTACAGCTAAGCCTTTTATTGCACCAAAAAGATGTGTGACATTTGAGATCTTCTAGGCCTGTATTGAACCATCTTCAATGTCTTTGATAAAAACAGCTTTAGAAATGTCATTAAATAAATGGATGGTATCTGTTGGTAAAAAAGTGAGTTAGGCTGGTTACACACTTGTGTTTTTTTGCGCTGTATTTTAGCGCTAAAAAACGTATGCGTTTTTCCTATATTTTGCATGGGATGCACTTATGTGCGCATACACATGCGTTTGTATGCATTTTTCTGCGCATGCGTTTTTTTGTGGTGTGCGCTCGGGTGCACAACATGCATCCTGTTGCATTTTTTGGGCGTCCGACTTGCCTCAAAAAAACGCATGCGCGCGCAATGCGTTTTTTTACAGCAAGACACCCATTAAAAGTCTATGGGTGCGCATATGTGCGCATTGCCATGCTCATGTATGCGTTTTTTGCGCATGCGTTTTTTTGTTGACCATTAGTTAGGCTGGTTTCACATTTGCGTTTTTTAGCGCTGGAAAAAAACGCATACGTGCGCATGCGATTTTTCCCCTATATTTAACATGGGTGCGCATACCTGCGCACTTGTAAGCGCATGTATGCGATTTTCATGCGCTGCGTTTTTTTGGGGTGTGCGTTGGTATTTTCCAGACGCTGCATGTTGCATTTTTTGGCCCTTGAAAAAATCGCATGCGCACGTATGCGCACGTTTTGCGCTAAAAATGGCCATTATAGCCTATGGATGCGCATACGTGCGCACTGGCATGCGCAGGTATGCGCTTTTTTAGCTCAGCGTTTTTTGGGTGGTGTCCACTTTTTATCCTAGTTAGAATCTTCTAAAGTCCAAAAAAAAAAGGCTATATAAAGGAGGTGCCTGCCAAAACTCTGCCACTACTACACTAGACAGATTGAAGAGCAGACATTCAACCAAGAACCCATTATATCAGCGAAGAATGTGAGTATATTACATTATATGCCTGTCCTTTTAAATTATGTATGTACTAATGATTTTTATTATTTTTACATGCAGTATGTCTTCAGAATCGGAGTATTCCCCATCGCGGCAGGAATTGGCGCAAGCAGACCGTGAGGTGATTATTTTCGTGCATCTGGTAAGTATATCTGCTGCTTCTCCAAATCTCTTACGTTTTTTTCAACTTTCAGACATCGTCATCATCATCTGCGGACGGGAATAGTGAGGGCGAACAGCAGGAGCAGCGAAGCCAAGTCCCGGTGGTGATACGTAATGTAAGTATCAAATGATTTGTAATGTTTTTTTTTTTTTTTTATCTTCTATTTTTACTCTTTTTTTTTTTTCTTTTTTTGTAACTTTTTAGTCAATTTAAATTTGATTATTCTAATGAATGTGTTTTGTCTAGGTTCCACAACGGGATGAAGACGTCTACCTGGATAATGAGCAGCTCATCAGCCTGGTCCAGGAGCGTTCGCCGTTGTGGGACAGCCGTGACCGGCTGTACAAGGACAATGTGGTGACACGGCGGCTATGGAATGAGGTGGCCGCAGCGTTGATGGATGGCTGGGACAGCGCCACAGCATCCGCCAAAAAGGCGTTTAGTGAGTATTTCCCTGCTCTGTATTGTGCCGCAGTGACTGTTGTCCTTGACGGCACTGTTGGGTTTCGTGCTAGGCGTATTCTAGCAGGAAACCCAACAGTGTCATCGTGGTCTACAGTGACTGCTTTGAGTATTGTATTGCTACATTGTGCCGCAGTGACTGTTGTCCTTGACGGCACTGTTGGGTTTCGTGCTAGGCGTATTCTAGCAGGAAACCCAACAGTGTCATCGTGGTCTACAGTGACTGCTTTGAGTATTGTATTGCTACATTGTGCCGCAGTGACTGTTGTCCTTGACGGCACTGTTGGGTTTCGTGCTAGGTGTATTCTAGCAGGAAACCCAACAGTGTCATCGGGGTGTACAGTGACTGCTTTGAGTATTGTATTGCTACATTGTGCCGCAGTGACTGTTGTCCTTGACGGCACTGTTGGGTTTCGTGCTAGGCGTATTCTAGCAGGAAACCCAACAGTGTCATTGTGGTCTACAGTGACTGCTTTGAGTATTGTATTGCTACATTGTGCCGCAGTGACTGTTGTCCTTGACGGCACTGTTGGGTTTCGTGCTAGGCGTATTCTAGCAGGAAACCCAACAGTGTCATCGTGGTCTACAGTGACTGCTTTGAGTATTGTATTGCTACATTGTGCCGCAGTGACTGTTGTCCTTGACGGCACTGTTGGGTTTCGTGCTAGGTGTATTCTAGCAGGAAACCCAACAGTGTCATCGGGGTGTACAGTGACTGCTTTGAGTATTGTATTGCTACATTGTGCCGCAGTGACTGTTGTCCTTGACGGCACTGTTGGGTTTCGTGCTAGGCGTATTCTAGCAGGAAACCCAACAGTGTCATCGTGGTCTACAGTGACTGCTTTGAGTATTGTATTGCTACATTGTGCCGCAGTGACTGTTGTCCTTGACGGCACTGTTGGGTTTCGTGCTAGGCGTATTCTAGCAGGAAACCCAACAGTGTCATCGTGGTCTACAGTGACTGCTTTGAGTATTGTATTGCTACATTGTGCCGCAGTGACTGTTGTCCTTGACGGCACTGTTGGGTTTCGTGCTAGGTGTATTCTAGCAGGAAACCCAACAGTGTCATCGGGGTGTACAGTGACTGCTTTGAGTATTGTATTGCTAAATTGTGAAGCAGTGACTGTTGTACTTGACGGCACTGTTTTTTTTTATCAACAGTGGACAAAGTCCGAACACGTTGGCGTTCGATCAAGGACCGCTTCAACAGTGATGTTCGTGCTGAGGGCCAGGTTCGCAGTGGATCTGCGTCAAGGACCAGAACTAGATACCGTCACTATCACGCGTTGCAGTTCCTAAGACCGGTCCTTGCCACAAGATCGTAAGTATTATACATTTTGGGTTTTTATTTTTATTAATCTGTGTTTTTCTAATCCACAGCTGATGCTTCTTGTAAAGGCATGGTAGTAATGATTTTCCTTTCTTCCACAGCACCTGGAGCAGCACCCTGCAACCTGGCCCTGGAGCGGTCCTTCGTCGGACGTCCTCTGACCCGTCCCAGCCATCCGACAGCCAGGAAGCACCTTGCAGGTCCCACACACACACAGCTGGTGACCAGGAAGCTGGGCCATCAGGTGTTCCCCTGTCCCAGGTCTCTGCCACTGGTTATGCGGGCACTACCCGCCAGCGGCAGAGGGCCTTGGACAGGAATGTCTTGCCCGAGTTTATGCATTTGAGCGAGACATTTAATTCCAGCCTCAAGTCACTGTCCGACAGAGTTGAAAGCGGTTTTGCACTGATGGAACGTGGTTTTAACCACTTTGAACACCGCTTCAATTCTGTAGAACAGCGCCTTGACCGTCTGGAGGCCGACCTCAACAGACCAGCACACCATTTTTTTAGTAAGATTGAAAAGGGCATGGCGGAACACCTTAGTCCTGATCAACAGCTGAATGTGCTGCAGGCCTGCAACAATGCTTTCTTGCAGGCTATGCAGCATAATCGGTACGGTCAGCAGTCAGTGGTGTCCTTTCCACCTGTGCCACCATTGACTCGCTTCACCTCACTACCGACTTGTGCTGCATACCACTGCACGGACACCTCTCTTCAAAGGCTGGACACCCACCGTTACACCACCACAAGTCTGAGTGCAGCTGGTCACTTCACCGACACCACCATGGCAAGCGCTGCTCCTGTCTGGAGCACCACCGCCAATCCCATGCATGCGTGGAGCTCAGCCACCACTAGGCAAACATGGAACAGCCCTGCCGCTACAACAACATGTAGTAGCCCTGCCACCACCACTCTGCAAACCTGGGCCATCACTGCCGCCACCAGTCCTCCTGCAAGGACGAGCACTGACCAAGAAGAGCAGCATCAGCCACCTCAGCAGCAGCAGCCAACTCAGCAGCCGCCACCTCAGCAGCAGCAGCCACCTCAGCAGCAGCCGCCACCTCAGCAGCAGCAGCAACCACCTCAGCAGCAGCCGCCACCTCAGCAGCAGCAGCAACCACCTCAGCAGCAGCAACCACCTCAGCAGCAGCTGCCACCTCAGCAGCAGCCGCCACCTCAGCAGCAGCCGCCACCTCAGCAGCAGCCGCAACCTCTGCAGCAGCAGCCGCCACCTCAGCAGCAGCAGCCATACCAGCAGACGGGGGACCTACATTCCATATTTGCCCCTACTTCAAGGCGAAATCAATCAAGGCGGGCATTGGGCCAAAGTCGGTCCAGGCACACAAGCCTACGGCGACATGCCATTACAACTAATGTAACTGAACAGATTTCCTCTCCTACAAGTGTTCCAAGTTTAATTCCCTTAACTGGACTACCTTCCCCCACAAGTTTTGTTGCCCCTTCCCCTCAAACACCGTCTTCAACTGCAAGTGTTGCATATTCCCTGCACACCCCCAAATTGAAACCATCTGCCCCCAAACGCCGTAAAAAATAATTTTTAAATTTTTTTTTTGTGATAAAAAATAAATTTACATTTGTGGTTCACCATTAATAAGTTTCATTAATGTTGTTTGCGCCGCTCACACACACTGATGGGTAAATACATGTTAAAAACCAACCCAAGGGCTAGTATAGTCATATGTGAAATAACATGGACTAGTATAGTCATTCAAAGGCCTAGTGTAATAACTCTAGTTTTACCAAATAGAATCTGGTTTCATGAAAAACAAATTGTTGAAACTTGTCTAAAAAATAAAGTTTCTTTCTAGTTTCACCACTTTGTTTTTGGTGAAACAAGATGCTAGTTGTTTAAAATGCTAGTTGTTAAAAATCGAGTTATTACAGTAGGCCTTGGTATGACTATACTAGGCCGTGGTATTTCACATATACTACTAGCCCCAAGGCCTAGTATACTCATATTTGAAATACCACGGCCTAGTATAGTCATTCCAAGGCCTAGTGTAATAACTCTAGTTTTACAAAATAGAATCTGGTTTCATGAAAAACAAACTGTTGAAACTTGTCTAAAAAATAAGTTTCTTTCTAGTTTCACCAGTTTGTTTTTGGTGAAACAAGATGCTAGTTGTTAAAAATCGAGTTATTACAGTAGGCCTTGGTATGACTATACTAGGCCGTGGTATTTCACATATACTACTAGCCCCAAGGCCTAGTATACTCATATTTGAAATACCACGGCCTAGTATAGTCATTCCAAGGCCTAGTGTAATAACTCTAGTTTTACAAAATAGAATCTGGTTTCATGAAAAACAAACTGTTGAAACTTGTCTAAAAAATAAGTTTCTTTCTAGTTTCACCAGTTTGTTTTTGGTGAAACAAGATGCTAGTTGTTAAAAATCGAGTTATTACAGTAGGCCTTGGTATGACTATACTAGGCCGTGGTATTTCACATATACTACTAGCCCCAAGGCCTAGTATACTCATATTTGAAATACCACGGCCTAGTATAGTCATTCCAAGGCCTAGTGTAATAACTCTAGTTTTACAAAATAGAATCTGGTTTCATGAAAAACAAACTGTTGAAACTTGTCTAAAAAATAAGTTTCTTTCTAGTTTCACCAGTTTGTTTTTGGTGAAACAAGATGCTAGTTGTTAAAAATCGAGTTATTACAGTAGGCCTTGGTATGACTATACTAGGCCGTGGTATTTCACATATACTACTAGCCCCAAGGCCTAGTATACTCATATTTGAAATACCACGGCCTAGTATAGTCATTCCAAGGCCTAGTGTAATAACTCTAGTTTTACAAAATAGAATCTGGTTTCATGAAAAACAAACTGTTGAAACTTGTCTAAAAAATAAGTTTCTTTCTAGTTTCACCAGTTTGTTTTTGGTGAAACAAGATGCTAGTTGTTAAAAATCGAGTTATTACAGTAGGCCTTGGTATGACTATACTAGGCCGTGGTATTTCACATATTACTATACTACTAGCCCCAAGGCCTAGTATACTCATATTTGAAATACCACGGCCTAGTATAGTCATTCAAAGGCCTAGTGTAATAACTTTTAATGGAGCAGATTACATTCATCCACTCAATGCTGACTTGTATTCCCCATGGACTTTCATTGGGGTTGGGTTTTGAGTGTTGTGTTTTGAGAAAATCACATACTTTGTTTTAAACTATTTGCACAATTTTATCTTGAAAAAAAATGGTTTCCTGATTCATGGCCTGCAGCTTTGCTCATTCCAATATATTTAACGCAGACTAGCAATGCTGCATTTTAACTCGTATGTGTATTTACCTGCCCAGGTGTGTGAACATAACAAAATTCAGTTATACATGGGAAGTTTTTTAATTAATCGGAGTTTAAAAAATATAGTGCACTCAGTAATGGTATCAAATAAGGATTTTTATTACCATAAACAACAACATTACACCATTTCATCTTGCCAGTGCACCCGTCCTACATCAGAAATAAAGTAGGCCGCAAATTTGTCCCTCATTTGGCCAACTTCAACGGATGACCTGAGAGTGTGCTGAGTGAATTCAGGCAATGGGTTAGGAGCATCATCGTCCAGTTCAAAGGTCGGGTGCTCTTTAGCCATCACAAAGTTATGTAGAACCACACAGGCCTTCACCACCTCATCGACTGTTTCAAGTTTAAGATTAATGGCCGTGCCCAGAATTCGCCATCTGGAAACAAGAATCCCAAAAGCACACTCGACAGTTCTTCTGGCCCTGGTCAGCCTGTAATTAAAAATTTTTTTGGTGTGGTCCAAGTCCCGGCTGGAGTAGGGTTTCAGTAAGTTTCCGCACATTTGAAAAGCCTCATCGCCAACCATTACAAAGGGCAGTGGCGGAGCTTCGGTGTGAGGAAGAGGCCGTGGCATAGGGAAATTAAATTGGTTGCCATACAACCTCCGGCCCATGTCTGAGTTTTTAAAAGCCTGCGAGTCATTACCACGGCCAAATGCTCCAATGTCCACTGCTACAAACATACATCCGGCATCCGCAATTGCAATGAGTACTATTGAAAAGTACTTTTTGTAATTATAGTACTCAGATCCCGTTCTTTGGGGTTTGATGATCCGTATGTGTTTCCCATCAACAGCTCCCAAACAGTTGGGAAAATTGCATACTGTCCAGAATTTGTCAGCAATTTCCATCCACTTTTCAGCGGTGGGCAGGGGCATAAATTCTGGGCAAAGAACATTCCAGAGAGCCCGGCAGGTGTCAGCAACAATTCCAGACAAGGTAGAGATTCCAATACGGTACTGGAAGTGTAGTGAGGATAGGGTTTCTCCAGTCGCCAGGAATCTGTGAACAGACAAAGAAGTAAAATTAATATTTATGTATATTATTTTTAAAAACTATAAAAAAAATATTAGTACATTCACGAAAACTAATTACCCAAGGTTTTGAATACTAAATTTACAAAAAAAAACATCAGACCACACCCCTTTGTTTTTAAAACATACCGTAATGTCACCAGTAGCCGTTCCTCAGGAGGAATCGCACGACGGAGCTGTGTGTCCTGTCTCCGGATGGATTGTTGGACACGAGCAAGCAAATCCATGAAACTTTCGTGGGACATCCGGATATAATCAGTAAATTTCTCCGGGTTTGCACGTAGCTCGCTGTAGAGGGTGTGGTATGCCCCACGGCTCTCCCGGAGTTCAACAATCGGATGTATCCACAAACGCCGCCGTCTTCGCTGCCTCTCTCTCTTCCTTTGTTCATGGCAAGCAACTGCATACGCCTGAGCCATCGCGATGTCCAAATCCAAGTTGAAGTGAAAACTCTTCCAGCGCAGATCCATGGTCACGAGAAGAATCAAGCAAATGTGAAGAATACTGTAGACAGGGTGTATATATATTAACATACCACACCCACAATGAAGTCCCATTGGTCTTGTGTGTTGTTGAATGGTTGTTTTTTCTTTTTTGTGGGGTTTTTCCAAAATCTGTAAAAAAACGCAAACGCACAAAAAACGCATACAAACGCGCAAAAACGCTGCGTTTTTTTCCTGCATGCGCATTAAAATGCTGGAAAAAAACGCAGCGTTTGTATGCATTTGTATGCGTTTTTTTAATGCGTTTTTTTGCGGGAAAAACGCGCTGCAAAAAAAAGCAAGTGTGAAACTAGCCTTAGACAATGGAATTTAGGGGTTTGGGTTAGAGTTAGGGTTAGTTAAGGGGGTTTAGGGTTAGGGTTAGGGTTTGGGTTAGGGTTAGTATGGTTTGGTTAAGGGTTAGGGTTTAGGGTTAGTTAGGGTTTAAGGTTATGGTTAGGGTTTGGGTAGGGTTTGGTTAAGGGTTAGGGTTAGTATGGTTTGGTTAAGGGTTAGGGTCAGGGTTAGGGTTAGGTTCAGGGTTAGGGTATGGTTTGGTTAAGGGTTAGGGTCAGGGTTAGAGTCAGGGTTAGGGTTAGGGTTAGTAAAGTCATGGTTTGGCTTAGTGTGAGGGGCCAACTAATGTTGGAAAAAAACACAAATGCAGTAAAAACGCACTAAAAATGCATACAAACGCATAAAAACGCTGCGTTTTTTTCATGCATGCTCTTAAAAATGCTTGAAAAAAATGCAGCATTTGTATGCGTTTGTATGCGTTTTTTCCATGAGTTTTTTTGCAGGAAAAACGCGCTGCAAAAAAAAGCAAGTGTGAAAGTAGCCTTAAACAACTCACTGCAATAACAGACTTTTTATGCTTTTTTAATTGTAAAACCAAATCAACATTTATAAAGAGTTTATATATAGGTATGCTACATATACATACAGATATACATAAAAATGAATTAAACATGATAGATTCTTTTAAAATTTGATTTAAACAGGTTTGATAAATTTTCTCCAGAATTTAATTTGCCATTAATCACATTAGTGCAAATCCTCTGATTACCCGATACAGGTCTCCTGGGTAGCTAGTGGTAGTTAGCATCAAGCTCCAATAACAGCTACAGAATTTATTTTTCTTAAAATGCTTACATGGTTCAAAAATTATCCTTTTTTGTGTCAGATACCAGCATTGCTGGTGCTTATACATAGGCAATGGAAAGAAAAGAATCTTCCCCAAAAGATATGGTGCAAAAAGTATGCCTCTTTGGGGAGTATTAAAAGGTTTGTTTTTGCTACATGAAGAAATGACAGCATCCAAAAATTATCTCTATTTTGAGATGAGCAGACAGCAACATGTTTGCTGTTTATAAAGAGAAGATGCAATGGCAAGTTCTTAACAATCTTCGCAAAAATAATTCCTAATTTTGGATCTACTAGAGGTTTTCTATTTGTAAAATGAAGAAATGTGGTGCCCTTGAGGGTCCAATCACCGCAGAGGTACTGCACCTCATCCAGAGGTGTGGTATCCTACTCTAAATTAAGGAGGGAGCACTATCCAGGTCTGTAACACTCGCACCCAACACACCAGTTCAGTCAGGGCATCTGGGTGTACCCTTGGTGAAGATGGCCTCATCCCAGGCTGGCTAGGAAAGGTTGTTGGTGAATGAGTGGGGAAGGTAGGAAAAAGGGGTGGAGCTTGAGGGAGTGACAGTTGGTGGGAGGAATTAGTGCTGAGGTAAAGAGATTGTTCTGGAAAGAGTCAGTCAGTCAGAGGGGAGTGAGAAAAGGAGAGAGGGCTGACAGAGTCTGCGGAGAGAACATGAGGAATTGGAGAAGGACTGCAGAATGAAGAGCTAGAGAGAGAGTTGTGAGGGAAGCCTGAAAGATGATGCTGGGAGGACAGAAGGGGTCCTTGCGACACGGGATGTGCGGAAGACACCCATGGAGCCTGTATCCAGAAGTGGAGGGACTAGATCGCAGTGGGGAAGCTGGCCCCTAAGACTAGTGGAGGACTACAAGACACAGCTATTTAGCCGGAGGCTGAGGTAACTGTAAGTACCTCAGCCGCAACCACATCCATTCACCAAAAAGGCAGCCATATAGGAGCAAGGGGACTCAGAGAATGTCGCCCAACAAGGTCCGCGACTGCTGCCTTGGGGATACTGTTTGTTAAGGTGCTGAGCAGAAGAAATGGAAACCAGTACAGTGAGACAGCCAGGAGAGAAATACATAGAAGGGAGTACTGGAAAGGTGTATCCCAATCTACTAGGGAGTTTGCTGGACCCCTCACCTGGAGAACATGGCACTAAGCAGGCATCTGTGCACAAGTGAACTGTGAGTAAAGAATTGGAAACTGCACCCTGCTGTGTCATATGAGTCTTTCATGTCTCACCTGCCATGCACCGCATTTACCACAACTGCCACCATCGCTTTTAACATCCTAACTGCCCTGGGACACAACTTTACCCATGGAGAGCTTAACCATCTTTGCTGCCCTAACACCATCCCAGAGGATCTGCATTGCAGCGTCGGCTACCCTTGCTGAAAACCATGGGTGGCGTCACAAACTAAATCCCCTATAAACTACCCCATCATCATCATCTTTTATTACTTTTACTGGATGCCCAGAGTCATGGACCGGGTCACTGCTGCACTGACATCCACTTTAAGAACTGACCGGCCCGGTACAGAGTAACCTAAGGCCCTGTGGGGCGATCCAGAAGCTCTGCAAAAATGCTATATGTAGGAAGCAGAAACAAGTCAAGAAAAAATGGCTTCTCAATGACGAATCAAAAAATTATTCCTTTTTTTAGATGAACAACAGGTTTGTTATTTGCAAAATATACAATTACAATGGCTTTCACAAAGTCATCCAAAAATTATCCCTTCATTTAGAAATGACTATTTTTGGAGTAGATTCAAGTTTGTGTGCTCTGAAAAGAGTATACTTCCCAGCAGTAATATAGTAGATCAATGGTATGCAATACATTAGGCAAACAAAGGAAATGTGTAAAGGCGTCTACTGGAAGAGGAAGTAAAAATGGAAGCAGCAAGGAATCATACTGTGTAGAACATGATGGAACAAGGAAATAAATGTCTGACGGTGTAAAATCAGCTCTGGCTGTCCTGACAATAGCAGTACAGAATAACACTAAAAAGCACATTGGGCAGGAAGGAAATGCACGAGTGACATAGCTGTCTAGTTGAAGTGGCAGAAGCAGTATAGTTTGAAAATATAACACGGCAAGCAAGGAGATGCAGTGTAAGGCCAACACTGGCAACAGCTTGGTATAGATGACATAATGGAAAAGGGATTAGATGCCTTTGTGGGCATAGCCTATTGGCACTAGTGGTAGCAGAATAGTGTAGAAGACATTGGACAAGCAGGCAGATGCTAAGGTCAATGAAATCATTGTTTTCATCTAGGGGAGAATTTAAGTCAGCACTAGAGTTGAGCGATACCGTCCGATACTTCAAAGTATCGTATCGGATGGTATCGGCCGATCTTTAAAAAAAGTATCGGTATCGCCGATTCCGATACCGGAAGTCCCATTCAAGTCTATGGGACTTCCGGTATCGGAATAAGAAAAACCCTTTCCTGCCCTTGTACAGCCTCTCTGGGGTCTGTACGGGCCTTTCGGGGGGCTGTGCCGGCCTGCCAGGGGGTCTGTGCAGGCTCCGGTGGTCTGTGCCGGCCTGCCGGTGGTCTGTGCAGGCTCCGGGGGGCTGTGCCGGCCTGCCGGGGGGCTGTGCCGGCCTGCCGGGGGGCTGTGCAGGCTCCGGGGGGCTGTGCCGGCCTGCCGGGGGGCTGTGCCGGCCTGCCGGTGGTCTGTGCAGGCTCCGGGGGTCTGTGCAGGCATCGTCCGATGGGACTACAAGTCCCATCGGGCGATGCCTGCTACCATGACAGTGATTGACACATTAGCCAATGATGGGACAGTAGTAGTCCCATCATCCGGCTAATGTGTTAAATGTAAAAAAAAAAAAAAAAAAAAATTACATGCTACATACATACAACATGCATACTACATACATGCTACATTCATACTACATACTACATACATGCTACATTCATACTACATAAATACTACATGCAACATACATACTACATATATACTACATGCATGCTACATACATACTGCATGCTACATACATACCACATATATACTACATATATACTACATGCATGCTACATGCATGCTACATGCTACATACATAACACATACATACTACATGCTACATACTACATATATACTACATGCATGCTACATACTACATGCTACATACATACTACATATATACTACATGCATGCTACATACATACTGCATGCTACATGCATGCTACATACATACTACATACATACTACATGCTACATACATACTACATATATACTACATACATACTACATACATACTACATGCATGCTACATACATACCACATACATAACACATATATACTACATGCATGCTACATACATACTACATGCTACATACATACCATATACATACTACATGCATGCTACATACATACTACATGCATGCTACATACATACTACATGCTACATACATACTACATATATACTACATGCATGCTACATACATACTACATGCTACATACATACTACATATATACTACATGCATGCTACATACTACATGCTACATACATACTACATGCATGCTACATACATACCACATACATAACACATATATACTACATGCATGCTACATACATACTACATGCTACATACATACCATATACATACTACATGCATGCTACATACATACTACATGCATGCTACATACATACTACATGCTACATACATACTACATATATACTACATGCATGCTACATACATACTACATGCTACATACATACTACATATATACTACATGCATGCTACATACTACATGCTACATACATACTACATACATACTACATGCTACATACATACCACATATATACTACATACATACAATACATTCATACAATACATACATAGACATACAGTACATATAACATAGAGTAACATACTTACCAATACTTGTCACATTGTTCCCCGAAGCCATTGTCTTTTCCGGGATAAATATTAACATAACAAACCACAAAAATACTCACCCACGATCCGAAGCAGTCCACGAGTGTGTCCCACGACGATCTTGGGTAGAGAACTGCAGCATCAGCTGTTGCTGCCGTTCTCTACGGGCTGCAGGAATCCAATGACGGAAGGTAGGTATCCTTCCGCACTGTATTCCTCCGCCACTTAAAAAAAAAAAAAAGTCCCTAGTCTCACTTTATGCCATTGCTGTGTGGGAAATTCCCACGCAGCAATGGCATAAAGTGAGACTAGGGACTTTTTTTTTTTTAAGTGGCGGAGGAATACAGTGCGGAAGGATACCTACCTTCCGTCATTGGATTCCTGCAGCCCGTAGAGAACGGCAGCATCATCTGATGCTGCCGTTCTCTACCCAAGATCGTCGTGGGACACACTCGTGGACTGCTTCGGATCGTGGGTGAGTATTTTTGTGGTTTGTTATGTTAATATTTATCCCGGAAAAGACAATGGCTTCGGGGAACAATGTGACAAGTATTGGTAAGTATGTTACTCTATGTTATATGTACTGTATGTCTATGTATGTATTGTATGAATGTATTGTATGTATGTAGTATATATGTGGTATGTATGTAGCATGTAGTATGTATGTAGTATGTATGTAGCATGTAGTATGTAGCATGCATGTAGTATATATGTAGTATGTATGTAGCATGTAGTATGTATGTAGCATGCATGTAGTATATATGTAGTATGTATGTAGCATGTAGTATGTATGTAGCATGCATGTAGTATATATGTAGTATGTATGTAGCATGCATGTAGTATATATGTAGTATGTATGTAGCATGCATGTAGTATGTATGTAGTATGTATGTAGTATGTATGTAGTATGTATGTAGCATGCAGTATGTATGTAGCATGTATGTAGTATGTATGTAGCATGTAGTATGTATGTAGCATGCATGTAGCATGTATGTAGTATGTATGTAGTATGTATGTAGCATGTAGTATGTATGTAGCATGCATGTAGTATGTATGTAGTATTTTTTTTTTTTTTTTAACATTTAACACATTAGCCGGATGATGGGACTACTACTGTCCCATCATTGGCTAATGTGTCAATCACTGTCATGGTAGCAGGCATCGCCCGATGGGACTTGTAGTCCCATCGGACGATGCTTGCACAGACCCCCGGACATCAGCACAGCCCCCCGGCAGGCCGGCACAGCCCCCCGGCAGGCCGGCACAGCCCCCCGGCAGGCCGGTACAGACCCCCACAGGGTGCACAGACCACCGGCAGGCCGGCACAGCCCCCCGGCAGGCCGGTACAGACCCCGGGCAGTCCACACAGCCCCCCGGCAGGCCGGCACAGCCCCCCGGCAGGCCGGCAGAGACCCCCGGAAGGCCCGAAATGACGGCGCATCATGATGCGCACACACCGCGCATCATGATGACGTCAGGCCGTCAATCAACTGAACTTCCGATTCCGATGCCGAATTCCGATATTGAAAAAATATCGGAAGTCGGTATCGGAATTCCGATACAGCAAGTATCGGCCGATACCCGATACTTGCGGTATCGGAATGCTCAACACTAGTCAGCACTGATTCATTCCATGAAAGTCTGCATATCAAAACGGCGTTCCCTCCTTTCTGAGCTCTGCCATGCGCCCAAACAGTGGATCCACCTCATATATGGGGTATCATCGTACTCAGTAAAAATTTCACAACAACTTTTGGGGTCCTATTTTTCCTGTTACCCTTGAGAAAACTAAAATTTGGGGGCAGAAAGATCATTTTTGTGGAAAAAAATGATTTTTTTATTTTCACGGTTCTACGTTATAAACTTCTGTGAAGCACTTGGGGGTTCAAAGTGCTCACCACACATCTAGATAAGCTCCTTGGGGGGTCTAGTTTCCATAATGTAGTAAATTGTGAGGTTTTCCACTGTTTAGGCACATCAGGGGCTCTCCAAATGCAACATGGCGTCTGATCTCAATTACAGCCAAAAAAGTCAAATGGCGCTCGTTCCCTTCCAAACTCTGCTCTGCGTACTCAGGACAAACTGCACAATAACTTTAGGGGTCCTGTTACCCTTGGAAAAATAAAAATTGGGGGTGAAAAGATCATTTTTTTGAAAAAATACGATTTTTTTTAATTTTACGGCTCTACGTTATAACCTTCTGTGAAGCACTTGGGGGTTAAAAGTGTTCAACAAACATTTAGATAAGTTCCTTGGGGGGTATAGTTTCCAAAATGGGGTCACTTGTGGGGGGTTACCACTGATTAGGTACATGGGGGGCTCTCCAAACGCAACATGGCGTCCGCTCTCGATTCCAGACAATTTGACATTCAAAATCTCAAATGATGCTCCTTCCCTTCTGAGCACTGTCATGCGCCTAAAGATTGGTCTTCCTCCACACATGGGGTATCAGTGTACTCAGGAGAAATTGCACAACAAATATTATGGTTCATTTTGTTCTGATACCATTGAACAAATAAAAAAATTGTCCAAACAAAAATTTTGGGGAAAAAAAAGCTAAGTGTTCATTTTTTCCTTACACATTGCTTCAATTCTTGTGAAGTACCTAAAGTGTTAGTAAACTTCTTGAATGTGGTTTTGAATACCTTGAGGGGTGCAGTTTTTAGAATGGTCTCACTTTTGGGTATTTTCTGTTATATTGACCCCCCAAACTCACTTCAAATGTGAGGTGGTAAATAAAAAAATGGTTTTGTAAATTTTGTTGGAAAAGTGAGAAATCGCTGGTCAACTTTTAACCCTTATAACTTCCTAATAAAAAAAAAATTTGGTTCCAAAATTGTGCTGATATAAAGTAGACATGTGGGAACTGTTATTTATTAACTATTTTTTGTGACATATCTCCCTGATTTAAGGGCATAAAAATTAAAATTTTGAAAATTGCAAAATTTAAAAAATTTGCCATATTTCCATTTTTTTCATAAATAAACACAAGTCATGTCGAATAAATTTTACCACTAATATGAAGTACGATATGTCACGAAAAAACAATGTCAGAATCAGTGGGATCCTTGGAAGTGTTCCAGAGTTATAGCCACATAAAGTGACAGTGGTCCGATTTCAAAATTAAGGCCTCGTCCTTAACCTACAAAATGGCTTGGTCCTTAATGGGGTTAAATTGCCCTTCTTGTTTTAGTGCATCAAGAATGGAAAAATAAATTGGAATAATTAAGACGATGTGTGGCACCCCTGAGGCTCAGTCACCACAGAGGTACTGCACCTTCTCCTAAGGTGTGGTGCCCCACCATCCAGGTAAGTTGGAGGCTCCTGACCACGCTCCAACACTCGCACCCCACACAATAGAGTAGTTCAGCAAAACCACATTGCGACTCCTTGCTTAGAGAGCAGCAGAGCACCTTTGGTGGTTCCCTGCTTGGAACACTAAACGTGCTGAGAGGTGGGTGGCGTTTAGAATACATAAAAGAGCGGGATGGTTTAGGATTACAGGTCAGTCAGTAGGTCAGTCTGAGAGAGGAAGCCACTTGGAGTGGAGTGGGGATCCATGGAAGAGGTATGGAGGAAGGAGTGCTGCAGCTGCCACAGTGATCTGAGCCAGCTGGCACAGGAAAGGAAAGAAGGAGAAAGACATTGTACTGAAGCCTGAGCTTCCATAGGAGGGAAAGACAAGTATGGAACGTAGGAGTAAAAGGAAACACAGAGGACGTGGGTTAGAAGAAGAAACCTGCCTAGAAGTTCTAAGAGCAAGGCTGGGGCCTGGTTCCCGAGGTTGTATGGACACTAATGGTTCTGCAGCAGACACCGGTGGAGTAGTGGGCTGTAAATGCACTACTCCCATCTAAGACTTGGGGCACAACAGCAACACGGATATAGAGCTGGGACTCAGGAATAGAGAGTCCCCGAAGCAGGCTACAGCTGTCTGCCGTACAAGTAGAGTTCTTGGCAACATCTGTCAGAAGGAACTCCAGTGTAACTCAGTACTAGGAGATCTTCACACTTAAAGGTGCTATAGAGGAGACGTTCAGAAAAGGCACATAAGTTGGCGGAGTGTGGAAGGGAGCATTCCATCTTGCCTGGAGGTTGACTGGGTCCCTGACCCGGAGGACACGGCATAGAAGCGGGCACTACAGACTGTGAGTAAAGCTTTGGAACTACATGCCCTGGTGTCCTCCATTCCTTCCTGCGTCCGTCCGCCTAGCACTGCTACATCCCCTGCGCCAAACACTACACCATCTAAGTGTCTCTTCACCTATCCTGCCCTGGGACAGCAGCCCTGCCTGTGGAGGGCTATAACATCATTGCTGCACCACACCATCTGTCCCGGAGGATCTGTCTGCAGCGTCGGCTTAACACCTCCCTTGCCGAACACCACAGGTGGCGTCACGAATTATTCCATTAATTACATTACACCATTTCTACACCCGCCATTTGCTTGGGCGCCCGGGGCCTGGGAGGGCGACCCAACTGTATTATACTGGCTTGGTATGGAGGCACTGGAAGAAGACGCCGCCCCAAGAAGGAGGGGCAGAAGCCAGTGGCGGGAAAGGGGCCGAGAGAGGAGGGAGAAGAATGCCAGAACGCCATCTTGGAGAGAGACAGGAGGAGGTCTGCGGAGCGCGGGGAAGTGGATCTCCCCGGCGCCATGGCTGAAGGCTCCAACCCAGTGTCCGAGATGAATCGCCAGCAGCTGGAGGAGGAAATAGCCCAGCTGACGCGCCGCCTGCAACTGAGGCAGGAAGCACTATGGACATTGAATCTGCAGCGCGCCCAGGAGGGGCCTGCGTCTGCGGTGCCCGCGACACTGGTACCCGCCGCCGTTGCACCGGACCTCTTCCAGGCAGACCCTGTGGAGCCTGCAACCGCTGCCATGCCATCGGCAGCGTACCTTGTTCCCTCCCTGCCGCTACTACCGGAGGAGTTGTACACAGCACAGGGAGCTGAAGCGGAGGAAGAGAAGCCCCCGTCCGGACCTGACGCGGCTGCGCAGGTCCATACAGAGACCCCCACGGACCCGGAGCCGCCGTTAGCTCCACCGCCATCCCCAGTGTCCCACCAGGCAGCACCCACTGCCACTACACCTGCACCGGAGCAGAGACTGCACCGCCGGGAGGCACCAGGTATACACCCCGGCCCTCCTAATGGGTTGCCCCCGAATTCACGTTGTCAGAGGCTGGCTTGCGGGAACTCGAAATGGGGCAGTTGGAGGAATCCGCTGGGGACACTAGGCTGTCGGAGATGGGGAGGTGGAGAAGGTCCCTACTGAGAAAGGTGCGTCTGGAACAGGCGCGCACGATTCGGCATCTTCGGGGATTGGAGGAGTCTAGGTCGCTTTGGGATAGTGACCTCGGGATCCCTTGGCTGCCGAGTCCCCATGTAGTCGCCTATCAGCGCCAACAAGCTGCGGCATCTCTCGGTGCTAGGCCACAGACCAGAGCACCGGAACTAGCAAGCAACCAGCAACAGGATGAAGACACCCATGCATTCCTTTCATCTGGTAGCAGTTCCCAGTCATCAGCTTCCAGAACCCCAGGAGGGGACCACCGCCAGTAACCTGCAGTAAACTAACTCTCGTTACCTAGGAGGGTATTTGCACAGTTGTGCTTTGTTTTCTATTATGTTTTAGCCTTGGTTTTTCCAGTGTTGCCCTGTTTTGTTGGCAGCCTTCCCATTGAACTAAGGAGATCATGAACGCTGAATGGTCCAGAACTGCAGTTTTAAATAGTTGCACCTCTTTAGGTGCCCTCTCTTGGTTTTACATAGGACACTTTGCGAAGATAACGTCTACCTCATTTGGAGCATGACTCCAATCAAAGGACACTGCAAGAGATCCCGGCTGGGAGCAGTGTCCAGCACTTACAAGAATTATTGAAAAGTTTAATGTGAAGTATTTGATAATGATGTGTCTTATGAGAGTAAATGGCTTTTATATATAGAATGTTTAAATAGAGAGATAAGAGATTTGGATAGAGAATAATAAAGAATAAAGAATTGAAAATGTAGATGATGAACCAGGCACCACAGTTGTCGCTCAGAGTTGAAAGAAAGTAGAAAATGTGCACTAGAGACGGAAAAATGAAGAATGCTGAAGTGATAGTGAGTAACAGACAATAGCAGTTTGAATTAAGTATTGTATGGAAAATTGCACTTTTGACTTAGGATTTTAGATAGTTAATTAAGAATTGTTTGCAACGTTCAAGAATGAGTGCCTCTCACATTGGGAAGTTTAGTATAAGAAATGTTTATGCAGCATTATAAAAATTTGTATGTTCCTGTATTGTCAACTTTGTTTACCTTGCAGCCCGCGGACGTGCTGTGTTTAACGGGGGGTATGTGGTGCCCCTGAGGCTCAGTCGCCACAGAGGTACTGCACCTTCTCCTAAGGTACTGCGCCTTCTCCTAAGGTGTGGTGCCCCACCATTCAGGTAAGTTGGAGGCTCCTGACCACGCTCCAACACTCGCACCCCACACAATAGAGTAGTTCAGCAAAACCACATTGCGGCTCCTTGCTTAGAGAGAAGCAGAGCACCTTTGGTGGTTCCCTGCTTGGAACACTAAACGTGCTGGGAGGTGGGTGGCATTTAGAATACATAAAAGAGCGGGATGGTTTAGGATTACAGGTCAGTCAGTAGGTCAGTCTGAGAGAGGAAGCCACTTGGAGTGGAGTGGGGATCCATGGAAGAGGTATGGAGGAAGGAGTGCTGCAGCTGCCACAGTGATCTGAGCCAGCTGGCACAGGAAAGGAAAGAAGGAGAAAGACATTGTACTGAAGCCTGAGCTTCCATAGGAGGGAAAGACAAGTATGGAACGTAGGAGTAAAAGGGAACACAGAGGACGTAGGTTAGAGGAAGAACCCTGCCTAGAAGTTCTAAGCGCAAGGCCGGGGCCCGGTTCCCGAGGTTGTATGGACACTAATGGTTCTGCAGCAGACACCGGTGGAGTAGTGGGCTGTAAATGCACTACTCCCATCTAAGACTTGGGGCACAACAGCAACACGGATAGAGAGCCAGTACTCAGGAGTACAGTCATGGCCAAAAGTTTAGAGAATGACACAAATATTATATTTTCACATGATCTGCTGCCCTCTGGTTTTTATGTGTGTTTGTCAGATGTTTTTATCACATACAGAAATATAATTGCAATCATATTATGAGTAACACAAGGTTATATTGACAGTTAGAATGAGTTAATGCAGCAAGTCAATATTTGCAGTGTTGACCCTTCTTCTTCAGGACCTCAGCAATTCTCCCTGGTATGCTCTCAATCAACTTCTGGATCAAATCCTGACTGATAGCAGTCAATTCTTGCAAAATCAATGCTTTTATTGTGTCTGAATTTGAAGGTTTTTGTTTGTCCACCCGTCTCTTGATGATTGACCACAAGTTCTCAATGGGATTAAGATCTGGGGAGTTTCCAGGCCATGGTCCCAAAATCTCTATGTTTTGTTCCCTGAGCCATTTAGTTATCACCTTTGCTTTATGGTAAGGTGCTCCATCATGTTGAAAAAGGCATTGTTGATCGCCAAACTGCTCTTGGACGGTTGGGAGAAGTTGCTCTTGGAGGACATTCTGGTGCCATTCTTTATTCATGGCTGTGTTTTTAGGCAAGACTGAGAGAGAGCCCATTCCCTTGGCTGAGAAGCAACCCCACACATGAATGGTTTCAGGATGCTTGACAGTTGGCATGAGACAAGACTGGTGGTAGCACTCACCTGGTCTTCTCCGAATAAGCCATTTTCCAGATGTCCCAAACAATCGGAAAGGGGATTCATCAGAGAAAATGACTTTACCCCAGTCCTCAGCAGTCCACTCCCTGTACCTCTTGCAGAATATCAGTCTGTCCATTATGTTTTTTCTGGAGAGAAGTGGCTTCTTTGCTACCCTCCTTGAGACCAGGCCTTGCTCCAAGAGTCTCCGCCTCACAGTGCGTGCAGATGCACTCACACCTGCCTGCTGCCATTCCTGAGCAAGCTCTGCACTGCTGGTAGCCCGATTCCGCAGCTGAAACACTTTTAAGAGATGGTCCTGGCGCTTGCTGGTCTTTCTTGGGTGCCCTGGAGCCTTTTTGGCAACAAGGGAACCTCTCTCCTTGAAGTTCTTGATGATGCGATAGATTGTTGACTGAGGTGCAATCTTTCTAGCTGCGATACTCTTCCCTGTTAGGCCATTTTTGTGCAGTGCAATGATGACTGCACGTGTTTCTTTAGAGATAACCATGGTTAACAGAAGAGAAACAATGATGCCAAGCACCAGCCTCCTTTTAAAGTGTCCAGTGGTGTCATTCTTAGGCTGGTTTCACATTCGCGCTTTTTAAGCGCACGCACGGCCGGGGGTAGCTCCGCCCCCGAGCCGGCTCTCTGCCCGGCGTGCCCGCCCCTTCCTTGTAGCGCCGCCTCCTAGCGCACAGCGGCGCCTGCGATCGGCGCACCCTATCTTTAGCATAGGGTGCGCAGATCGTGCGCAGGCCGTGCGCTAGTTGCGCTTTGACCTGCGCTGCGCACTTTTGACGGTGCGCCGTGCGCGCCAAAATCAAACTTTTCGGATTTTGGCGCGCACGGCGCACCGTCAAAAGTGCGCAGCGCAGGTCAAAGCGCAACTAGCGCACGGCCTGCGCACGATCTGCGCACCCTATGCTAAAGATAGGGTGCGCCGATCGCAGGCGCCGCTGTGCGCTAGGAGGCGGCGCTACAAGGAAGGGGCGGGCACGCCGGGCAGAGAGCCGGCTCGGGGGCGGAGCTACCCCCGGCCGTGCGTGCGCTTAAAAAGCGCGAATGTGAAACCAGCCTTACTTAATCATGACAGATTGATCTCCAGCCCTGTCCTCATCAACACCCACACCTGTGTTAATGGAGCAATCACTGAAACGATGTTAGCTGGTCCTTTTAAGGCAGGGCTGCAATGATGTGGAAATGTGTTTTGGGGGATAAAGTTAATTTTCTAGGCAAATATTGACTTTGCAAGTAATTGCTGTTAAGCTGATCACTCTTTATAACATTCTGGAGTATATGCAAATTGCCATTAGAAAAAATGAAGCAGTAGACTTTGTAAAAATTAATATTTGTGTCATTCTCTAAACTTTTGGCCATGACTGTAGAGTGCCCGAAGCAGACTACAGCTGTCTGCCGTGCAAGTAGAGTTCTTGAGAACATCTGTCAGGAGGAACTCCAGTGTAACTCAGTACTAGGAGATCTTCACACTTAAAGGCGCCATAGAAGAGACGTTCAGAAAAGGCACATAAGTTGGCGAAGTGTGGAAGGGAGCATTCCATCTTGCCTGGAGGTTGACTGAGTCCCTGACCCGGAGGCCATGGCACAGAAGCGGGCACTACAGACTTTGAGTAAAGCTTTGGAACTACATGCCCTGGTGTCCTCCATTCCTTCCTGCGTCCGTCCGCTGGCACTGCTACATCCCCTGCGCCAAACACTACACCATCTAAGTGTCTCTTCACCTATCCTGCCCTGGGACAACAGCCCTGCCTGTGGAGGGCTATAACATCATTGCTGCACCACACCATCTGTCCCGGAGGATCTGTCTGCAGCGTCGGCTAAACACCTCCCTTGCCGAACACCACAGGTGGCGTCACGAATTATAACATTAATTACATTACACCATTTCTACACCCGCCATTTGCTTGGGCGCCCGGGGCCACGGTCCGGGTCACCGCTGCTGTGACACATCCCGCTGACACCGGCCAGGTACCGAGTACCCCACAGCCCCGGGAGGGCGACCAACTGTATTACAGAATACCATAGTTCAATCAATTTAAAATTACACAGACTCTGCAGTTCATGAACCTCCCTATTGCATGAATCATTGTATAATAATGCACACACTGAGATTACCACTACTATATTTTATGTTATTCAGTGATTCAGTAGTACACAACACTCTGTTTTATACCTTTACATCCCTATCACTAATCATAAACTATGTGCTCTGACTGCCTTTCCATGTGCTGTAAAAACTAAATACACCATGTGATGTAATAGATGTAAGGATCTATATGGAAAAACATGTGGCCACACCTGCTGTTATGTGAGCTCACCTTCTGACTGATGCAATCTTTGGCAATATGTGAAATAGCGCTGGGCAGGATTTTTTTGGTGATTTATCACTAAATGTATGAAATATAAGCCCGAGTCTCCCTGCCAAGAGTCGCATAAGTGTAATGCAAGTGTCATGTGAATGTCACGTGAGTGCAATTCGATTTTTCACACCTAGCATCCAATTTACATCCGAATGCATGCGCCAACGTCACATAGGTGAAATGAGTTCATTGGCCGTGAACTTGCAGGACCTGTCAGATGGCACCACAAGCAGGAGAACTTTCTCATGTTCACGGTGCCCTCAGACAGGTAATAGGAGTTCACAGAGAGACACTTGACCACACGGTGAATATGCCCATGAAAATAAACGGTGATGTGAGCTGCCCCATAGATTAACACTGGCAAAAGTTAAGAGACCACCACTTCAAAACCCTGTCATGGGCAGCCCATTTTCCAGACCTGAACTCCATTGAAACCTCTGTAATGTAATCAAGAGGATGATGGATAGTCACAAGCCATCAAACAAAGAAGAATAGCTTAAATTTTTTGCGCCACAAGCAGTGTGAAAGTCTGGTGGCAAACATGCCAAAATGTATGAAAGCTGTTTTTAAAAATCATAGTTATTCCACAAAATACTGATTTTTGAACTCTTCCTGAGGTAAAACATTAGTATTGTTGTTTCTAAATGATTATGAACTTGTTTTCTTTGCATTATTTGAGGTCTGAAAGCACTGTTTTTTTTTGTTTTTTTTTAATTTTGACCATTTCTCATTTTCAGAAAAAAAAGCAAATTTTATTGCTTGGAAATTCGAAGACATGTTGTCAGAAGTTTATAGACTAAAATAGCAATTTACATTTTACTCAAAAATATACCTATAAAAATAAAAATCAGACAAAATGAACACTTGAAAGTGGTCTCTTAATTTTTGCCAGAGCTGTATATATATCTATGTATTCTATGTGTATATATCTATTCTATTCTAACCTGTCAGTGTGATTTTACTGTACACGGCAGATGAATTACAGGCTTTTCAAATGACACCGATGCATAAAAATCAGACAGCACTCGCATGGTCCGAGTGCTGTACAATTTTTTTCTCGCACCCATAGGCTTGCATTGGTAAGACTCGGACGATATATGCGCACGCTGAATATGCCCGAGAAAATAAACGGTGATTTAAGCTGCCCCTAGATTAACACTGGGCCGAGTGCTATGTGATGTTTTCTATTCTACGGTAGTGTGACGCCGGCCTAATTGTTCGAATCTGCAGGGACCTGCAAATTTCATGAAATTCAACACAAAGTTGATTTGCAGCGGATCGATTTTCTCATCTCTAGGAATCACCCTTTAACTTTAGACATAAATTGAGAGAACATTATGTGACTGAGATCTGTTGATAGTTTATGATATTGCTTTTTGCTGGAAATATGCAATAAATAAAAGCTTCCTGTGAAATTACTATTCTTCTAAAAGGAACTCTAGCTGAGCTGTTCAATCTTTTGTCTAGTTGAAATATATTTTTTTCTTCCAAATTGAAGATCAGACAATTTTTTAACATAGAAGCATTTTAATGCCTGTTGTGCTCTCTATCTGCTAATTGAATTTAGATCTTTTCAAAAGACACAAAACGGCGATTTTTTTTTTTCTACTAAGACTTCTCCATTATGGTGTATATCTCATCCTCCATCAGTATGTATGCTATAATCATTAGGAGGTTTTGGACAATTGTTACAAACTTATGGATTTGTAGTATTTCACTTGATGTTGATCTATTAAAATTTAGAACAATTCACTGGTTTAAATAAAAATGTAGGTAAGCTCATATGCCTTAGCAATCCTTTCTTAAATTAACAGATTGCCAGTATTACACATGCCCTGAAGCTCAATAGCAGGTCCAGAGAAGGGCAGACTGTGTAGGACACATGGCTATCTACACAAGACACATAGCTGTCACATGTTGTGTTTTTATGACCCCTTCTGCAGGTGAAAATGTTTCAACCAGAGGTGTTTTATCAGACTGGATGTCCAAACTGCAAATAAGCAGAAAGGTGATGCCAGCTGGAAAGAGTATAGGATGTCATTGCCATTGCACATGGGTTAATACAACAACTAACCTTCCTGCTGTGATGTCTGCTTGTTTTAGTAAATTGCAACACCAAAGCATTTCCATGATGTTTCTCCAGTAATATCTCATTCGACACATAGCATTTATCTACTGACAGTCATGTCTGAGGTGAAATTCTCTTGGAAAAGAAATTAACAACAGCATATTTGTGCTTCCATAGTCTTATTGTGAAAATTGCATACTTGAACATTGAAATTGCAATATCAAGAAGGGAAAGTTTTGGAGATATGGAAATACAAGATTGATAGACTTGTTAATGATATGCAAGTGCTGAAAACTGGAAGCAAAATATTCTAAACATCTTAATTTATTCAGCATTGAATATGAGTGCTATGTGCAGAAATACACACACTTACGTGCCTTGGTATCAATGAAGTTATTAATAGTTGTCTTAGAAATGTTCTGTGATAATGAATGCACTTGGGTACTCAAATCATCAAGATCCGCCACTGGCAGCTAGATTATCTGACTGTAATAGAGAAAAAAATAAAGATATACATTTTGTTAGATCTCAACTAAACAGGTAGATCCTATAAATCATTCATCCCAAATTGCAGTTCAAAAGAAATGGATCTATTTTCTTCTCAGGTTTCTTGTTATTTGCATCCTAGTTGTATTTGTTTTTTTCTCATTTCCTTTTTTTACTGAAGTAGGTAAGTGGACTGAACTTTTTTTATCCATTAACTCTTAGCAATGGATTAGTTGCTGTTTGTTCTTCGTAGTGAAAGAAGACCATGACTTCAGGGTTTAGAGGAGGATCAGTGGCTATGGGTCCAGAGGTGATTGATGAGATCTATCCAGGCACTGAAGATTCTGCCACATATGTGACATAATTAAGTAGATGTAGCTTGGGTAGTAGATACTGGTTGTGACTTGCACACAGCGCAATTTCTTTTTTGACTCAAAGATTATCCTGTCTTCCGCTGCATGTGCTACTGATGTTATCCTGCCTCACCAAGCTGGATAGTCCAGGGCAAGCTTTTCCCATTCGTTGATGTTGACTCACAAGTTTTTGAGGGAAGTTTTAGTGCAGTCTTTGTAATGTTTTTTTCTGCACCCCGAGAGTTTGATATTCCTGACACGGTTCTCTGTACAGCAGTTGTTATGCAATTGGCCATCTAGCATTCTGACCACATGTCCAGTCCACCTGGCTTGGACTTTCAGCAGGACACTGTAAATGCTGCAGAACATAGTTTGTTCCATGTCTGGGACATTGTCTTGCCACCTGAGGAGAAGTCTGTGGAAACAGCTCAGGTGAAAGCGATTGAGCTGTTTGACATGCTGGCTGTAGACAGTCCAAGTCTTGAAAGCACAGAGAAGTATGATAAGGACAGTCGTGCAGTAGACCTTCAGCTTGGTGGTAAGGCTAAGTCCCCTACTTTCCCAGACGAATCTCCTGAAGTTAGCACTCACCTTGAAAATTCTGTTGTTAACTTCAATTTCTATGGTCACTACTGGTCACTACTAGAGAAGAGTGAATATATTAATATTCGGTTTGGCTCACAATCGCCGAATTTGCAATATTGGCTGATTTAATTGCCGATTACCGTATATCTGAACACCATACACGACACAAGTGCTGGTGTTTCCCATACTATGTGACAGCATGGGAAACACAAGTGTAGCGCTTCTGATCTGCAGTAACATTACCGCTCGTAGATCGTTACCGCCCCCAGAGCCCTGCGGGATCACGCTGTCAGATGTCGACATGACCCCGCAGAGATGCAGGAAGATGAGCGACTACTTCTCCCATCAGCATACGTCTCTCATCAGCCAACGCCTGTGCTCAAAGTTAAAAAAAGTTACCATCGGTCAGAGCGATGCAAGGTCTCACTATTAAATGTCAGCATGACCCCGCAGAGATACTGTGACCTGCAGTGGTGACTAGTGTTGAGCATTCCGATACCGCAAATATCGGGTATCGGCCGATATTCGCGGTATCGGAATTCCGATACCAAGTACCGATATTTTTGCAACATCGAATACCGGAATTGGAAGTTCCCATAATGCAATGAGCCACTGTTGTGGCTGTGATTGGCTGCTGAAATGATGTCATCATGATGGGCGGTCTGTGCGCATCATGATGCGCGGTCTGTGCTGGCTGCCGGGGGTCTGTGCGGACTGCCGCGGGTCTGTACAGGCCTGCCGGGGGTCTGCACGGGCCTGCCGGGGGTCTGTGCCGGCTGCCGGGGGTCGATGCGGACTGCTGGGGGTCTGTACGGGCCTGCCGGGGGTCTGTGCTGGCTGCCGGGGGTCTGTGCGGACTGCCGGGGGTCTGTACGGGCCTGCCGGGGGTCTGTGCCGGCTGCCGAGGGTCTGTGCGGACTGCTGGGCGTCTGTGCGGGCCTGCCGGGGGTTGTGTGTGTGTGCAGGCATCGTCCGATGGGACTACAAGTCCCATCAGGCTATGCCTGCTACAATGACAGTGATTGATACATTAGCCAATGATGGGACAGTAGTAGTCCCATCATCCGGCTAACGTGTTGAATGTAAAAAAAAATATATATACATACTACATACATACTACATATATACAACATTCATACAACATACATACATAATAATAATAATAATAATAAATTTTATTTTTATAGCGCCGACATATTCCGCAGCACTTTACATTACATTTACATACTACATACTACATACATGCTTCATATATACTACATTCATACAACATACATACATACTACATATATACTACATTCATACAGCATACATACTACATATATACAACATTCATACAACATACATACGACATACATACTACATATATGCAACATTCATACAACATACATACATACTACATACATACTACATATATACTACATTCATGCAACATACATACATACATAGTACATACTACATACTGTATATACAACATTCATTCAACATACATACATACTACATGCATACTTCACATATATTACATTCATACAACATACATACATGCATACTACATGCTACATACATACTACATATATACTACATTCATACAACATACATACATGCATACTACATACATACTACATATATACTACATTCATACAACATACATACATGCATACCACATACTACATACATACTAAATATATACTACATTCATACAACATACATACATGCATACTACATACATACTACATATATACTACATTCATACAACATGCATACATACATAGTACTACTACATACATACAACATGCTACAGACATACAAAATACATACTACATACATACTACATACTACATGTATGAATGTATGAATGTATTGTATGTAGTTTGTATGTAGTATGTATGTAGTATGTATTTTGTATGTCTGTAGCATGTTGTATGTATGTTGTATATATGTAGTATGTATGTGTGTTGTATGAATGTAGTATATATGTAGTATGTATGTACTATGTAGTATGCATGTTGTATGAATGTAGTATATATGAAGTATGTATGTAGTATGTATGTATGTTGTATGAATGTAGTATATATGTAGTATGTACTATGAATGTATGTATGTTGTATGAATGTAGTATATATGTAGTATGTACTATGTATGTATGTAGTATGTATGTATGTTGTATGAATGTTGTATATATGTAGTATGTATGTATGCTGTATGAATGTAGTATATATGTAGTATGTATGTAGTATGCATGTATGTTGCATGAATGTTGTATATATGTAGTATGTATGTAGTATGTATGTATGTTGTATGAATGTTGTATATATGTAGTATGTATGTATGCTGTATCAATGTAGTATATATGTAGTATGTCTGTAGTATGTATGTATGTTGAATGAATGTAGTATGCATGTAGTATGTAGTATGTATGTATGTTGTATGAATGTTGTATATATGTATGTAGTATGTAGTATGTATGTGGTATGTATAAATATATATATTTTTTTTACATTCAACACATTAGCCGGATGATGGGACTACTACTGTCCCATCATTGGCTAATGTGTCAATCACTGTCATTGTAGCAGGCATAGCCCGATGGGACTTGCAGTCCCATCGGACGATGTCTGCACACACACACCACCCCCCGGGAGACCCGCACAGACCCCCGGCAGTCCGCACAGACCCGCGGCAGCCGACACAGACTCCCGGCAGGCCCGCACAGACCCCCGGCAGTCCGCACAGACCCACGGCAGGCCCGCACAGACCCCCGGCAGTCCGTACAGACCCCCAGCAGCCGGCACAGACCCCCGGCAGGCCCATACAGACCCCCAGCAGACCTGCACAGACCCCCGGCAGTCCGCACAGACCCCCCGCAGCTGGCACAGAACCCCAGCAGTCCGCACAGACCCCCGGCAGGCCCGTACAGACCCCCGGCATGCCCGCACAGACCCCCAGCAGGCCCGTACAGACCCCCGGCAGGCCCGAACAGACCCCGCCTGCACACACAGACACACACATTGTCCGCCCACGCACCGCCCACACTCTTCCCCCCTCCCGAACAGGATGTGCAAGTAAAGAAAGGGTTTTTTTTAATTCCAATATTTCTGTCCCATTGACTTGAATGGGACTTCCGGTATCGGAATCGGCGATACCCGATACTTTTTGGGTATCGGCCGATCCAATCCGATCTGATATTTCTCAATATCGGATGGTATCGCTCAACACTAGTGGTGACCCATGGTGAAAAGCTAACTGCAGGTCAGCAGGTGCCGACTGATGAGAGACTACTTCTCCCATCAGGGTATGTCTGCTTTCACTCATAACAATGATTAAGGCTATGTGCCCACGTAGCGTTTAAATCCGGACACTGAAAACCGGACTCCTTCCCAAAATTCGCTCGTTTTTTTCGTGCGATTTTACCGCAATTTTACCGTGATTATCTTCGTGATTTCAAGCACTTTCCAAGCGATTTGAAGCACCGCTTGGAAAGTGATTGACAGGTTGATCACACTCGTCAAACATAGTGTTTGACAAGTGTGACCAGGTTTTTACTATTGAGGCCGCCTATGCGGCATCAATAGTAAAAGAAAGAATGTAAAAAATAATTAAAAAATAAAAAATCGGGGTATATTTACCTTCCGATGTCCCGCGCTGCCATCCCGGGCCTCAACGTTCCCAGTAATGCCTTGCGAGACCTGTGAAGACGTTGGTCTCGCGTTGCTATAGCGATCTCAAGAGACCGCTAGAGTCACGCAAGACTACGTCATTACAGGACCTTGCCGCAAGGCATTACTGGGAACGCTGAGGCCCAGGATCGCAGCGCGGGACGTCGGAAGGTAAATATACCCTGATTTTTTATTTTTTATTCTTTTTTTTACAGGGGTATGGTACCAAGGGCCTGGAGGACAGTCTCCTCTCCTCCACACCGTGGGTACCAACCGCACATGAGATGCTTAACTTCGCGCATGGTGGGCATAGCCACATGCGGGAAGTAAGGAATTCTCATGCATTCCTATGGGTGCGGAATCGCGGCAATTCTTTGCAATTCCGCACAAAAGAATGAGCATGCTGCGATTTTTTCCGCAATGCGATTCCGCCGTGAAAAAAGCGCAGCATTAGCACAGCATGTACGGAATGCCATAGGAATGCTTGGGGTGCGTTCTGTACAAGATTTTTAAACATTTTCGCAGCATTTTCGTGCTGAAAATCACGGCAAAAAAGCTTAAAAATCGCATTGTGGGCATACAGCCTAAATCAGCCATCATGTGTGGGGCAGGAAGACGTGAGTTTACGCCATATGTCGTAAAAGGGTTAAAACAGATATGTGTATGAATCAATTAAATTCTAATATTCTGTGTGCTGCTTGATAAAAAAAACACAGCATACCATCATGTCACACAAATGTGTGATTGCAGCAAAAATTCAATTTTTATCAGAACTAACACTTTTAGACTTAGCAAGGAGAATTCCCAAATTTTCAAGTTTACTACTTTCTTTGCATAATAAGTCATAATAGACAAACTTAATGGTAGTTCTTTACAAGAACAGTTACTTTTCTTAAAACGTTTGCACATGACAATTCTTTTTAGTTTGAAGACGATCTTTCGATTTTCTGATTGCAGAGAATTTGTGAGTAGAGGAAAGTGACCTTCTATTTCCCCTGAAACACATTTTATGCATTTTATAGTAATAAATATCACTGAAATTTTCAAAACAAATCATATAAAGTTACAAGCAAAATCATATAAGTATGTTAAGTATGAGTACAGTTTCCTAGAATGGCATTAATCATTTTAGAAAGTTATTAGAAGACAAAAGAGAAAGTCATGTAGGGTAAGGTAAGGCAATGTACACACAGATTTTTTGAGAACTTTTGGAGTTGAAACTGGAGGCAGCTCTCCAAATTCTCCTTCATATCTTTAAACTCCTCAAAAACTTGGAGTTACAACTCAGTTTCTACTTGAAAACTTAGGAAAAATATTCTGTATGCATATAGCCTAATGTTGTGCCATGTGATGAAAAAGGAAGCTATTCTAATAGGTTGAAATTAATAATGGTTTTGGTTTGATTCACATTACATTACTAGATGAAGTCAGTAGCACCTGTAGAATAAGTTAAGGACATAGTATATACAGAATCTTGTCTTGATGGTATGGCCATCAGACATCTTGTCCGAATGTAATATATCTTGCTGCATCAGTAGACTCGAATTGAATATACCTTTCCTATACATAACTGGATTTTCCTGTAAGTATCAAGGGATATTTACAGATCTACACGGCCCACGTATGTTATAGCAGCTTTTCATTCACTAGCCTTAGGGCTTTCAGATACCTCCCAGATGCAGTTTCCATGACAGAACACAAATTGGAGCATCTTACACGAACAAAGCTCAGCGCACAGATAATCTCACCAGGAACACTTTCTAGAAAAGAAAGATTAGCATGAGAATAGCTCATCCTGCTGTACTTTGAATTCCTGTAGCACTGTCACCCTCCATTTAAAATCAGGGCAGCAGAAGGAGCACATTTTTAACTCCTTCGGTTGCCAAAATGATCTTATATTATATAAAAACAGTCTTTTGTTAGTGCTGGAGGCACAAAGACTGATAATTTGGCATTGAGCATTGTATAGGATGGTGTATTGATAGAAAATATAAAATAACTTTGTATCTCTTACACTTGCAGCAAAAGAGCTGGCACCTTAAACTTAACCAAATTTACATTTTAATGGGAAATCTTACAAACTATCCGCCTTGGAAGATACAAATTGCTTGGTGGATATGGAAGTTACCTTTCTTGAAATGAATCCTACATCTTTTTAGCACATGAAAGCCTTTAGTGATTTATTTTTTTATTCTTTGCCTTCTTTCCACAAGGTTTGATTAACTCTTTCACTGCTATAAAGTTCTGCAAAAAGATCAAGGCAAAATAACAATGGCAAGGAAACAAGAGAGAAAGGTGTAGGTGTACTGGAATGTTAAGAACTACTCAGATTTAACAGATATAATCTAGTTAACAATAATAATACTTTTTGAATCATATTAAACATCAAAACGTTTATCAGTGTAATATATATGTTTCTGTAATTCTAAATACAGTCATGAAAAATGCTAAGCATGCTCACTAAGATTTGTATAGTTTTACATTTCAGGACATGACAACATGTGATAAATTACAACATGTCATTAATTAATAAAAACTATGCCAAAATGCAGATGTAGTATGTGAAATGTAAGCATACCTTTTGTGCTTCATTTGGAATTAAAAGGTCAGGTGCTTCTAAACAAACGTCCTTGTTCATCAGCAAGTGTGACCACTAAAAATGCGGGTCTGATGAGATTCGACTTTGCCAAGTTGCTCAGATTTTGCAGGAAGATTCCGTTTGCTGAAAATTTACTCTCCACAAATTGACTATAGGTCTGGAGGAACTCCAAAGGATAATAAACACATGTTATAAAAAAAGAGCGAACAACTAATACCTCACTGTTCACATTTGCTTCACCCCAGATGCTTGTTGTCCCCCCCTTACGGTTTTGGTGCTTCGTGTTACTGCCGCCATGTGCCAAAGCCCTGGATCTCTTCATGCTATACCTGGCAAGTCAGTGCACAACCTTACAGAACACATACACAATGATTTCCCAGGCCAAGTCACAGCCAAAAGGCTCAGTTTAGAGTAAGTGTTATGAGGTTGTGGCAAATGTTGTAACGCCATTATGTTGCAAGCTTACAACATGCATGAGTATTGACATTCTCATCCTGTTCACAGCTAGAAATCTCTGGCTAGACAAGGCACCAAGGACCATAAAGGGACAGGCAGCAGAGATGGTCAGATAGACATTTTAAAATATTTTGCTAACCCTCTACAGGTGAGTAAAATGGCGACCATCTAGTTAGCATTTTGCTGAATTTACGGGAGTAAATTACAAATCGTCCATATTCTGGAGAACATGAATTTTTGTAAAATTTGAGAAAAACTCAATTCCACTCAAATTAATTTGTCCATCTTAGTTTTGGCTGTTTGCAGGTCTGGAGCAATCAAGCTGGTCTTAGCATAATGTCAATGAAGAAAGATAACAGCAATTACCTCAGACAAGCAATTTTAGCTTCTCATCAACCTGGGAAGGCTTGTAAGGTATTTCCAAACAATATGAAATTCATCATTCTACAATGAAAAAGATTATTCACAAGTAAAAATGATTCAACATAGTTGACAATTTTCCCAGCAGTGGGTGTCCCAGAAAATAAATCTTAAGGTATGATTGTGCAATGCTCAGATAAATTGCAATGCCCAAAGAGCTCAGTTCAACTGTGTGCGCATTGTGCGTTTTTGTGGCATTTTTTTCCACACGGAATTGGCCCTAAAATGCTAGAGAATCATTATGCCAGCAAAGTCAATGAGAATCCTGAAGTGCTGTGCCCATAATCAGTCATTTTACTTTCCAGATTTGTGCTGCTTTTAAATCCGCAACATGTCAATTCTTTGTGCCTTTTTACCTCGTTTTCACCCATTGACTTCAACTGAAGCAGTCAAATAAGCAGCAAAAGTGCAAGTATTAAAATATTTGCAGATTTGCTGAGCTTTTGCTTGCATTTTTATGAACTTCATATCGAGTGTTCTGATCGGCAGTAAAGTTGCTGCTAGTGATATAATTACTGTCGGTCAGAGCGCTGCAGGGTCAGGCTGTTAGATGTCAGTGTGACCCGGTTGATGTGACTGTTACCCACAGCAAAAAGCTTACCACAGGTCGCAGGCATCAGATGATGAGAGACTATTACTCTCATCAGCCTACGCCTGCTGTCTCTGACTACAACGGAAGTAGACTGCGGATGATCGGCATCTGTGCTCAAAGTAAAAAAAAATTAAAATAAATAAATACATATTGACATAAAAATAAATAAAACAGTATATACTCACCTTAGACCTAACCCCTGAAGCCGTTTGTCTCCTGTCAAAAATAAAAAACACTATATATTCACCTTAAGGCCTAATCCCTAATGCCCATGTCAAATAGAAAAGAGAAAAAATAATAAACCATCCTAACCCTCACTTATCCACCGTAATCCATATTGTCCTATGCCGATTTAGATCATTTGCAGAGCAGTCACGTCAGCTTATGCGACTGGTCTACCCGGCAGCCAGCAACACACTGACAGGAGCGTGTAATTACTCCTCCTGCAATCTGTAGCTGAGCTGCAGTGAGAAAGTTAACCAGAGTTCATCATCTGATGAGCCCCAGTGACCTCACTTATGGCACCACTGCATGAGAAAGTTCTCATGCAGCAGAGGTGACATAAGTGAGACCACTGAGTTCAACAGCTGATGTACTCCAGTAAACTTTCTCAGCGCTACACATTGCAGGAGTGATTACACGCTCCTGTGTCAGTGTGAACCTGCTATTCCTGAGAGCAGTCACATTAATAACTGCTCTAAAGTAATCAGGATCATCATGGCACATTATGGATTATCTCTTCAATTCAGACAGGTGAGGAATATTGTTTATTATTTTAATTCATTTACAGGAGATGTTGACTACTGTGGACTGGGCGGTGGTGCATGTATGGTTTAATTTAGACTCAATAAAGGATTCTGTCATTATTTAAAATAAAGAACTTTATACTGTGTGTGTTTATTAATATCACTATGCGCTTAGTAATGAGCTTCATGTCACTGGAGAATACAAAGGTGACATCAATGACCCTAACTATCATCCCACTTGCCACTGCACCAGGGCAAGTGGGAAGAGCACTTTTATTTATTAATTAAAGACATGTACAGTAAGCTACACAAGCACTGCACTAATTATATATGTGACTGATATCTTTATATCTGTGTAATCTATGTGTACATGTATTTCTATCAATTTTACTCTGACGGTTCATGCTATGATTTTACTGTACATGGCAGATGAAATGTCGGGTTTTCAAGGAAATGGGTGTGTAAAAATCAGATGGTACTTGCATAGTCCGAGTGACGCTCAATTTTTTTCTCGCATCCATTGACTTGCATGGGTGAATGTCAGGAACACCGCATTGCACTTGCTCACTGAGCCAGTGCATGTGTCCTGAGTAAGAGAAACTGTGCTCTAAGATACCTGTGGAGCGGGGCAGCAGCAGTGAAGATGCGTGCTAGACCTACAGGACCTGAAGCATGTGACTGCTGGGGGCACGGTCTAAACTCCAGAGAGCTAGTAGCTGAAGGAAAACTCCTAGAAGGATAACTATAGGATGAAGTTACCAAGGGGCATAGACAGAGATGTAAACAGATCAGGCCAGGGTCAAAGCACGAGATAGCCTGAAAGTACCAAAGGATTAGACAGAACGGATAGTCAGGACGTATCAGCAGTTAGAAACCAGAGAAGCAGATACACAGTACAGAATTAAAAGACAAACTCACAACAGGGGACAGAACCGGGTCAGAACCATATAAGCAAGCTAGAAGACAATCACAAGGCACAGGCACACAGGGGTCACAGCACTCAGCCAAAGGCAAAAGTATAACTGACGGGGATTAGAGTTTACCAGGGCTATAAGAAGCTCTCCCTGAACCAAAGAGAGGGCACAATAATTAACTCCAGGAGTGCAGGTCAAAGCCTGCACTGGGCTCAAGACATTAACCCCTGACATGCAGGTCAAAACCTGCACTGGTATCATAACAGTGAGTCTCATCCGAGATACGAGGACAACTGCAGAATGCTGTGATTTTTTCTCTGTCAGAATTCAGCTGAGCAGAAAAATGCAGATGAGCAGGGACTCATAGATTAACATTGGTCCAAGTGCAATCAGATTTTTGTCAAATTGCTCTAGTCCATTTTTCTTGCAGATGAGTATAAGCCCTAACTGAGTTCTGCCAGTTGCTGTTTGCTTACAGCCTACATCGGTTCATTCTGTGAATGCTCCTACATAGGCTGATGAAAACATGGGACATTGCTTTAACCCTTGAATTACCATCAGACCTGGGGTGAGTATTTTGGGTTAATTTAAATTTTTAAAGAATGCATCTGTTTTATTTCAAGTAAAGTGTTTTATTCTCTGTGTGCGTTTAATTAACTCTTTAAGAAAGCCGAGAAACCAGCACAGCTGTTCAGCTCCAGAATGATGAGGCAAACTCACTCCAGGGACATGGGAATTGAGAACATTTCTTAGAAAGCATGTGGAAAAAGGTACAATATCTCACAGGCAGGCAGAAAAATTGTTACCGGAATTTCCTTGTGTACCTCAATGGTGTCATATACTTAAAATCCACAAGTCTCGTTCCCATCCCCCTGGATGTCCTATCATTGCTGGGATAGGTTCCCTTATGGAACCTTTATCTAAGTATTTAGATTGACTACTTCGTCCCCTTCTTAAATTTACACCTTCTTACATAAAAGACATGAGTGAGTTTTTGGCTGCCCTGAAAGAGTTTGTCTGGCAAGATGGTTTCTCATTGACTTCGATAGATATAGAAAGTCTGTATATGAGAATACCACAAGTAGAAGGGGTTGAAACGATTAGAATAGCTTTATCCAGTACTGATAATGGTGAAGAGTTTGCTAACTTTATTTGTGAGGGGTTAAAATTTATTCTGGAACACAATGCCTTCAGATTCATGGATTCATGGTATGTGCAGCAGGTAGGTACCGAGATGGGTACCTCCATTGCATGTACAGTACCTTTGCTAATCTGTATTTAGCGATATTTGAGGAAATATTTATCTATTCCACTAAAAATCCTTTTTTTAAAACACATCAGGCTTTTCTTAAGATGTGTGGACGACATATTCATGGTATGGGATGGTCCTCAAGAATCTTTTTCTCAATTTGTAGACTTTTTGAATACATTCAATACCATGAATATCAGGTTTACTTCCAAATTTGGAAGCAACAATTTAGATTTTTTGGATGTACAATTACAGGTTAAAGAGGGTATTTTAAAGCTGAGGTTTTTCGTAAGTCTTCCTCCACTAATTCCCTGCTACCCACCCTTTTAACTTAAGAAAGTCATTACCTTACAGCCAATTTCTGAGGCTTAAGAGGATAAATAATGATCCTGTTAGGTATAAAGAACAATAAATGGACCTCTATAATGGATTTTCCAAAAGGGGTTACCCTAAATCGGTATTAGATGCAGCCTTAAAAAGAGTCTACACCAATTTTTCCACTGAACAAAACACGGAAACCCAGATATTGCAAGGTAAAAAAGAGAAAAGGTTCATTTTTAATTTTAAGTTTGGACCTATGGACAGACAAATTAGATCTGCTGTCAATAAAAATTGGCATTTGTTAGAGGGAGAAAGTGAAATCTCTGATATAATTTTGAGGGGTCCTCTTGTTACATATCGAAGGACAAAAAATATTAAAGGTGTATTAGTCCAAAACCGGGTCAGGCCTGAATCAAATAATTGGTTACAAAAAAATATCTCAGTAGGTAACCATAGCTGCTGTAATTGTTCTTTTTGCGCATTCCATCTGAAAACAAAATATTTAAGCCTGGAAGGAATTTCACATAGAGTGCAAGATTTTATAACTTGTCGCACTAATTATGTTGTTTATGTTATTTTCTGTCCGTGTGGTTTTCACCATATTGGAAAAAGTATTTGTCCCCTATTTGTGCGTTTTTGGGAACACTTTAACTCCATTGCTTCTGCTAAAGGGGTCCCTAGACTAATTAGTCATATTAGGAATGTTCATGGAGGTAATCCTAACGTTTTGCGGTAATCCTGACGTTTTGCGGTTTGCAGGTATTGAAGCTGCAAAATTACCCATACAGGGAGGAGAACTCCATAAGAAGAGAAGCCAGGTGGATTCTCTGTACTCGAGCTCAGGGTCCATCAGGTTTTAATGACAAAATAGACATGTCTGTGTTTTTGTAATTTCTTGGTTGTTTTTAACTTGTTTTTTTATATTATAGTACTAGCTGAGGAGCCCGGCGCTGCCCAGGCATAGTAACTAACTACGGTTAGTTATAACAAATTATGATGATTATATATATATATATATAAGAGAGACAGAAGATTCGACACTGCTCCTTAAACCCAAAGCAGTTCCATGACTGCTATTCAAGTCGAAAATCACACACCTGGACCGACCGCCAAAATACCGTCAGAATGGGTGCTCAGTTCAGAAAAGCAAACATGTAATCTGAGTTTGTACAAAAGAGAAAAAAAGTGATGGCACTCACCGTTCTGTCATGAAAATGATTTACTAATTAAAAGGCATTGGCACGGGAGGAATGTACAGAGAGACCCGTTGAAGCGCAAGTGCGTGAAACGGCCATTGTCCACTCTCTGTACATTCCTCCCGTGTCAATGCCTTTTAATTAATAAAGAATTTTCACGACAGAATGGTGAGTGCCATCACTTTTTTCTCTTTTGTACAAACTCATATATATATAGTGTATATATATATATATATATATATAAAGCTGAGTGTATAGCCCCGCCCACTCTGCTTAGCCACATTCACTATAATATCCCACATCATCCCGTCAGCCAGAGCTACCGGACTACTACCTATAATATCCCACATCATCCCGTCAAAGCCAGTAAAATTAGAATAGTGAAATTGCACCGAAACATGGTTCTCTAAGATCCCAGGTTTTCTACTGATCAGGCTGATATTCTCACTTATCTGCCACCGTAAATATCACAGTCATGCTTTTCACCAATGGACAGGCACAAACCTTATACATTAGTACAGTAGAGAAACCTTCACACACATTTTCCTGTACCGTCTACTTGTAATTTGTCCAGCTGAGTTGCTCATGGATGTACAGCATCTGTATGCAGTATAGTATCATATTTTATGGGTTGTTATGGGAAAAGCATTTCGTGTTATATTATTATTATTTATTTTTTATAGCGCCATTTATTCCATGGCGCTTTACATGTGAGGAGGGGTATACATAATACATACAAGTACAGTAATCTTAAACAATACAAGTCACGACTGGTACAGGATGAGAGAGGACCCTGCCCGTGAGGGCTCACAATCTACAACGGGATGGGTGAGGATATGGTAGGCGAGGGTAGAGCTGGTCGTGCAGCGGTTTGGTGGATCGGTGGTTACTGCAAGTTGTAGGCTTGTCGGAAGAGGTAGGTCTTCAAGTTCTTTTTGAAGGTTTCCATGGTAGGCGAGAGTCTGATATGTTGTGGTAGAGAGTTCCAGAGTTGAGGAGATGCACGGGAGAAATCTTGTATGCGATTGAGGGAAGAGGAGATAAGAGGAGAGTACAGAAGGAGATCTTGTGAGGAACAGAGGTTTCGTGCAGGTAAGTATCGGGAGACTAGGTCACAGATGTACGGAGGACTCAGGTTGTGGATCGCTTTGTATGTCATGGTTAGGGTTTTGAACTGGAGTCTTTGGGTAATGAGGAGCCAGTGCAGGGATTGACAGAGGGGAGAGGCCGGGGAATAGCGGGGGGACAGGTGGATTAGTCGGGCAGCAGAGTTAAGAATAGATTGGAGGGGTGCGAGAGTGTTAGAGGGGAGGCCACAGAGCAGGAGGTTGCAGTAGTCAAGGCGGGAGATGATGAGGGCATGGACTAGGGTTTTTGCAGATTCTTGGTTGAGGAATGTACGGATCCGTGAAATATTTTTTAGTTGAAGTCGGCAGGAAGTGGAAAGGGCTTGGATATGTGGTTTGAAGGAGAGATCAGTGTCAAGGATAACCCCGAGGCAACGAGCTTGTGGGACTGGAGAGAGTGGGCAGCCGTTTACTTTAATAGATAGGTCTGTTGGGGGGCTCACTTGAGATGGGCGAAAGATGATTAATTCTGTTTTGTCCATATTAAGTTTTAGAAATCTAGCAGAGAAGAAGGATGAAATAGCAGACAGACATTGAGGGATTCTGTTTAGTAGGGAGGTGATATCTGGTCCAGAGATGTAGATCTGTGTGTCATCAGCATAGAGGTGATACTGAAAGCCATGAGATTCTATGAGCTGTCCGAGGCCGAAGGTGTAAACGGAGAAGAGCAGGGGCCCTAGGGCTGAACCTTGCGGGACTCCGACGGATAGGGGGCGTGGTGAGGAGGTGGTGTGCGAATGGGAGACGCTGAATGTCCGGTATGCTAGGTATGACGCAATCCAAGATAGGGCCAAGTCTGTGATACCAAGAGATGAGAGGGTCTGTAGTAATAGGGAATGGTCCACTGTGTCAAAGGCAGAGGACAGGTCCAGGAGGAGGAGGACAGAGTAGTGTCGCCTGGCCTTGGTGGCTAGTAGGTCATTGGTGACCTTAGTTAGGGCAGTTTCAGTGGATTGGTGTGGCCGGAAGCTGGATTGCAAGTGGTCAAAGAGGGAGCAAGAAGAGAGGTGCGAGGATAGTTCAAGATGGACGTGTTTTTCCAGTAGTTTTGAGGCATAGGGGAAAAGTGATATAGGGCAATAGCTAGATATAGAGGATGGGTCAAGAGAGGGCTTTTTGAGGATAGGTGTGATTGAGGCATGTTTAAAGCTTGAGGGGAAAACACCAGTTGTTAGTGATAGGTTGAAGAGATGGGTTAGGGTTGGGATGAAGACTGTGGTGAGGTTTGGGATGAAGTGGGATGGGATCGCGTCAAGTGCACAGGTAGTGAGATGTGATCTTGAGAGTAGAGTGGAGAGTCGATCTTCTGTAATGGTGGAGAAGTTGGTTTTGGGGGAGGAGGGCAGGGCAGGTAGGAGGAAGGGCACTGGGGGTTGTTGACCAAAACTAGGTATTATATGGGTATATTCAGGTGAATTATGGGGAAAGTAGCGCTTTAAAAAACTCAGCATCAGAGCACAGTAACACATCAATAATGCATAAAAGTGTGTGAGAAAATATTAAATCCACATGACATTTAACATGTGCACTTTCCTACATTCATGTGTGTCACTTAATGATACCACACGGGAGGGGGGATTCATTTCTGTCATGTACTCATTGCTCCTTTCTGGGGGACAGATGATGGCTGGGAACTTATGTTCCCAGGGATGCTAGATTTCTCCCACCATGTCAGTGTCTGCTGAGGTGTTGTCAAGTGGGAAAACTTGCACATAGCAACCAATCACAGCTCAGCTACTTTTAACAAGCTTTGGTGAAATGTGAGATGCTTATTGATTGGTTGCAAGGAAAACTGTGGATTATAGCAACCAATCACAGCTGAGCTTCTTTTGAACAGCTCTGGTGAAATGAAAGATGCTTCGCGATTTGTTGGTGATACACACATACATACATTCATTTTTATATAGAGAGATTTGCACTTGCTTGTTATAAGTTTTTAAAGTTTTGTTTATTTATGCAATTGCAGAGTGATGGGAGGTTCCCATTCGCCTGGAGATTGTAGGAGGAACGAAGGCTTTGCATGCTTATATGTTTTGGATTTGTTCCATCCTGCACATGACCTGGAGAAGCACATTGTAGCCCAAAACGATTGTCGTCTTGTACGTGTTCCACATAGATGCCTGCTTGCTGTGTTTTTTAATGACTCCACAATAAAGGACAAGTTTGTTTATGGGACTTTTGTTAATTAACTCTTTTTTTCACAGGTTTAGAAATAAGAGAGTCTGGCTGGGATAAGTACCAGAATTGAAGCTTCAAATATGAAGTGCCATTTCTGGGGCAAATGAGGGCTGGTATTTTTAGCCTGGGACGGGAAAAATAAGCATGAAAAAAAGGGTTGAACAAGAAAATTACACCAGAAAACTTTTTTCCTTTTTTCAAATATCTTTTATATTGCTCCAACAAGTATTCAATGCTGCACAATAATGCATACAAAAAATGCATGCAAAAAAGCACCAAAAATGCATGTTTTTTTCTGATACATTTTTGCTGCAAACAAATTCCTATAGATCCAGAAATGTTGCAGAAATTTCTGCAATCACACACTCAATGTGTGCCCATAGCCTAAAGGCCTCAGTTAGCATGTTAAAAGTTCAAGTTCAAGACAGTACAATTAGAAAAAGACTGAAAAAATATTGTTTGTTTGTTTGTTTCCAGTAAAGAAGCTCTTTTCTAAAAAGCACATGGCTGAACAACGAAAGAAAAGAAAAAAATTTTGCTGTGGCAATGACTTAATCAAAGTTTAGCCCCCAACTCAAGTGAAATTCTGTGGGGGTCAGACTTAAAAGAGCTGTGCATATATGAATACCCAATACTTGAATGAAGTTATTAAATAATGTAAAGAAAAATTGGTCAAAATTCCTCCAGAACTTAGTGAGAGACTGATAATGTTTTATAGAAAACAATTACTTTAAGTCATTGCTCCTAAAAGTGGCTCTACAAGCTATTGATTCATGGGGTGTTCTTCTTTTTTTTATTTAAATTTGGCCTAGTTTTTGTTAAATAAATAATGACTTGGTGGTCCTGCACAATACCTTTAACTTGTAACATGGTGACATGACAACATTTTGATGCAGATTGTTGAGTTGTAATTTTCTTTTTTAATGCTCTGTAAATATATAAACTAACTACTTGAAAGTCTGTACTCAGCCTAACCTTTGTGGATAACGTGTCTAATGTGATTTTGCTAATCCTAATGGTGGTAGGAGGTTGGAGATAGATCAGATGTAGATAATTTTTTGAAGAGGCTGTCATGAAATTCTCAGAAGATGGGGAAAACTTTTTGAAGCCTGTGGACAGAAGTTTTTATTGTAGTCAGTCTTTTAGATGTAAAAGAGTTAGGAAGGCAACTGAAGTGTCTTTTTGCAGGATATCTAATCCACTGTATATAATGTTATAGAAGATTTATTTAGCAGCATCAGTATGTGCAAAGCAATTGATATGACAGAGTTGGAATATAAACCTCATAAAAGTGTTATTGGACAATTCCCAGTGTGATATTTTTCTCTTGTTCTGTCTTCCTACATATTCCAATTAAGCTATGAATCTAATGGATTACTGATTCAAGTATGCCTGTGGTCTACTAGTGAGCACTAACAACCAAAGATAAAGAAGGGCTGAGGGTACCGTTACACTTAGCGATGCACCAGCGATCCCGACAACGATATGGATCGCTGGTGCATCGCTAAGTGGTCGCTAGTGAGCTGCCACACAGGCAGATCTCACCAGCGACATTGCAGGGGTCGGGGGTCGCTACTTACCTTTCAGACGCGGCGATCCTGATGTCCTCCTGCCCGCGTCCACGCGTCGCTCGTCGGCGCCACAGGAAGCCCAGCAGGAAGCGCCTGACGAGAAATGATCCAGGACTTTCTCGCGCGACTAGCGATGAGCAGCGGGGGAGCCGGTCGGAGGTAAGTATCAGACATAGCGATATCGCTAGCAATATCGCTGCTACGTCACAAAATCGGTGACGTTACAGCGATATTGCTAGCGATATCGCTATGTGTAACGGGGGCTTAAGAAATACCACTGTATAACAAGACTTAGTGTAAGGGCTCATTCACATTTCAGAGATTTTTCTCATATGGAAAAAATTGTCGGAGTTTCATTAATGTTTTTGATCTGATTTTCATCAGAATTTGATCAGTGTGTCAGTTTTTTCCATTAGAGTTTCATGAGTTTTTCTCATTAGAAAAAAAGCTGATGGTATCTTAAGAAGATTAATAATTAAACTGATTGACAGAGAATTGTCTTTGCATTACATGTTTGAATCTCCAGAAATTCACATATCTTTGCTAATTTGAACAGTTTGCAATTTGTGCAGATCCTCCCCGTCCTTACAATGATAAAGAATCACAGAGCGAACTAATAAAGTCAGGCACAGCCAGGAGGGCTTTCCTATAATGTGCTCCATGTATCATATCACATTTTTCTAGAACAACCAACCAGTCAGGTGGTCAAGTGGGACTATTACAGTCACTATAAAACATGAGGGAAGGCCAAACATTTTATACTTTCACAGTGTAGGGAAAGGAAGGGAAAGCACATAGCTTATTCCATGTGAAGTAAATAAAATACCAACATTCGATTGTGTTGTACTTCTGCACTAGTGTTGAAAATTGGAGTGATTATTATTACTTTATGAATAATGATCTAAAGAATCAAATGAGATTAGGAGGTGCTATACCTGCATAATTATGTAACTGTGAATCAGTTGATCAATGAAACACAACAGTAAGATCACCTTATTAACAACTTTTTTAATTTTCACACACTACAAATTCAAACCACGATGACAGGTAAATACCCAGTATAATACATTTTCTAGCAAAAAAGAATCCTGAAACTTAGGCTTGTGTGTCACAGGCAGGGAAGCCATAATATATTTTGTAAATACAAATCAGAAATATATAAAATTCAGACATTTTAAATGAACTGTCTACCTCAATAAGTGTGTGTTGATAAAAATTCTTTTATTTTTCCACAAGTCTTTGTTAAAGTAGTCTAATATCAGACCCATACATACTAAACAAATACAGAGGCCTATTTCAGGTGCACTCTTTAGGGAAGGGAAAATAATAAGCTTTTCTTATACCGTTGTTTATTGGAAAGGATCAGGGGTTCATTTTTTGGTATTTAACTGTTTTTATTGATTTTGAAGTTTTAATAAGGGGAGGAGTGAGGAGGGTAATGTAAGGTTTTAGGAAAAGGGGGAGGGGGTACAATTAGGAGAGGGGGAGGAAAGGGAAGGGAAATGGGGTGACAATAAAAATTAGAAAACTCCAAATATACATTTCCACAGCTTTGCATATGAAATTAATGCAGATATAAACTGTATCTAACTGAAGTTTATATTATAAAAAACTGTAGACACTTAATGACCAGTATAGTAAAAAAAAAAAGGTTGTGTGTTGACCAGATCTGTGGGAGTATTCCATCAGCCGTACCGTAGCACAGGTGTCTTTTATTATTTGAACAATAAAATATATCTTTGGTTCAAGATGTAACAGGAATTGATTTCCATTTGTCCCATTTCTTTGCGTGTTTCTTTATGTTATTATTAGTGTTGAGCATTCCAATACTGCAAGTATCGGGTATCGGCCGATATTCACGGTATCGGAATTCCGATACTGAGTTTCGATACTTTTTGCATATCGAATACCGGAATCAGAAGTTCCCATAATGCTATGAGCCAGTTTGATTTGATTCAGCCAATCACAATCCTCAGAAGTGTGGGCACATCCTGTTAGGCATGTAGGCATGTTAACTAATGGCATGGCTGTGATTGGCTGCTGAAATGATGTCATGATGCACTATAAAAGCTGCTGCCGCCATTTCGGGTTCACTCTTCTGTGAATTCAGTTAGGGACAGGCTGCTGTTCAAGACTCTGAGGGACAGTTAGAGATAGCGATTTTCACAATCATATTGTGCTTTACCCAGGCAACATAATAAACCACTGTAGCTATCTTTTGCCTTGCAGCAATGTTCACAGCTGTCTGCAAGGTCTGTGTGAGTGCAGCTCACGCTGTGTAGTGTGTCCTGCAGCCACGTCTGGTTGTAAACCGCTCAGCGTGTGTCACTGCCTCATACATATTTTTCTTTTTTTGCTGCTCTTTTTTCATTCTCCTATTAGTATGCATCCATCCGTATCCATATACGTTGGTTGCAAACACTATAGGAGTAGACAGCGGAGCCTTTCTGCAGCCTTTCAGTTCTAGTGCCCACTTATCTGCCCTGTTCACGGCTGTCTGAGAGGTCTCTGTTTGTGAGTGCAGCTCACGCTGTAGTGTGTCCTACAGCTACGTCTGGTTGTAGGCCGCTCAGCGTGCGTCACTGCCTCATACATATTTTTCTTTTATTGCAGCTCATTTTTCATTCTCCTATTAGTGTGCATCCATCCGTATCCATCTACATTGGTTGGTTGCAAACGCTATATAGGAGTAGATAGAGCAGCCTTTTTTCTGGCTTGTGCCCTTCAGCCGCAGCCAGATTAGTATTACCCTATTTTTTGGAGCCTCATCTTTTGCATTGTAGGTTACCTTCCTGCACTGTAATAGCTCCAAAAAGTTTGGGATACTATCGCTTTCAAATCTTTGGTCACATCCTTTTTGATTTTTTGAAAAAAACAAACAAAATAAAGTTCCCCAAACACTCCATTTGACAGCTGTGTAGGCCACATTAGCTCATATTAAAGTGTAGTCCACACACACACTTTATAAAATTAGTGTTTCTCATACCTGTTAGCAGCTGTTCAGGAATAAGCACACTAAGCCCCCCTTTGTAATTTTCTGCCTATTTTTATCAGTCTACCAAGATGAAGAAGTCAGGGAGCAAGGCACGTGGGCGTGGAGTTTCAGCAGGGAGAGGACGTGGGGATTCTGCAGGGAGAGGACGTGGGGATTCTGTGCCTGTTGCGGGCACCAGTCAGTCAGCATCCCCCAGTTTTAGCAGGCAACAGTCCTTTATGCAAAGCTTTGTAGGACCTCGCCATACCCCACTGCTGTGGGAGGAACAAATTGAAGCTGTTGTCAGATGGACGGCAGCTAACGCATCGACTTTAATGACTTCCACGTCCTCTCAGGGCCAGAGCACTGAAAAGCAACCATCTGTCTCTTCACCACCTGCCAAAGGGCCCAGGCAGTCAGAGAGCCCTGGACAGGAGCCATCACAGTCTCTACTTCTGTTCTCTGAATCTGTTGGCTTGGAAAGAGGGGGCCAGCCAAGCAGCATTCAAGAATGTGAAGAAGAGGGAGTATGCAGTGATGCACAATTGCTTTGTCCCTCTGAATCTGAAGAGGCGGGTGGACCAGTGCCTATGGTCAGCACACCTCAGTACGCATCAGATGATGACGAGACTCAGGTGCCACTTTCTGGTGTGTACGGTGCTGGCGAGACTACCCAGGAGACGCAGGTGTTTGAAGAGGGGAGTGTAGATGATGAGGTCCTTGACCCATCATGGCGTGAGGAACAGGAAGGTGGTGGGAGCAGCTCTGAGGAAGAGATTCCCTGAACTGCCGAAACAGGAGGGAGAGGGAGGGGGCAGACTTGGTTGCCTGTATCCCCCACTTCGGCGCCCGTTAGGAGCATTTCTCTTCCAAAAGCCAAAACGGGCGCTCCCAAGAATTGCAGTGCGTGGTCCTTTTTTGACACAGTTGCAGATGACATTTGCTTTGTCAAATGCAGCTGTGTCATCAGAAAGTCAAAAGAGGGAAAAATGTCAGCAACCTCAATACCACTAATATGTGGAAACATGTGTGGACCAAGCACGTGGTGGAGTTACAGAGACACACTGAAGACGTAGGCCAACCTACAGCACCACGTACCACCTCTTCAGCTTGTGTTGTAGCTTCTTCCTACAGCTCACACACAGCTGGTTCGGCTTCCTCACAGGATCGCCATGGAAGAACCTCTGGCACTGTTGTCCAGAGACCCAGTGACATTCCACCCACAGCACCACTTTCCCGTTCATCCTCACACTCCCAGGCTACTCTACAGCCATTGGTAGCCAGGCATGGGAGAAAAGGCGGCCATACTCGGCAAACCATCCCCGAGCACAGGCTCTGAATGCTGGCACTGCCAAATTACTGGCCCTTGAAATGCTCTCATTCAGGCTGGTGAAGACTGACATCTTCCGGAACTTCATGGCATTGGCAGTCCCACAATACACCGTGCCTAGCCGCTTTTATTTCAGCAGGCAAACCATCCCTGCCCTGCAAAAGCATGTGGAGGGAAGAATTAAACATGCGCTACTAAACGCCGTCAGTAGCAAGGTCCACCTGACCACCGATGCGTGGACCAGTAACCATGGACAGGGACGATACCTTTCCCTCACTGCCCATTGGGTCAATGTTGTGGAGCTGGGTACAGATCTTGAGAGTGGCGCTGTACATGTTCTGCCAACTCCAAGGATTGCAGGAATCCAGTCTGTACACATTGACTCCTCATCATACTCCAGTTCCTCAGAATCAGCGCTGCAGTAGCCTGTTACGACCGATATGAGCACAGCCGTGGCCAAACGTCAACAGGCCGTGCTGAAATAAATTTCTTTGGGGAATCGAAGCCATGCAGCGCAGGAGATCTGGAATGCCATCAAGCAGGAGAGCGATGTGTGGTTTCTGCCAGCGAATCTCCAGCCAGGCTTGGTAGTGTGTGACAATGGCCGAAATCTGGTGGCAGCTCTGGGCCTAGGCAACCTCACTCACATCCCATGTCTGGCACATGTGCTCAACTTGGTCATGCAGATCTTTCTGAGGGAATATCCTGATCTTGATGCACTGTTGCACAAGGTCTGCATAGAGTGCGCTTACTTGTGGCGTTCCAGCATGGCAAGATCGCGCATTGCAGCTCTGCAGCGCCGATTACGCCTTCCGGAACATCGCATCACATGTGACCTACCCACCAGGTGGAATTCAACGTTACATATGTTGGAGTGGTTGTGTGAGCAGCAGGCAGCAGTCATGGAGTACCAGCTGCATCAGGTGCAAAAAAGTCGCACTGTGCGGCGGTCACACTTCAGCACCACTGAGTGGGTCTCTATGAAGGACATCTGCCTCGTTTTGCGTGCCTTCGATGATTCCACGCGGATGGTGAGTGCAGATGATGCACTAGTCAGCATGACTGTCCCCCTTATCTGCCTGCTTCAAAAAACACTGCAAGCACTAAGGGAGGAGGTATTGGAAGAGGTGGAGGATGAGGAGTCACAAATGCCATCTGCTTCTGGACAGTCTGCGCTACGTGGTTCCTTCACAAAGACCTAGGCATGGGACACTTTGTGAGGTGGATGAGGAGGAGTCAATGGAGGAGGAAGACATCTCTCCAGAGGAGGGAGGCACACAATGCTCTAGTCAGTATGTACAGCGAGGGTGGGGTGATTCAGAGCAGGCAGAGATGACGCCTCTAGCAGGGGACAGCGTTTCTTGGGCAGTTGGGAGTCTGCAGCACATGGTTGATTTCATGCTGCGGTGCCTGAGAAACGACCGCCGCATAGCCCACATTCTCAACACGGCTGATTATTGGGTGTACACCCTCCTAGATCCTCGCTACCGGGACAACTTACAAAGCCTCATAACACCGTTGAACCGGGAGCGTAAAATGCGGGAGTACCAGGACACACTGGTGGAGTCCATCATGTTCTCCATTCCACCCGAGAGCAGTGCTGCTAGTGCTTTACAAAGCAGCTCTCTGCGTCGAGGCAGTGGAGGAAGCTCTGCACAAAGAGGGAGCAGAGGCAGCGCCTCAGCACAAGGCAAGACCAGTATGGCCCAAATGTGGCAAAGTTTTGTGTCCCCGCCACAAATGTCTACACCATCACAGACGGCTCCAGTCAGCAGGAGGCAACATTTCCGTCAGATGGTGACAGACTACATGTCTTGCCCTGTCAGTGTACTCCCAGACGGCTCTTCCCCCTTCAAGTTTTGGGTCTCTAAGCTGGATACATGGCCAGAGCTTAGCCAGTATGCATTGGAGGTGCTGGCTTGCCCTGCTGCCAGTGTATTATCGGAACGTGTCTTTAGCGCCACAGGTGGTGTACTAACAGACTGTCGCACGCGACTATCCTCCGATAAAGTTGACCGGCTTACTTTTCTGAAAATGAACAAGGCCTGGATCTTGCCAGAATTTGCCAGTCCTCTTCCAGAATAAATAATTGGTTGGCAACAGTATCCAGGTCTCCTGTTGTGTTAATGTTTCTACCACCTGAACTGTAATACCTGGGCTTCAACACAGCCAGTTATTGCTCAGAAGTGCCGTCTGCACAGAGAAAAACACTAGCTCCTGTGATAGTGGGGTTCAGTAACGCCAGCTGCTCCCCTGCAGTGTGGACGGCAATGTCATCTACTACCTCCACATTCACACTACTACTTATTTCAGACTTGCTCCAACTAGGCCTCTGGCTCCACTCTGTCTCTAATATTTCCCCTGGCCTCCAACCCCGCCAGTTGCTGCTCAGAAGTGGCGTCTGCACAATCAACACTTGTTCCTGTGTTACTGGGGTTCAGTGACGTCAGCTGAACCCCTGATGTGTGTCCGGCAATGTCTCCTGCTCTGTCCACATTCCCACTACTAGTTGTGGGAATGTGGACAGAGCAGGAGACATTGCCGGACACGCATCAGGGGATCAGCTGACGTGACTGAACCCCAGTAACACAGAAACAAGTGTTGATTGTGCAGACGCCACTTCTGAGCAGCAACTGGCGGGGTTGGAGGCCAGGGGAAATACTTGAGAGAGTGGAGCCAGAGGCCTAGTTGGAGCACGATTAAAATCAGTAGTAGTCTACAACCTATATAAAACTTGCTGCAATTAGGCCTCAGCCTGCTCCATGACTGATCCTGGGCTCCAACATCCCCAGTTGCTGCTTGGAAATGCTGTCCGCACAGAGAAAAACACTAGCTCCTGTGTTAGTGGGGTTCAGTAACGTCAGCTGCTCCCCTGCTGTGTGGACGGCAAAGTCTCTTGCTGCCTCCACATTCACACAGCATCCGATTTTCTACTTGCTCCAAGTAGGCCTCAGCCTGCTGCATGATTGATCCTGGGCTTCAACACAGCCAGTTGTTGCTCGGAAGTGCTGTCCGCACAGAGAAAAACACTAGCTCCTGTGTTAGTGGGATTCAGTAACGTCAGCTGCTCCCCTGCTGTGTGGACGGCAAAGTCTCTTGCTGCCTCCACATTCACACAGCATCCGATTTTCTACTTGCTCCAAGTAGGCCTCAGCCTGCTGCATGATTGATCCTGGGCTTCAACACAGCCAGTTGTCGCTCGGAAGTGCTGTCCGCACAGAGAAAAACACTAGCTCCTGTGTTAGTGGGGTTCAGTAACGTCAGCTGCTCCCCTGCTGTGTGGACGGCAAAGTTTCCTGCTGCCTACACATTCAAACTACTACTGATTTTTAACCGTGCTCCACTTAGGCCTCTGGCTCCACTGTCTCTAGTATTTCCCCTGGCCTCCAACCCCACCAGTTGCTGCTCAGAAGTGGCGTCTGCACAATCCACACTTGTTCCTGTGTTACTGTAGCTCAGTCACACCAGTTAATCCCCTGATGTGTGTCCGGCAATGTCTCCTGCTCTGTCCACATTCCCACTACTAGTAATGGGATTGTGGACAGAGCAGGTGACATTGCCGGACACACATCAGGGGATCAACTGATGTGACTGAGCCACAGTAACACAGGAACAAGTGTGGATTGTGCAGACCCCACTTCTGAGCAGCAACTGGCGGGGTTGGAGGCCAGGGGAAATACTAGAGACAGTGGAGGCAGAGGCCTAAGTGGAGCACGGTTACAATCAGTAGTAGTCTACAACCTATATAAAACTTGCTGCAATTAGGCCCCAGCCTGCTGCATGATTGATCCTGGGCTTCAACACAGTCAGTTGTCGCTTGGAAGTGCCATCTGCACAGAGAAAAACATTAGCTCCTGTGTTAGTGGGGTTCAGTAGCATCAGCTGCTCCCCTGCTGTGTGGATGGCAAAGTCTCCTGCTGCCTACACATTCAAACTACTACTGATTTTTAACCGTGCTCCACTTAGGTCTCTGGCTCCACTGTCTCTAGTATTTCCAATGGCCTCCAACCCCGCCAGTTGCTGCTCAGAAGTGGCGTCTGCACAATCAACACTTGTTCCTGTGTTACTGGGGCTCAGTCACGTCAGTTGATCCCCTGATGTGTGTCCGGCAATGTCTCCTGCTCTGTCCACATTCCCACTACTAGTAATGGGCAAAGTCTCCTGCTGGCTCTACATTCACACTACTACTGATTTCAAACGTGCTCCAACTAGGCCTCTGGCTCCACTCTGTCTCTAGTATTTCCCCTGGCCTGCAACCCCACCAGTTGCTGCTCAGAAGTGGCGTCTGCACAATCAACACTAATAGTAGTGGGAATGTGGACAGAGCAGGAGACATTGCCGGACACACATCAGGGGAACAGCTGACGTTACTGAACCCCAGTAACACAGGAACAAGTGTTGATTGTGCAGACGACACTTCTGAGCAGCAACTGGCGGAGTTGGAGGCCAGGGGAAATACTAGAGACAGAGTGGAGCCAGAGGCCTAGTTGGAGCACGTTTGAAATCAGTAGTAGTCTACAACAGATATTAAACTTGATGAACTTAGGCCTCAGCCTACACCCTGATTGACCCTGGGCTCCAACATCGCCAGTTGCTGCTCAGAAGTGTCTTTGGCACGGGTACTCCTTCCTGCCCATCCTGGTTCCAGCACGCCTGCTGTTTCCGGGTAGTGTCAACGTCACTTTGCCACCAATACGTTGTCCTGTCGTGTTGCGGTCGGGTTAGCTGAGCCTATTGTGCCTGCAGTTTAGTTGCTTCCTATGTGGGCTGCGGGTTCTGGTAATAAAGGCTGGTTCCGTAGTGCCAATAGGACAAGCACCCCCTATAGGACTGTGGGTTTCGGTAACTGCGGCCGGCTCGTGGCCTTGCAACTTTGTTTATCATGGGTACCTTCTGCTACCCATCCGGGTTCCAGCACCGTCAGCTGGTTCTCGGCAGCGCCTTTGGCCGAGGTGCCTCCTTCTCGGTATCCAAGTTCCAGCAAAGTGTGCTGGTCCTTGGTAGTGCTTTGTAGCACAGGTACCTCCTGCTTAGTAACCGTGTTCCAGCACCGTCAGCTGGTCCACGGTTGTGCCATTGGCTCTTGTTCCTTGAGCTGCCACTCTGGGTTCCAGCACCGTCAGCTGGTTCTCGGTAGTTCCATTGACTCTTGTAGCTTCTGCTACCCATCCGGGTTCCAGCACTGTCAGCTGGTTATCGGCAGTGTCTTTGGCACGGGTACTCCCTCCTGCCCATCCTGGTTCCAGCATGCCTGCTGTTTCCGGGTAGTGTCAATCTCACTTTGCCACCAATATGTTGTCCTGTCGTGTTGCGGTCGGGTTAGCCGAGCCTATGGTGCCTGCAGTTTAGGTGCTTCCTATGTGGGCTGCGGGTTCTGGTAATAAAGGCTGGTTCCGTAGTGCCAATAGGACCTGCACCCCCTGTAGGACTGTGGGTTTCGGTAACTGCGGCCGGCTCGCGGCCTTGCAACTTTGTTTATCATGGGTACCTTCTGCTACCCATCCGGGTTCCAGCACCGTGAGCTGGTACTCGGCGTGCCATTGGCTCTTGTTTATTTTGCTGCCCCTTCGGGTTCCAGCACCGCCAGCTTGTCCCCACTAGTTCCATTTGCTCTTGCAGCTTTTGCTACCCATCTGGGTTCCAGCACCATCAGCTGGCTCTCGGCAGTGCCTTTGGCCTAGGTGCCTCCTTCTCGGCATCCGAGTTCCAGCAACGTCTGCTGGTCCTTGGTAGTGCTTTGTAGCACAGGTACCTCCAGCTTAGTAACCGTGTTCCAGCACCGTCAGCTGGTCCACGGTTGTGCCATTGGCTCTTGTTCCCTCTGCTGCCCTTCCGGGTTCCAGCACTGTCAGCTGGTCCTCGCTAGTTCCATTGGCTCTTGCAGCTTCTGCCACCCATCCGGGTTCCAGCACCGTCAGCTAGTTCTCGGCAGTGCCTTTGGCCTAGGTGCCTCCTTCTCAGTATCCGAGTTCCAGCAATGTCTGCTGGTCCTTGGTAGTGCTTTCTAGCACAGGTACCTCCTGCTTAGTAACCAGGTTCCAGCACTGTCAGCTGGTCCACGGTTGTGCCATTGGCTCTTGTTCCTTCTGCTGCCCCTCCAGGTTCTAGCACCATCAGCTGATCCTCGCTAGTTCCATTTTCTCTTACAGCTTCTGCTACCCATCCGGGTTCCAGCACCGTCAGCTGGTTGTCGGCAGTGCCTTTGGCCTAGGTGCCTCCTTCTCGGTATCTGAGTTCCAGCAACGTCGGCTGGTCCTTGGTAGTGCTTTCTAGCACAGGTACCTCCTGCTTAGTAACCGTGTTCCAGCACCGTCAGCTGGTCCACGGTTGTGCCATTGGCTCTTGTTCCTTCTGCTGCCCCTCCGGGGACCAGCACCGTCAGCTGGTCCCCGCTAGTTCCATTTGCTCTTGTTCCTTCTGCTAACCATCCAGGTTCCAGTACCGTCAGCTGGTTCTCAGCAGTTCCTCAGCCTTCTTGTACCTTCTGCTACTTTTCCAAGTTCGAGCTTGTGGAAATGGTTTTTTGTTGTGAGTTCTGTTATGATTGAGTCATCGTAGGAGGCAAAAACAGAAATGCTAGCTAAGTCCAGAAAACCAGAGAAGTTGGCAGCTATTGGATTGCAGACCCCTGAACCTATCAACACAACTAGCAGTAGCCGTGGGGGGTTCCTACGATGCCCTAGACCCCTCGATCACAGCCGGAGAAATAGCTAGGCCTAAAGAAAGAAAGGGGAAAACTAAACTGCCCCAGAGCAGACCCCAAAGCAAAAGGCAGCCCCCAACATATAATGACGGTGAAGCAAGATGAAAACACCAACACAGGCAGAAAGATAGACTGAGCAAAGACGGGGCCCAATCTAGCTAGATAGAAAAGGACAGGAAGGCTGCTGTCTGCAATCCGTGAAAAACCCTATGAAAATAAGAGCCAACAGACTGACAGTGAAAAAGGCCCTGAAGATGCTAGGCTTCAAAAAAGCTATGTCACTACTCAGGAATATTCTGAAGACAGAGCTACAGGCAAAAGGAGATTCAGCTCACCCCAGCAGGGAATGGCAGAATCCAGAAAAGCAAGGAAAACAAAAAACAAAACATTAATGCAAACAGGCAAAGCAGAAAAACTTAACTTAGAGGAGCAGGAATCAGACTGGTGTCCAAGAAGTCCACAGAGAAATCACCCGCAGGGCAGAAGGGCGTCGGCAGCCTTATATCCAGTCCGTGACTCCACTCAGCCAGTCATCCTCATCAGGTTCAGGTGCCTGATAATCAGGCTCATTACCTTCCTTCACCAGAATAGGGAGTTCACCAGACCTCAGTGATGAAGGGGAAAATGAACTCACAACAGAGTTCATCTTCCCCTTCACCGTTGATGTCTGATGAACTACCTCTGCCGGTGAAGAGAGGTTGTGAAATTGATTGGGTTGGGAAGAACCTGTCATCTGAACAGGTGGAGCCTGATTGGACACCCGGAATCACTGAGTGGATATAAGGCAGCTGACGCCCTACAGGGGTGCTGGTGATCCTTTCTGCTCTGAGCTCTTGCAAACCAGTTCAGTACCTGTCTTCTCAAAGCTAAGTATTTGCTCTCTTATTTTTCCATGAGATATTGTCTGTTTACTTAGTGTTTGTGTTCTGCCTGCCCTTGTTGGTACAGGGTGAGCTCCATTTTTGTCTCTGGTCAAGTTGATCTTTTGCTCAGTCTTCAGAATATACCTGAGTGCTGATATAGTGTTTCTGAAGTCTAGTGACTTCAGGGCCTTTTTTCTATCAGGCGTGTTGGACATTATTTTGGCAGAATTTTTGCGGATTGCAGCCAGCATCTTTTCTGTCCTTTCCTATTTAGTTAGTTGGGCCCCATCGTTTGTTCAACCTGTCTTTCTGTCTGTGTTTGTGTTTTCATCTGCTTTTCACCGACAATACATGTTGGGGGCTGTCTATTGCTTTGGGGTCTGCTCTGCGGCAGTTTAGATTTCCCCTTTCTTTCTTTAGGCTTATTTAGTTCTTCGGCTATGAACGAGGGGTCTAGGGCACTGTTGGAACCCCCCACGGCTACTGTTAGTTGTGTGAATAGGATCAGGGGTCTGCAATCCGATAGCTACCAACCTCTCCAGTTTTCTGGACTTAGCTTCTATTTTTGTTTTTTCCTCCTTCGGTGACTCATTCATAACAGTTTTTGGTTCTCACTCTGGATCTCAATGACAACGACCCTGAAGACAACGACCCTGAAGACCACACCGAAGAAGACCAAAAAGATGACCCTGTAGAAGATGACCAAGAAGACAAAGAACATGAATACAACCACCAAGATACAGAACAACAAGAGACAGAAGACCAAGAAGCAGAAAAACCAAAAGCAGAAGAACATTAAGCGTAAGACTAAAAATCAGAGCAAATGATATTATCTAAATTATAAGCAGAAGAAGACTAAGCAGTGTAAGGGGGTGAGTCCGTTCCTCCTCGTGGTGCCCCTGGAAAATGCCTTCTGCTGCAGGCCAAACTGAACGCGGACAAATCCTGTTGTAAATCTTTTGTGACAGGCAGAACGGAAGGTGTAATCTTCAAACTTTTATATATAACTACAGGAATGACTGTCACAAATAAGAATATGATGAAGAAGAAGAATAGGAAGAAGATGAAGAAGTAGAACATGAAGAATAATAGTTGAATAAGAAGAATATGAAGAATGTAAAAAAAAGAATAATAGGAAGAAGGTGAAGAAGAAGAAGAAGATGAATAAGGTGAAGAAGAAGTTGATGAAAAAGATGCTGCTGCTGCTGAGGATGATGAAGGAGAAAGTGTGGGAGAAGTAAAAAAGAAGGTGAAGAGCATGGAAGTAGTGAAACATACATATCTGACAAAATATAAAAGAGGTTAACATAGTCAATATCTTTGTAACGCCGAACGTCTTAAAAAAAAAAAAATATTCCTGCTATTCCATTTGATTGGGCTAAACCTCTATGCCTTTAATGTCTCCTCCACCTCCCCCAATACATTCTACATTATTCTTAGTTGTTTTTCTTCATGTAGAATTAACCTACAAGGAAAGAAAGGGTTTTTTTTAATTCCGATATTTCGGTCCCATTGACTTGAATGGGACTTCCGGGATCGGAATCGGCGATACCCGATACTTTTTGGATATCGGCCGATCCAATCCGATCCGATATTTCTCAATATCGGATGGTATCGCTCAACACTAGTTATTATTAATAATAGTGAAGAGTAGTTCCAAAGAGTAGTGTGAAGAGATTTTCTCCAAAATATCTGAAAACTTTGGCACATCCACTCTTTTCCAGTACAATGCCAGGGAATTTCTTTTCAAACATTTTTATTGAATTTTAGTAATAATATAGGGTTGAAAGGGAGGGGAGAGGAAGGGAATTAACACTAAGGGAAAGGGATGGGAAAGGAAAGAGAAGGGAATAAAAACTAGAGAACTCAAGTCCACGTTAAAATACCTTACAAATACACAGCTAATCAATTAAATAGAATAACAAGACATCATGCAAAGTTCGTGCAGACGAAGCCAAGCTAGTAAACTCAAAACAATATAAAGAAATAGCTAAGTATTACAAAATTTAGCATTCCACACTTTCCATTTCACAGTGTATCTAGTCATACCATCATTAATCAGAGCAAACCTCTTTTCTAGGGAACTGTGCTGGTGAACCTTATCTAGAATTTCTGAGAAAAGAGGGGGATCTGTTTTCTTCCACCAGTACGCTATTGCGTCGAACTCTTCTAGGTCAATAGAGAAGAGCGGACTTTGGAGTTAACGGGTAATGCCTCTTGAGAAGGGAGTCAACATATATCGGTACCTGTTTCCACAGGCTTTAGGGCAACCCCAAAAAATATGGAGAAGATTACCGTGTAGTCTGCAATTCCTCCTACTTAAGTGTGAGTTCTTTTGGTCAATATGAGCTAGGCGAGAAGGGGAGTAATACCATCTATCGAGGGTTTTATAGTAAGTCTTGTGAAGGATAATAGAAATGTTGGACAAATATGAGTTTCTTATAGCGTTTTCCCATTGTTTGTGGTTAATAGAAATATTTAGTTCTGATTCCCACTGTCATGATCCAGGGTGGATCTGACAGATTAAATGCACAAGTAACCTTTTTTTCCTGTGAGCTGTTTTGCTCAGGGTTGGTTTTGTCCCCAGTGGCCAGTATGGTCATTGCACTTGTGCTTAGAGATAGTTTTGCCCCGGTGGCCAGTATGGTCATTGCACTGGTGTTTTTAGAGATAGTTTGCCCCCGGTGGTGGTTAGAGTAATTGCACGGGAATCACTAACAGGTGTGCTTGCTGTATAGAGGTGTGTCAGTGGTGCTCACTCACGTTGGTGATATTATTATTGTTGGGCTTTCCAACCATCCTGGGTGAAGGAAGGAGCTGGATGGGGAGCTGGAGGAGAGTCCAGGGCGGCTCATTCAGAGTCCTGGAGTGGCAGCCATGGTGTCAGCGAGGAGTTCGTGTAAAGCATGGTAGAGTGGCAGCTATGGTGTCAGTGAAGAATTCCTGCAAAGCTTGGTGGAATGGCAGCTATGGTGTAGAGCTGCACTCAGTTTGCTGGACTCTGTTACTGAGAGCTGCACTCAGTTTGCTGGACTCGGTTGCTGGACAGCTGCACTCAGGTGCTGGACTCTGTTGCTCCAAGGCGGCACTCAGTGCTGGACACTGTTGCTGTAAAGCTGCACCCAGGTGTTGGACATGGTGGAGGAAGATGCACTCAGGTGTTGGTCTCTGTTGCCAGGAGCAAGTGCATCAGAGCAAAGCTAAGTGTTTCCCTGTTTGTCACTTTTCCTCATGTTGGTGTTACTGCAGCGGTGGGGCCAGTGCCTGCGCCACCCAGCTCCCTAGCAAGGGAAAGGTGTAGGGTGTGCCAGGGCTACAGGTTTCTGAGCGGCGCCCGGTCCGGAACCGGCATAGGGAACGTTAGGAGCGTTAGGGACACTGACTCAGGGGAGTGCAGGAGGTCTCCACATCCCCCATTCCCTATCGCAGGGCCCACCATTGTAAATGTTTCCTTATCCCCCTTTGTCTTCACACTGGACAATTACACGTGCCGCGTCCTGTTGTATTAGTTACCGGCCTGCTGGCCTTGTCACAAAGGATGGGGTATGTGACACCCACTTTACCATATACAAATTTTTATGGAAATGATTATATTTATTTAAATAACTAAAAGACTTTTGGTGCTCCATAAAAATTTGTTATTAGGATTTTCTAATATAGCAATAATTTCTGCCTTCGGATTTTTGTTACTTATAAATTTACGAATGCTATCTTTTAAAATTAAAAAGAACATAAAGTCTTGGGAGGTTAGATTAAATTGTTCTTTGACTTCTTTAAAGAGTATAAAATTCAGCCCATTATGCAAGTCTCTTACTTTTTTGATTCCAGGGGTTCATTTTTTAATTAATTCATTTATATAGCAAACAAAATTAAATTTTTTGAATACCTCACCACTGTTGCAGTACTGTTGTTTCTAGGTGTAAGCATACAAGTAGTCACTTTACAATGCATAATTTTGGGTTATGTTGCATTTTTGTTCAGCAGAAAGAAAGGAAAAGGTTAAGGTTTTAAAATAGTGTTAATAGTTTGTCTCAACAAGCATACGTGCCTCTACAATATTGCAGTCTGTTGACACAAATTACTTACAGTGGATTTAAAAAATAATGTATACTTTGAGGTTAGGTCTTTGGTCAGAAGGATAATAGTGTTAAAAAATAGGAGTTTGAAATCAGTACGCACACTTAATCTTTATTAATCAGACATTTTAACACAAATTATGAAAGAAAATAGAGTGGAATCTAAGGGCTAAGGGGTAAGGTTTCTCCTTGTGGAGAGGGACATGCCATGTCTGGCACACAAGTAAGAGAAGACTTAAATGCATTGCATGCTACACTGGGAAATTAAATATGCCAAATATCTCTTCAGATAGGAATAGGACATGAACTCTAGTGCCACCTATTGGAAGTAGCGATCCTACAAGTCATGATCGACCCTTTAACGAGCCTTGAAATTTGTCTTAGGATAAAAGCTAAATCACAATTTCAGTTTGTAGACACAGTGTTTCGGTGTATTGCCCCTTGTCAGTACAAAGTATGAGATCTGATTTGGCTGGGTGAGATTGAGACATTTAATAGTGCAGGTCAGTTTTGACACACCTGTTTCAATTGTCAAATTGGAGACGAATATACACCTCATCAATATTACATGCAGACTGGCTTTGCATTAACCTCTATGGCTGTCTGTCACAACAAGGCAGGCGGAGCAAGGTTAGTGAACCCACTAGACCACAGAGGACACTGTGAAAGCTGATCCCTAGGAACCAGCCGGACAAGGATTTCAGAAGAATCAGCAAAGCTTTATTCAGGTTATAAAGCAGGTGAACCCTCAAGGGAAAACCCGCTGGGCTGAAACACAGAATGCCTCCGAGGGACCTCCGATGAGAGTACCCCTATACAGGGATAGATCCGGCTCTGCCAAGGAAGCTCACGTGCAACAGCTCCAGAGACCCAAACGAGACAGTGGTATTGGGAGAGGAAGAGCGAGAGGTCCAGGGAACCAGAGAATGAGAACCAGCACGACCCAAGGATACCTTCAGTTTCAGAAGGTAGATGGTAGGTATTCAGGACAACAGCACTAGGGAAAAAACACTGGATATTAGTTCAGGCAAGACAAGGCAAGACAGAATAAGCAAGCGCTGATCTGGGACCTGAGAACAGCAACTAAGAACAAAACGCAAAGTTGCCCAGGCCTTTAAGTATGCACTGATCATCACAGCACAGACAGTCCTAATAGAAAACAGATGCCCTGCTGCTAGGAATGTGCAGGAAGCGGGGCGCACCTCCTAAGAGCATTCCCAGGAGACCTGCCAAGGGGATGCAGGTTCCGAGCAGGGAACAGAGCTGCCAATCGTCTAGAGCCACGGACAGGGTGAGGGAGGTGCATAGCACCGTGTGAGGAGCGCTGGTCTCCCTGTCCATGAGAGACTGGACCCGCGACTGAGAGCATCAACCCTGCCTTGTATTTGTAATTGATTCTATAGGTTTCCAGGGTTGTTTGCAAATTTTTAGTTAGGACTTAAAATTTAGACTTGTGTTGTCCAAAATGTATGTTAAACCAAAGCATGGCACTGGCAATGGACATGGTACCAAAAGAGAAAAAAAAACACAAGTATCATAGCATAAGATTTGGAAGCCTCTAACAGCATAAATGGCAGTTCTAACAGCAACCATTCTTGGTACTAGTAGCACAAACGCAGGTCAGAATTGGCCTCCTTTGCCTCTCACAAGAATATCAGTGGGGAGAAGTGGAGGTCAAAATAGAATATATGTCACATCACTCATCTCAGTCACAGCAGGATGATGTGGCTTTTGACAACATCAGCTTGATTCCGCCCCCTCCATCATCATAACACTCATTCTTCTATAGACCAGACCTTCCATTCTGTTTCTGTTCTGCCACTTAGTCCCCTAACCCATAGCACACCTGTGGGTAAAAGGAAGAAACTCCACCAGAGCAATTAATTACAGTTTATTTTTTGGAAGAGATGAACAGTTAGCCATTGTATTAAGAAGACATTATACCAGAAGAAATAGAGGACAAAATTCTAATATCAAACTGTTGTTGTTGGCTTTGTGAGTCATGGTGGTACATGAACTGGTAGCGGTAGTAACACTCTAAGGCTGGTTTCACATTTGCGTTTTTTAGCGCTGGAAAAAAACGCATACCTGCGCATGCGTTTTTTCCCCTATATTTAACATGGGTGCGCATACCTGCGCGCTGGTAAGCGCATGTATGCGATTTTCATGCGCTGCGTTTTTTTGGGGTGTGCGTTGGTATTTTCCAGACGCAGCATGTTGCATTTTTTGGCCCTGCAAAAAAGCGCATGCGCACATATGCGCACGTTTTGCGCTAAAAATGGCCATTATAGCCTATGGATGCGCATATGTGCGCACGGGCATGCTCATGTATGCGTTTTTTTGCATATGCGTTTTTTTTTTTTAACCATGGAATTTAGGGGTTTGGGTTAGAGTTAGGGTTAGTTAAGGGGGTTTAGGGTTAGGGTTAGGGTCAGGGTCAGGGTTAGGGTTGGGGTTTGGGTCAGGGTTAGCGTTAAGTATGGTTTGGTTAAGGGTTAGGGTCAGGGTTAGGGTCAGGATTAGGGTTAAGTATGGTTTTGTTAAGGGTTAGGGTCAGGGTTAGGGTTAGGGTTAGGGTTAGGGTCAGGGTTAGGGTTGGGGTCAGGGTTAGGGTTAGGGTCAGGGTTAGGGTTAAGTATGGTTTTGTTAAGGATTAGGGTCAGGGTTAGGGTCAGGATTAGGGTTAAGTATGGTTTTGTTAAGGGTTAGGGTCAGGGTTAGGGTTAGGGTTAGGGTTAGGGTTAGGGTCAGGGTTAGGGTTAGGGTCAGGGTTAGGGTTAAGTATGGTTTTGTTAAGGATTAGGGTCAGGGTTAGGGTCAGGATTAGGGTTAAGTATGGTTTTGTTAAGGGTTAGGGTCAGGGTTAGGGTTAGGGTCAGGGTTAGGGTTAGGGTTAGGGTTAGGGTCAGGGTTAGGGTTAGGGTTAGGGTTAGGGTCAGGGTTAGGGTTAGGGTTAGGGTCAGGGTTAGGGTTAAGTATGGTTTTGTTAAGGGTTAGGGTCAGGGTTAGGGTTAGGGTCAGGGTTAGGGTTAGGGTTAGGGTTAGGGTCAGGGTTAGGGTTAGGGTCAGGGTTAGGGTTAGGGTTAGTTAGGGTTTAGGGTTTGGGTTAGGGTTAAGTATGATTTGGTTAAGGGTTAGGGTCAGGGTTAGGGTTAGGGTTAGGGTCAGGGTTAGGGTTAGGGTTAGGGTCAGGGTTAGGGTTAGTAAAGTCATGGTTTGGGTAGTGTGAGGGGCCACCTAAAAATGTTGGAAAAAAACGCAAACGCGGTAAAAACGCACTAAAAACGCATACAAACGCATAAAAACGCTGCGTTTTTTTCATGCATGCTCATAAAAATGCTTGAAAAAAATGCAGCAGTTGTATGCTTATGTATGCGTTTTTTCAATGCGTTTTTTTGCGGGAAAAACGCGCTGCAAAAAAAAGCAAGTGTGAAACTAGCCTTAGCCAGGGCAAAACTTCATATGCAAATTAGGCAGGAAGTACAGGAGCGCAAGGAGCTCTTACCATTTCCTACAAAAACTCTACTTATAATGATGATGATTCTTTGGTAGATAGGGTACTAGTAGAGAACCATGCGCACTACTAAGGAAGGTGCCGTAGTAGTATCTCATACCATGAAGTAATGAAAATAAACTAGGCACTCAACTTAAAGATTAATTTTTTGACTTTTTAATGTAGTCAAGGCAAAGCGTTTCAGCCACAATTGGCCTTTATCAATTACTACAGAACAGGAAAAAAATAATAAATAATCATTATTAAATTCATAATGAGAACAACAAAAATAAAGTATATACAAAGATGGGTAATATTGGCCCAGTTCAGATAGATATACAGTGGGGAAAAAAAGTATTTAGTCAGTCAGCAATAGTGCAAGTTCCACCACTTAAAAAGATGAGAGGCGTCTGTAATTTACATCATAGGTAGACCTCAACTATGGGAGACAAACGGAGAAAAAAAAATCCAGAAAATCACATTGTCTGTTTTTGTTTCATTTTATTTGCATATTATGGTGGAAAATAAGTATTTGGTCAGAAACAAAATTTCATCTCAATACTTTGTGATATATCCTTTGTTGGCAATGACAGAGGTCAAACGTTTTCTGTAAGTCTTCACAAGGTTGCCACACACTGTTGTTGGTATGTTGGCCCATTCCTCCATGCAGATCTCCTCTAGAGCAGTGATGTTTTTTGCTTTTCGCTTGGCAACACGGACTTTCAACTCCCTCCAAAGGTTTTCTATAGGGTTGAGATCTGGAGACTGGCTAGGCCACTCCAGGACCTTGAAATGCTTCTTACGAAGCCACTCCTACGTTGCCCTGGCGGTGTGCTTTGGATCATTGTCTTGTTGAAAGACCCAGCCACGTTTCATCTTCAATGCCCTTGCTGATGGAAGGAGGTTTGCACTCAAAATCTCACATTACATGGCCCCATTCATTCTTTCATGTACCCGGATCAGTCGTCCTGGCCCCTTTGCAGAGAAACAGCCCCAAAGCATGATGTTTCCACCACCATGCTTTACAGTAGGTATGGTGTTTGATGGATGCAACTCAGTATTCTTTTTCCTCCAAACACGACAAGTTGTGTTTCTACCAAACAGTTCCAGTTTGGTTTCATCAGACCATAGGACATTCTCCCAAAACTCCTCTGGATCATCCAAATGCTCTCTAGCAAACTTCAGATGGGCCCGGACATGTACAGGCTTAAGCAGTGGGACACGTCTGGCACTGCAGGATCTGAGTCCATGGTGGCGTAGTGTGTTACTTATGGTAGGCCTTGTTACATTGGCCCCAGCTCTCTGCAGTTCATTCACTAGGTCCCCCCGCGTGGTTCTGGGATTTTTGCTCACCGTTCTTGTGATCATTCTGACCCCACGGGGTGGGATTTTGCGTGGAGCACCAGATCGAGGGAGATTATCAGTGGTCTTGTATGTCTTCCATTTTCTAATTATTGCTCCCACAGTTGATTTCTTCACTCCAAGCTGGTTGGCTATTGCAGATTCAGTCTTCCCAGCCTGGTGCAGGGCTACAATTTTGTTTCTGGTGTCCTTTGACAGCTCTTTGGTCTTTACCATAGTGGAGTTTGGAGTCAGACTGTTTGAGGGTGTGCACAGGTGTCTTTTTATACTGATAACAAGTTTAAACAGGTGCCATTACTACAGGTAATGAGTGGAGAAAAGAGGAGACTCTTAAAGAAGAAGTTACAGGTCTGTGAGAGCCAGAAATCTTGATTGCTTGTTTCTGACCAAATACTTATTTTCCACCATAATATGCAAATAAAATGAAAAAAACAGACAATGTGATTTTCTGGATTTTTTTTTCTCAGTTTGTCTCCCATAGTTGAGATCTACCTATGATGTAAATTACAGACGCCTCTCATCTTTTTAAGTGGTGGAACTTGCACTATTGCTAACTGACTAAATACTTTTTTTCCCCACTGTAGTTGTATCAACATATAGAGGTCCAAAATACAATGCTCAACTTTACATCTCATTATATCAGTTAAAGGAGGAAAGAAAAAGAAACATACCAAACTATACAGGAGTGTCAGGGATTCTTGGGAATCCTGTGGTTATTTAGTGAGGCACGTTTCTATGGTGGAAAATAGATATAATTGCTGTTATATGTTGAATAAGGGACTAAGTCCCTATAGTGGGAGAGTAATATATAAGAATGCCTACCGGTATGGTCACTTTCACAAGAGTATGGGGCATTAAAGAGGAAAAACAAATCCCAATGGTAAATAAGCCTGGTGGGTAAAATAAAAACCGACCTGGATTTGTGCACGTGCCTGGAGGAAGACGCAGCGTCCGCCGCTTGTCAGCTCGTCCAGGGAGCAGCAAGAGCGGTATAAATGGATTGTGGGCGGAATTAACTGGTGTGTAATCAACCGATCGCTGTGACGAGGTGGTGGGAGGAAGCAGGAAACTCCTGGCTGCGTGTCTCAAGCCTCTCAGTGACTGTGAAAGGAGGAAGTGACATCAACAGGAAGTGCCCGCCTTTTCCGTTCCAGCAGCCATTTTGTTTATGCTCCACCATAGGAACTTATATTAAAGTGATACCATACTATTGTATCCCTCTTATTATTGCTGATATAGAGCGGTGATGGTGAGAAAAAGGTTCAGTGCCAATCCAGAGGGAAGAATGGAGACAGAAGAGGTAAATATAACTGGCTCTAAAAGAGAAGGACATAGAATTGGGTGCATATAATCGATACATAAAAATATGGCAATATATATCACCTATGTCCAACAGAAAAGTGCACATTATACATCAGCACATAGAAAAGGTAACATCGATCAGTGGGAATCATAAATGCAAGATCTAAAATCATTCAACATAATTCCAATTGAACCGTAGTAACATGCACAGGAGTGTGTCCCAGGGATTAAATGAATGATCCCAAATCGTAGTCCCTATTTAAACCTATCGGTTGTAGGGTACCCAATCTGTGAATCCAGAAGGCTTCACATTCTTTTAATCTTTTTATGCAATCACCCCCTCGTCTTGGGAGTAGGACCTGTTCAATGACTTGAAAACGGAGTTGAGAGATTTTTTGGTTGTGGGCGATGAAATGATGGGGGATTGGTAATAAAAGGTTTTTATGGTGGATGGTGGATTTGTGTTTGAAAATGCGATCTTTGATGGGCTGGGTGGTTTCTCCCACATAAGCTAAACTGCCTGGTCATTTTATTAGATAGACCACAAATGGTGTGTCACAGGTGAAGTACTTCTGGATTTTGCATTTCTTGACTGAGTGGGGATGATGGATGTTTTCCCCCTAAAGTACATTACCACATTGAGTGCAATTTAGGCACGGAAATGTACCACATCTCCGGGTATGAAGGGTGAGCTGATTGGAAATAGTAGTGGTTGTGCCTATGTCGGTGCATACCAGTCGGAACATAATATTGGGTGCTCTTTTAAAGCACGGTAGAAAAGAAGTTGGAATTCAGAGATTCCTGGGTAGACTTCATGTAACAAATGCCAATGTCGGAGTATGTGTAGAGCAATGAACCGCGGTCAGGAGGGCGCCAAGAACAAGAGGGAAATCTGTTTGATGTCTTTATTCCACAACGCGTTTCAACAGCAGGACGCTGTCTTCCTCAGGTGGGTACATCAGGTGTACCCACCTGAGGAAGACAGCGTCCTGCTGTTGAAACGCGTTGTGGAATAAAGACATCAACCAGATTTACCTCTTGTCCTTGGCGCCCTCCTGACCACGGTTCATTACTCTACAGTTACTGTCCCTCAACAAGGGTCTGCGACTGGTGCTGCCTTGGGCTTGTCATCTACCGTCCTCCCCACTGGTGTGGCTCACGCCAGCGCTCCATTGAGACGGCTTTCATTTTATCCAATGTCGGCGTGTGGACCTATATATTGGATAGGCAAATGGATAATATGAGTGGACGAAAGGAATTCTTTCTTTAGCACACATGCAAATGGTGAGCCATGTTGCCTGTGCATGTTGACTGCCTAGTTTATTTTTATTACTTCTTTGGTAGCTAAGACATGGAAACCAGACCCCAGACTGAGGTGCAAAGAAGGTGATGTTGTCAGAGGAAACTTAGAGATTCACAGCCCAGGAAGTGTGCAGCTAAAAGATTCTCTGGAGCAAAATCGCCTCGTTCTGTGGTCAGTCCTGGAGCAGGTGATGCTGCATATGCTACTGATGGAAGAGAAAAGGCTCAATAATGACTGAAAGGTCTGGTCATATTGGTGAAAAGTCATAACTAATGGCATTTCTTGTGTGCCAGTTCCTTTGCATGTTGCGGCCAGTAAATTCTTTGGTAATCTGCAAACTATGAAGAGGATAATAAGCCATGGAAATCCATGTTCGCTTAGATTAGGAACAACTCTCCATTAGCACATGAAGAAATCAATAAGAGCAAACCTCCAGTTGTCCTTCGGAGTTAGGTCTGTTTCCACCATCAAGCGGCAATTGCCTGTTTCTTTCTACACTTCCTGATCCATTACAATAGGCATGATTCCATCCTCAAAAACCATAAGGTATAATGATGATTACACACACCGACCCCACATGCACAGTAAAGTTCTGAAAAGCAGTTGTACAGCCTGAAAGCATACAATGGACAAATTGCTGCTGTGTATTAAGTAGCAACTCTCATGCTCGCTGGCTTTCCGTGAACTGCAGCTGAGAATTGCTGTGAGTGTCAATGCCTGGAACATTCTGATTGCCTTGCAGTTGGACAAAGTATTTCAAGCTCCCTGCATGGCTCACATCCTGAATTAAATAGTGTAACATTCCTTTAAAAAATATACCTGATTAAAGAAAGTGGTGGTTATAGCCAGGAAAGTGTCAGCTCATTTCATCCATTCTTACGTGATAAAGCATGCCCTCCTACTTTTGCAAAGACATAATGGTCAGCCAAAGCATTGCCTAAATTACAACTTCACAATCAGCTGGAATTCAAGGTTGCACTATATGAGCAGCATAAATAAATTGGGGACAGAATATATGATGCAGGAGCTAAACTAGAGCATTGATTACTTTGAGATCTTAGGCAACTAATGAGGGATGCATGTCATCTGCTGAAGCCCTTTAGGAGGTGATAAAATTTATTACTCGAGATGTGAATTCAACAATGTAATCTCCCTCATAATTATACTGGAAAAAACACTCACCAGTATGCAAGAGGGCATGGAGAAGTAGCAACTTGCATATATCAATCGCCACCCTGTACAGTGGGTACGGAAAGTATTCAGACCCCTATAAATTTTTCACTCTTTTTTAAATTGCATCCATGTGGTAAATTCAAAAAAGTTCATTTTTTTCACATTAATGCACACTCTGCACCCCATCTTGACTGAAAAAAAACAGAAATGTAGAAATTTTTGCAAATTTATTAAAAAAGAAAAACTGCAATATCACATGGTCATAAGTATACAGATCCTCTGCTCAGATACTCATATTTAAGTCACATGCTGTCCTTTTCCTTGTGATCCTCCTTGAGATGGTTCTACTCCTTCATTGGAGCCCAGCTGTGTTTAATTAAACTGATAGGACTTTTTTCAGTCAAGATGGGGTGCAGAGTGTATATTAATGAGAAAAAAATGAACTTTTTTTTTAATTTATCAAATGGTTGTAATGAAACAAAAAGTGAAAAATGTAAAGGGGTGTGAATACTTTCCGTACCCACTGTATATTTCCATGTAAAAGATATCCTAAGCTTTTAAGGAGTTGTCCGCTACATTTGTCGCAAGGTTGAATTGTGTAGTAGTCATCTATCGATCCCCCGTCTCAAAGCATTACATAGGTACCCATCGGTGTTTGAGCTTCCTCTTCTGTTGGGAGTGGGTATGTGACCATCGCAGATAATCAATAGTTGCAATAATCACCAATACAACACTGCGGAGAGTCAATGGCTGTAATGGTCTGTAAATTCAGACTAGGATGTTCAGATACCAGTGGTGAGCTGTAGAGAAGTAGCGCTAAAACTGTGATGGATTTATCTAGATGGTTATGGAGTTTTTTTAACTTATTTTTACTAAGATTATAATCTTAGTAAAAATAACAAATAATTATTTGTTACATGCCTGTCCTTGGTATCCCAGGCTCTGTTTCTTTAAGGGCCCTTTACACATAGCGATATCACTAGCAATATCGCTAAAGCGTCATCGATTTTGTGACGCAGCAGCGATATCACTAGCGATATCGCCACATGTGATACTTACCTCCGACCGGCACCCCACTGGTTATCGCTGATCGCGTGAGATCGGCCTGGTCCATTTCTCGTCGCCGGCTTCCTGCTGGCACCGACGAGCGAGCCATGGACACGGGCGGAAGAAGACATCATCGTTGCGTCTGACGGTAAGTATCAACCACCGACCGCTGCTGCATCGCTAGTGAGATCTGCCTGTTTTGCAGCTCACTAGCGACCATTTAGCGATGCACCGGTGATCCTGACCGGGTCATATCGTGGTCGGGATCGCTGGTGCATCGCTAAATCTAACGGGGCCTTTACCCTGGGTCCATTGCCCCCTGCTGTGCTCCACTTCAGGTTTTGCAGGTTGGCTAGCGTGGATCAATTACAAAAAGTCTGAAAATTCCTTTAGTTTCTTTGCAGATGCCCCTGAAAATAACCTTCGTGAAAGACTCAACAAAACCTGGTAATCGTATCTAATTCTGGACAATGAAGGCAACTCTTTTTATTGGTGCTTTACAAGTTAAAGACATTTCTTTTTTAGTGTTTCCATTTTCTTATGTACTTTTAAGACTTTCGTAGCTACATGCTGTGGTCATTGACTGGTCGTTCGACCAGATCACCCAGTGGGGATCATGTTGTTTTCATGACTGCTTCAAACTTCTGCCTTTATCACTTTGTCAGAACCTCTGCTCTGCATCAGCTGCTTCTAATATTTCTGCCTCCTATCAGGATTCCACAGATGTCTTTTTCAAGCATGGGGCCAAAAAGAATTGCTGTAAAAACATACTTAAGCCTGAATGTATCCTTGCTTCTTGTTTCTTACCAGTGGAAAAGCCAAGGATTCTTCAGACTTAGAAAAGTGTATATCTGAACAGAGATCCAAGCTTCACAGACTGGGAGTTCTGTGGAAACTGTTTGTGCATGAATACAAGGTGTGAACAACAGAAAGGGCTCTACTGTAGGCATTTATTACAGGCCACCTGTGCAAGCTGAAGATATGGATGAACTCTTTATGCATCAAATGGCCAAGTTCTCCAAAAAATATGACATAATGGTCTTGGGAGATTTCAACTATACTAACATTTGGCAAAACTAATAGTTCAAGCTAATTCTTATCCTCTTGCTGACAACTTTATCTTCCAAAAGGTAGGGGAGAAAACAAAGGGATCTGCTACCTTGGATCTAATCTTTATAAACAGGGAGGAAATGGTTGAGGAGGTAAGAGTGGCTGGGACCCTAGGAGGTAGCGACCATGCTATTTTAGAATTTTTGGATAACTAGAGGAGGACATTTAAGGAAACCAAGATGGATGAACACAGAACTTAAACATGTGCTAAAAAGGAAGAAAGAAATGTTTATTAAATGGAAAGAGGGAGGCATGTCTAAAGAAGAATAAAATGCTGTCTGCAGAATTTGCAAGGGACGTATCAGATTAGCTAAAGCTGACCATAAATTAATGCGTGCAAGAGATGTCAAAAGCAATAAAAAAGGATTTTGGGGATATATCAAAAGTAAAAGAAAAGTCAAAGAGGCTATAGGATTTTTACAAGATGAAAATGATGAACTGGTAAGAAAGGATGGTGAGAAGGCTGAACTTTTAAATTCCTATATTGCATCTGTTGTCTCTCAGAAAGGAAATGTAACATCAACTGATCTTCATTGTCATATTAAAGGAATAGAAGAATCTAGGCTATCTATAAACAGAAAGATAGTGATAGCTAACAAATATGAATTCAAGTCTCCAGGTCCAGATGAATTACACCCCAGTGTACTGAAGGAGATAGCAGAAGAAATTTTTGAACCACTCTCCATAATCTTTGAAAATTCTTGGAGATCAGGAAAAGTCCCAGAAGACTGGAGAAGAGCAAATTTTGTTCCTTTCTTCAAAAAGGGGAAGAAGGTGGACCCAGATAACTATAGGCCAGTGAGTCTGACTTCTATACCAGGAAAGATCTTTGAACAAATTATTAAACAATATGTATGTATATACCTGGATAAGAATGAAGTGATTAACCAGAGACAGGGTTTGTAACTAATAAGTCATGTCAGACTATTCCTTCTATGACAGAATCACTGACTGGGTGGATCAGGGAAATGCTATATATATAGTATATCTTGACATTAGTAAAGCATTAGAAAAAGTATCTCACACCATCCTTATTGAAAAAATGACTAAGTATGGAATGGACAAGGCAACTGTTAGGTGGATTCATAACTGGCTTGGTGATCGGACCCAAAGAGTGGTATGGCTGCACATCCAGTTGGAAGAATGTCTCAAGTGGGGTACCATAGGGCTCTGTTCTTGGCCCTGTATTGTTCAACATCTTTATCAATGATTTAGATGAAGGAATAAAGAGTACACTGATTAAATTTTCTGATGAAACAAAGTTAGGAGGGATAGCTAATACTGGAGAAGAGAGAGCGAGGATTCAAAAAGATATAAATAAACTGGAGCAGTGGGAAGAAACTAACAGAATGGTTTTTAACAGGGAAAATGCAAAGTACTACATCTGGTCAATTAAACTGAAAAAGCATATACAGAATGGGAGGAATAGGGCTAAGCAACATCGCATGTGAAAAAGACTTGGGTATACTAAGGAAGGAAATAAATGCTCCAATCCTGCTCCAATCTTTTCCTGCTAGAGATTTCATGCTAAACCTCTTCTTTCTACTGTCACTGGCTCATGTTGGAGTTACCCTAAGAGAGGGGGTACTGCTACCCACCTCTCCAGTGTATCTCGGGCTGCGTTTCCATCCTTGGAGTTCACTGCCCACTGCTGTGCTTTACGTCAAGTTTTGCAGGTTTCCTAAAGTGACTCAATTACATCATCTCACGAGACCTATTTAAAGGCCATTGACACAAACTCACATCTCGGGACTAAGACCCTAGTCTTATGGTGGTATGCTCAACCATCTGTGCTTTTTCTGTTTGTGTTTATATTTTTTACTTGCTACCTTCTCTGCTGGGTTCCTCTGCACCCGGCTTGCTGCTAATGATATTCCTGAGCATGAATAGTCCTCAGTTCCTTACATGCCTTCCTACTTGTTACATCAATGCCTGGAATCCATGTGCCCACTTGGACAATAGGATTAGAGGATCTACCTTAGTTGGTGAGCATAAACATTTACTCAGAATTATTTATTGTTACTTTACTCCCTTGACCAATTATTACTGATATTATGAAAACATAAATGAGAACATTCTTTTTAATACCATACTCATACATAAGAGATTTAAAGTGATGCAAAAATCAAGACAGAGAGAAACCTAATAATGTAGGTTAGTGATTCCATCTCAACATTGTAGAATAATAATATTAATCTTTATTTTTATATAGTGTTAAAGTAATAAGCAGATGCTGGGATGCACTAATACAAATGCTGCAGAGAAGGGATCAACTATATTTATTTACTAGCTGAAGAGCCCGGCGCTGCCCGGGCATAGTAACTAACTACGGTTAGTTATAACAAATTATGATTATATCTATATATATAAAGCTGAGTGTAGAGCCCCACCCACTCCGCATAGCCACATTCACTATAATATCCCACATTATCCCGTCAGCCAGAGCTACCGGACAACTAATATTCCGCATCATCCAGTCAAAGCCACCAGACTAATACCCCTAATATCCCACATCATCCCATCAGCCATAGCCACAGGACAACTTCCACTAATATCCCATATCATCCCGTCACAGTAGCTGGACTACTACCCCTAACATCCCACATCATCCCGTCAGCCAGAGCCACCGGACTACTACCCCTAATATCCCAAATCATCCTGTCAGCCAGAGGCACCGAACTACTCCCCCTAATATCCCATATCATCCCGTCAGCCAGAGCCACCGAACTACTACTCTTAATATCCCACATTATCCCATCAGCCTGGGGTCAGAACCAGAGCGCTGAGTGGAATGGCCCTAACTTCCATATTGGGGATCCCTTTAAGAGAAGCCTGGCATCAGAACCAGAGCGCTGAGTGGATTTGCCCTGACTTCCATACCAATGATCCCTTAAATAGAAGGCTGGGGTGAGAATCAGAGCACCGAGGGATTTATGCTAACTTCCATACCAGAGATCCCTTTAAGAGAGGCCTGGGTCAGTACCAAATCGCAGAGTGGAAGTGCCCTCATTTCCATACCAGGGATCCCTTTAAGAGGGGCCTGTGGTCAGAATCAGAGTGCAAAGTGGATTTGCCCTCACTTCCATACTGAGTATTCCTTTAAGAGAGGCCTGGGGTCAGAGCCAGAGCACTGAATGGAGTTGCCCTAACTTCCATACCAAAGATCCCTTTAAGAGGCCCTGGGGTGAGAACCACAGTGCTGAGCAGAACAGTCCTAACTTCCATACTGCGGATCCCTTTAAGAGAGGCCTGGGGTTAAAACCAAAGCACTGGATTTGCCCTGACTTCCATACCAATGATTCCTTTAATAGAGACCTGGGTTTAGTACCAGAGCATTTGAAGGCAATTGCGCTGACTTCCATACCGGAGATCTCTTTAAGAGAGCCTGAGGTCAGAACCAGAACGCTGAGTGGAATTGCCCAAACTTCCATATCGGGGATCCCTTTAAGAGAAGCCTGGCATCAGAACCAGAGTGCTGAGTGGATTTGCCCTGACTTCCATACCAATGATCCCTTAAATAGAAGGCTGGGGTGAGAATCAGAGCGCTGAGGGATTTATGCTAACTTCCACACCAGAGATCTCTTTAAGAGAGGCCTGGGGTCAGTACCAAAGCGCAGAGTGGATTTGCCCTCACTTCCATACCAGGGATCCCTTTAAGAGGGGCCTGGGGTCAGAATCAGAGTGCAAAGTGGATTTGCCCTCACTTCCATACCGAGGATTCCTTTAAGAGGTGCCTGGGGTCAGAGCCAGAGCACTGAATGGAGTTGCCCTAACTTCCATACCAAAGATCCCTTTAAGAGTCCCTGGGGTCAGAACCACAGCACTGAGTGGAACGGTCCTAACTTCCATACTGTGGATCCCTTTAAGAGAGGCCTGGGGTCAAACCAAAGCACTGGATGGATTTGCCCTGACTTCCATACCAATGATCCCTTTAATAGAAGCCTGTGATCAGAATCAGAGCGCTGAGGTATTTGCCCTAACTCCCATACCGGAGATCCCTTTAAGAGGGAAGATGTGCCTATGGGATGGAGGATGTGTGATGGGGATATGGGCAGGGGGGATTCATTTCTGTCATGTGCTCTCTGCTCCTTTCTGGGGGCAGATAATGGCAGGTAGCTTATGTTCCCGGGGATGCTAGATTTCTCCCACCTGATCACTGTCTGCTGAGGTGTTGACGTGGAGTGAGAAAACTGTTTCTCATAGCAACCAGTCACAGCTTAGCTTCTTTTAAACAGCTCTGGTGACATGAAAGATGCTTAGTGATTGGTTGCAAGGAAACCTGTTGCTCATAGCAGTGAATCACAGCTCAGCTTCTTTTAAACAGCTCTGGAGAAATGAAAGATTCTTCGTGATTGGTTGGTGATAAACACACACACACATTCAATTTTATATATATAGATTTAACAGTGGAAAAACTCCTCGCAGGGAGATAGTAGGGTAAACAAAGAGTACAAAGGTAAAACTGAATAAAAGTTGGCTAACTAAACAGTCTCTTGTTAACGGTTTCACTTATTGTGTCACTCTCTGAAGGCCCCCTGGATAGCAGAATGCCGGCGGTGTTCGGTGTAATGTCTGCTGGCGTCCTTGCCTAGCACATGGTCCTTCTTCTGGCGGCAGTTGGCGGTCTCTGGTTTTGCCCTCTGAGACCCTAGTCTATATATCTGTGGCGTAAGAGAGTAGAGCTCTCCACAAGATTCCTCTCGGTGCTGGTCTCCTTGAGCAGCCGCCATGACCTCAAGGGCTGCGGTTCAATGCTTTACTCGGAGTGCGCCTCTTTGGATATCAGCGGACACACGGACCTTCATTCTGCGATGCTCTGTTGATCGCATGCTCCTCTTCACACCTGCCAGTTTCGGTGAGTCCCTCACTATGCGCCCTTTCTATTCATGCTGTGGCCTGTTGCTATTGGGTCGTCACCACACCCAGGGCAGCGGGGTACCTGGTACCGGGCCGGTGTCAGGGGGAAGGTGTCACAGCAGCAGTGACCCGGTCCGTGGCCCTGGGCGCCCAATATCAATGGTGGTGATGTTGTTAATGGTAGAATAGTTCGTGATGCCACCCGTGGTGTTTGGCAAGTATGGTGTTAGGCCAACGCTGCATGCAGATGCGCTGGGACTGATGGTGTGGTGCAGCAAAGATGGTATAGCTCCCCACAGGGGGAGCTGTAGTCCCAGGGCAGTGTAGGTGCAATGGATGAGGAAAGGCGCAGAATGGTATAGATGCTGGGACCCAGATGTAGCGGTGCTGAAGGTGTTAACGGCGAATGAATGGAGGACACCAGGGCTTGCAGTTTCAAAGCTTTACTTACAGTTCGTGGCACCCACTGGTGCCTGCCTCTGTGCCGTGTCCTCTGGGGTTGAGACTCAGTCAACCTATCGGGCAAGTCAGGGTTCTCCTCTCCAACACTCCGCCAACATGTGCCTTTCCTGAACGACTCCTCTATTGCGCCTTTTAGTGTGAAGAACTCCAGTACCGCAGTTCTCTGGAATTCCTACTGTCAGATGTTCCTAGAACCTTACTTGTATGACAGACAGCTGTAGCCTCTATCGGGGACTCCCTTCTCAGAAGTCCTGGCTCTCTATCCAGTTGCTGTTGTGTCCCAAGTCTTTGATGGGAGTAGTGCATTTACAGCCAGCTACTCCACCGGTGTCTGCTGCAGAACCATAAGTGTCCATACAACCTCGGGGACCGGGCCCCGGCCTTGCGCTGAGAACCTATAGGCAGGGTTCCTCTTCCAACCCACAACTCCTCTCTGTTCTCCTACTCCTTCGTTCCGCGCTGTTCCTTCTCTCTCTTATGGAAGCTGAGGTTGCAGGTCTACATCTTTCTCCTTCTCTTCTCTTTCCCGTGCCAGCTGGCTCAGATCACTGAGGCAGCTGCAGCACTCTTTCTAACTGAACTCAAACTGAACTCAAAACTAACTTCAGAACTGAACTTCTCTGGGACTCACCCCAGACTGACCTTCTGTCAGACTGCCTTACAATTCTCTACTTTCCACCTCTTTTATACTAACTCCACCCACCTCCCAGCACATCTCGTGCTACGAAGCAGGGTTCCACGAAGGATGCTCTGCTACCCCCAGCCTGAAGCTGCTAGGCGGACCTACTGAACTATCCTGTGTGTGGGATGCAGGTGTTGGAGTGGGAAAAGGAGTTCCCAACTTACCTAGTTGGTGGGGCACTACCCCTTAGGAGAAGGTGCAGTACCTCTGTGGCGACTGAGCCTCAGAGGTGCCACACTCCCTTCACAGCGGTTGAAGTCTGCCCCTCAAAGGCATTCTTGCGGGAAGAACACCTCCGTTTCCGCGCAACCCATTTTACCTTACACTGACTGGCCATGCCCCCTTCACCCTGGTTACTGGCTCACTCCGGCTGCAATCTCATTCTCCCCAGGAACAGGAGGTTTGACCCCAGCAGTTCTGGACCCATTGCTTCAGCAGCCATAGCAACCCAGTCCTCACATCTAGACTAACATATTCTGCAGAACTTTACTGTTTGCACACATTATCATCGCTGTCCCCAATGGGGCTCACCATCTTAATTCCCTCAGGGTATGTCTTTGGAAGCTATTGCCCTTAAACCTTGATTGTCAAAGTCAAAGAGAGGTAGCCACAGGATAACACTGGGCAGTCTGTGAAATGTTGCTGATCAAAATATAGATGAGCTAATCCCACGCTATGCATCATAAAAGTATTATTAGCAGGTGGCATCAGTATGAGAGACATCTGTGTGTATTATGTATCAGCAACTGTGTTACATAAACTTGGTGTCTGTCTGGTTATTTAGTGATTACATAAGGAATATCTATAATGAATACGGAATAGATGAGCTTTTATTTCACTGGCTTTTTTATTCTATAATAATGGAGCACCATGGCTCTGAAGAGTACCTACTTTGGCAACCACTAGTCATGCAGACACCATTGCTGGCGCTGCTCCTGGTGCATTTCAACAGACAATGTCATGTGGCACTCTGGCACCATTATAGGAAAAGTTTATCTAGCACTGAAGAAATTAGTCTGGCTGTCATAATAGGAATGCATGCAGTTTTCTGGTATAGCTTCTTGGAAATGTTTCAGCTGTTTGCTATACCAGCACCATGCATTGAAAGAAAGAGATATGGTAAAATGGCCATGTGGGTTAGGCTACTATACTAACCTTTCATCTGTAACTATGGAACACCTCCTCAGGGCTGTTGGTTAATTGGTACCAGGCCGGTGTCTTAAAAGGATGTGTCACGGCAGCAATGACCCGGACCGTGGCCCTGAGTGTCCATGAAAAATAAGAATTGATGAGAAATAAAGTCTATATGTAGATAAGTTCGTGATGCCACCTGTGGTTTATGATCAGAGGTGACCAGCGCTGCAGAGCAGATCCTCTGAGACTAGTGGTAATGCAGCAGAATTGGTATAGCTCTCCACAGGCAGAGCTTTGTCCCAGGGCAGTGGTGATAGCAAAGATGCTGTATTTGGTGGTGGTAGATGTAGCAGAGTTGGGTAGGTGATGCAGGAAGAATTAGAGGACACAGCTGGGTGCAGTTCCAAAGGTTTACTCACAGTTTTTATGGACCCAAGTGCCAGCTTGATGCTGCGTCCTCCAGGTGAGGGGTCCAGCAAACTCCAAGGTAGATCAGGATTCACCTTCCCAGGACTCCCTTCAGTGTATACCTTTCCTGGCCTGAGCTGATTTCCGTCCTTCTGTCCAGCACCTTCACATGCAGTGTCCCAAGCCAGCAGACTCGGATCTTGTCGGGAATAACCTCTAGGTCCCTGGATCCTATGTGTCTGCCTTATCAGTGAATGGTTGTGCAATGCTCGTAGCCTCTGGTTGATCTAGCTGAGTCCATTGTTCACTCCACTAGTTTTAGGGCCAGTCCCTATACTGCGACCAGATCCCTCCACCCGATGTTAGATGGCGTGGAATGAGCCCCACGGGCAGTATGGTTGCTGCCCGTGCCTCTAGGATCCCTTCTCTCCACAGGGAGCTTCCTTCTGTTTCTTTTCTTCCCTGCAGCTCCTCCTGACGGAGCTGCTTCAGACACGTCCTTCCACTTTCTTCCCTCCTGACAGACTTCTGTCTAAACTCTCTTTTCCCCCTCTCATCCTACTAGCTCCACCCACCTCCTAACACCCTTTACCACCCATGCAGGGTTGAGATTCTCCTCTCATAGGGTACATCCAGAAGCACTGCTGCTATAGGGTGTGTGTTGGGTGCAGGTGTTAGAGTCCTGTGAGGTGCTCCCTACTTACCTTATTGTGGGGTACCACACCTCTGGGTGAGGTGCAGTACCTCTGTGGCGACTGCACCCTCAGAGGTAGCACAACTACAATGAGAGAATTTTGATGGGGATGGCACAACCACTAATGTTGTGCCATTTCACATATTCTTTATAAGGTCACTATTGAGTTACTTGCACATTTAACTTATCCCCATATATTCCTTATTAATTTACTTATGGTATGTGCATGCAGCTAGTTCACAGTATTTTTATGAAATACTGCTGTCTCTTTGTACCCTCAATGGTATAGGACTAAATGTGGCGCCCCTAAGGTGTAGTGCCCCACCACCTAGGTAAGTTGGGAACTCCTTTCCTCGCTCCAACACCTGCATCCCACACACAGGATAGTTCAGCACTGCCCACATTGCGGCTTCATGCTTAGAGGGTAGCAGAGCACCTTTCGTGGCTCCTTGCTTTGTAACACGAGATGTGCTGGGAGGTGGGTGGAGTTGAGATATATAAAAGGTTGGGAAGGTTTAGAATTAGAGGTCAGTCTGACGGGAGGTCAGTCGGGTAGGAAGTCACTCAGACAGGAGTGAGGATCCCTGGAAGAAGGGATGGAGGAAGCAGTGCTGCAGCTTCCTCAGTGACCTGAGCCAGCTGGCATGGGAAAGGAACAGAAGGAGAAAGACGTAGAACTGCAACCTAAGCTTCCATAAGAGAGAGAAGGAACAGCGTGGAACGAAGGAGTAGGAGAACAGAGAGGAGTTGTGGGTTGGAAGAGGAACCCTGCCTGTAGGTTCTCAGCGCAAGGCCGGGGCCCGGTCCCCGAGGTTGTATGGACACTTATGGTTCTGCAGCAGACACCGGTGGAGTAGTTGGCTGTAAATGCACTACTCCCATCCATGACTTGGGGCACAACAGCATCTGTATAGAGTGCCGGGACTCAGGATAAAGGGAGTCCCCAAAGTAGGCTACAGCTGTCTGCAGTACAAGGAGAGTTGTTAGGAACATCTGACAGGAGGAACTTCAGAGTACCACGGTACTGGAGCTCTTCACACTAAAAGGCGCAATAGAGGAGTCGTTCAGGAAAGGTACATGTTGGCAGAGTGTTGGGGAGGAGAATCCTGACTTGCCCGGGAGGTTGATTGAGTCTCTGCCCTGGAGGACACGGCACGGAGGCAGGCACCAGTGTGTACCACGAACTGTGAGTAAAGCTTTGAAACTACAAGCCCTGGTGTCTTCCATTCCTTCCTGCATCCATCTGCCTGACACTGCTACATCCCCTGCGCCGGACACTACATCACCTAAGTGTCCACACATCTAGACTGCCCTGGGACAACAGCCCTGCCTGTGGAGGGCTATACCATCCTTGCTGCACCACGCCATCTGTCCCAGAGGATCTGCACGCAGCGTTGGCTTAACATCTTGCTTGCCAGACACCACAGGTGGCGTCACAAACTACCACATAAACTATATCTCAAACCACCATTGATTTGGGCGCCCAGGGCCACGGACCGGGTCACAGCTGCTGTGACACATCCCACTGACACCGGTCCTGTACCGAGTACCCCACAGCCCTGGGAGGGTGACCCACTATACTCTATCAAAAATATCAAAGAAAAGAGGAAGGTTTACTAATAAGCGGTGAACATTTTATGGTCTTTTTCCAACACACAGTTGTAAGAAAAGCAATAGACAATACATAAATAACAGTTAAAAATCGAGGGATACATGCAACAAATCACCTAATACAAAAATAAATGGGTTGTCAAAAGTTTAAAGCTAAAGCTCAAATAATACTTTTGTGATGGTTCTATCATCCCACACATGATACTGTTCAATTATTTTTTTGCAGGATTTATGTTATATTATGCCTGGATAGAACCTATTTGTTGTTAAATACATGTCGGCAAAATAAAAGCTGAAAAAATCTGAAGGAAATTGTAAGAAGATATTGCCTGCAGTAAATTTCAAACATAACAGAAGGCTACAGACAATACAGAAGCAATTGTAAGCCTATTTATCAGCACTTTATTTTGTATTTCTTACTTATAGGGCATCCCTAGGCGATTGAGCAAAAAAAAATTCTTAAAACGGATAAAACCTAGTAAGCCTAGCAGCTTAGGCTGCTTGCCTAGTAATAATTAGTTTGTATAAGTTTTAGAAGAATTAAAGTAAGACAGATTATCTATGTAACAATATGAATTAGAGGATTCAACCTCTTTGTGCAGCTTGCCATAAATGTATATAATGGCCATGGTGCACATGTACGGGGTGGCTGTCATGATCCAAGGTGGATCTGACAGTTTAAATGCACAAAGTGAACTTTTTTCCCTTGGCTTGGTGCCAAAGTGGGTTGATTGCCCCCGGTGGCCATTAGAATTATTACACGTGGTGTCGTTCATTCTAAGTTGCCCCGGTGGTGGTGAGCGGTAGTGCACTTTAGTTTCTTTGGTTTAATGTGCACTTAATTACAAATCAGGTGTTAGGCTCTATAAAATGGAGCCAGGTGGGTTCAATCACTGTTGGTGATATTGTGTTCATCATTTGGGAAGCAAGCCTGGGTGATGAAAGAGCTGAACTTGAGTCCTGCGCAGCCCAGCCAGATGGGACGAGTGGCAGCTAGGTGGTCTGCAAGAAGGGCTGGCATGGCGTGGTGGAGTTACAGTTTATGGTGTTGGCAGGAAGTGCTTGCATGGCTTGGTGGAGTGACGACTATGGAGAGAGTTGCACTCAGCATGCGGGACTTGGTTGCTGAGAGCTGGACTCAAGCATGCTTGACCTTTTGGGCAGGAGCTGAACTCATCTTTGGGACTCTGTTACTGGACTTCTGCAATTGTTGGTGGACTCTGCTCCAAGGCTGCACTGTGGTGAAGGATCCAGTTATGGTGATGGATCCGGGTGGAGGAGAAGATGCACACAGGTGGTGGGCTCTGCTGCTAGGAGCGTACGCAACAGAGCAAAGCTAAGTGGTGTTTCCCCTGTATTGTCATTTTCCCTCATGTGTGTTTAGGGCAGTGGTGGGATTAGTTTCCGCACCGACCAATTCCCTAGTGAGGGTTTAGGTCAGGGCGAGCTAGGGCTTTTAGATTCCTGTTGCACGCCCGGTGCGGAACCGGCATAGGGAACGTTAGGAGTGCAGGGACACTGGCTCAAGGGAGCTCAGGAGGTCTCCATTTCCCTATTCCCTATCGCAGGGCCCACCATTGTTAATGTTTCCCAGGTTTCCCTTATTGTTTAAATTCGCCTTACTGGAGGCGGGTTTCCAGACTTATATATACGTGTAATGTCTAAATTCGCCAGTTGGAGGCGGTGTATCCAGCTGCACGTGTTTATTATTTAAATTCGCCCCACTGGAGGCGGTGTATCCAGGGTCACGTATGTCATATGGGTTCGACTTGCGGTACTCGCTGCGTCCAGACACGCGTGACCATGACAGTGGCTATGGAGCTGTGCCGATTCCATGCAGGGCAGATGTCGGGTGTAATGCATTGCTGGTATCTGGCTGTTATAGCAGGATTTCTGATTATTTCAGTAGTTATATGCCGCTATCAATCCCTGATAGTGGTTTTTAAATAGCATGATTGCCGATGCGCGCACTCAGCGGTGCCCACCAACCCCTCTTAATGGTATCGCACGAGTAGAAATAATGATCATGGCAGTTGGGGGCCTGCTGAAGGTCACCTTCACGCACATCTTGGCACTCCTCTGAAGCTCAGCTGTAGGCCAGGGTCACACTTGCATTGAATACGGACCACTGTTAAAGTATGGGGCAGCCCCCATTACCGTTTCTCCATTACCCCATTTTTTCTCGTTAGTATTCTACATGGGAGAGAAATCGCAGCATGCTGGGTTTGGCACCGAGACTCGGCAGAGTCTCGGCTCACTCGCACCCATATAAGTCTATGGGTGCTAGTGACACAACGCACATCACTCAGATATCATCCTAGTGCTGTGCGATATACGTTGACCCCAGCAATGGAGGAGATAGAGAAATTAGTTTCTTTGCCTCCTCCGCAGCTGTGCTCCGATCCTCTCTGTGCGAGAGGCTCTCGCATCGGATGCCGTACGCTAGTGTGACTCCGGCCGTAGGCAGGGCTTCATGAGATACAGGGCTGCCACTAGGAATTTTGGGGCCCCATACTGGAAACATTTTCAGGGTCCCCTTGAGACTTCCCCCAGGCTTCACCCCAGCCCCACCTCCACTCCTTGAACTGTCCACAGCTCTCTCTTGTAAAAACTCCACTTCTCACCAATCACACATTAACAGTTCCCATCTCCAGATCACACATATAGCCAGCAGCTCTTGTTTTGGCCAAAAGATTTTTTAAATCTGCCACCACAACAAGGTAGACTCTTTTGGCCAGGCCCTACTCTACCCTAACCTATTAAACATTTGTTAAAATATCCAATACAATTTAGGTATATTTTTATTTGTTTTTCAATTTTTAAAATGTCCAATAATATCACAGCCAAAGGGCCAAATACCACCGCACCATGTCCAGACCACATATTACCACCACAAAGTGACCTATAATACCACATACAAGGAACAAATACCATCGCACCATGTCCAGGCCACATATTACTACCACAGTGACCGAATAATATCACATACAAGGGACAAATACCATCGCACCATGTCCAGACCACATATTACCACCACAGTGACTGAATAATATCACATACAAGGAACAAATACAGCCACACCATGACCAGACCACATATTACCACCACAGTGACAGAATAATAGCACATGCAAGGGACAAATACTACCACACCATGGCCAGACCACATATTACCACCACATGGTGACTGAATACTACAATACTGATCATTAATAAAAAAAAACACAACACTATTACCATAGGTGCTAGTATATACAGGAGATCTGTACTTAGTATGCAGTATCTGTGTACAGGTAATACAGTAATCACCTGTGACACTATACACAGGAACTCTGTATATAGTGTCAGTATACAGGTAATACAGGGATCACCAGTGTCATTATACACAGGACCTCTATATATAGTGTCAGTGTACAGGTAATACAGTGATCACCGGGGACATTATACACAGGACCTCTGTATATAGTGTCAGTTTACAGGTAATACACTCACTCACCAGTGACATCTCTAGGTGAAGTTCTTCAGCTTCGCTTTTCATCTTTCATCCAGCACAGACCGCCATCATATCTTCCAGTCAGGGCTCGTCTCTGCAGGAAATAACACAGTTATCTAGAGCTCCACTTGCAGAACACATTGCTTAATTTTTTCCCAACTTCTACACTACAGCAAATGAAGAAAAAAAGGTGACATAGTGTCGCTCTGCACAGTAACAGGACCGCCCCCATTTAAAACAGTATCCTCAAAAAATAAAATAAATACATCACTGTAGTAATAATATCCCTTAATTAGCCCCTATGGTAATAATATCTCCCATCCTGGACCCGTGTATTTCATTTCTGGCTCCAGCCATATGTTCTCCCATCCTGCCCTCATGAGTATCCATTCTGCCCCCATATGATCTCCCGATCCTGCCCCATCTGTCCCATGATCCTGCCCCATGATCCTGCCACCCCATCTGTCTCCATTGTATCCATCCTGCCCCATGATCCTGCACCATGTGTCTCCCATACTGCCCCGTGTCTCTCATCCTGCCCCCTGTGTCTTCCATCCTGCCCCCTGTATCTCCCATCCTTCTCCCATCCTGCCCCCTGTGTCTCACATTCTGCCCCGAGTCTCACATTCTGCCCCCTGGGTTCCACATTCTGCCCCGTGTCTCACATTCTGCCCCCTGTGTCTCACATTCTGCCCTCTGTGTCTCCCATCCTGCCCCCTGTGTCTCACATTCTGTCATCTGTGTCTCACATTCTGCCCCGTATCCCCCATTATGCCCCCTGTGACTCCCATACTGCCCTGCGTTTGCCACTTTCAATAAAAAAAACTAAACTTTCTCCTTACCTGGCCGCGCTCGTGCGGCGTAGCTCCCCCCAAGCGTACACTTGCCGGCGAATGACAATGACTTCATATGCCGGTGACGTGCGCGCTGACGTCATCTGCCAGCTTCCGATTGGCTGGCGACTTTTAACTATTGACATGCAGCCCGGGCTGCAACTTTTACTATTTGCTAATATACTTTGACATCTAGTATAAGAGATGAAAGTGTTGCAGATTAAAGTTCACCATAAGAATTAAAAAAATATAAGCATAAAATTATTTAACCCCTTTGCCACCTTAGATGTATCCACCCTTCGACCGGGTTCTTATTGACTTGGGGTTAAATGCCCATGATCGTTGTTAGCACTGAGCGTGGGCATTGCTGCGGGGTTTCAGCTGTCACATACAGCTGACACCCGCAGCCGATCACCGCAGCACTCAGCGTGAGGCCACGATGATCGTGCCACCGTACTTGTACTGCTGCGGACAGAAATGCAGTTCCCACAGAGCAGTACTAGTACGGCGAGGATCGGGAAGGGGTTAAACTCGATCGCAGCATTTCAGAAGTAGTCAGAGAGAAGAAAACCCCTCTGCCCTTGGAACAGTGACTCCGTGAAGTCATCGCGAGGTCCCCGTCATTGCCATGTAGACCCAATGTTGTCATGATGACATCCAGGTCCCCAGAGCTAGCAAAGTTGCCTGATCATGCTCAGAGCATGATGAAGCAAGTTTGACTGTCAGTGCAATGCTGACAGCTTGCATAGTATTGGGAAGCTCCTGCATCCTTATGTTATACAAGCGATCAGCCTGCAAGAGATTAAAGTCTCATAGTCGGACAAAGTAAAAAAAAGTAAAAATATTAAAAAATAAACCAAAAAAATAATTTAAAAATCCAAACCAAGAATAACTCCTTTACCCCCAAGGTGGTTTGCGCTTTAATGACTAGGACAATTTTTACAATTCTGACCAGTGTCACTTAATGAAGTAATAACTCTGGAAAGATTCAATGGACTCCACTGATTTTGGGACTGTTTTTTCTTGACATATTGTACTTCATGATGGTGTTAAAATTTCTTCAAAATAACAGGTGTTTATTTGTGAAATAAAAATGGAAACTTAGCGAAAATTTTTTAAACTTTTGCAATTTTCAAATTTTGAATTCTTATGCCCATAAATCAGAGAGACGTCTCATGCAAAATTATTAATAAATAACATTTCCCACATGTCTACTTTACATCAGCACAATTTTTTAACCTTTTTTTGTTAGGAAGTTATAAGGGTTAAAAGTTGACCAGCGATTTCTCATTTTTTCAACAAATTTTACATAACCATTTTCTTTAGGGACCACCTCACATTTGAAATGACTTTTAGGGGTCTGTATGGCAGAAAATACCCAAAAGTGACACCATTCTAAAATCTGCATCTATCAAGATACTCAAAACCACATTCAAAGAGTTTATTAACCCTTTAGGTGCTTTGCAGAAATTTTTTGAAAGAAAAAATTAAATTAACATTTAACTTTTTTCACCAAAAATGTATTTCCGATTCAATTTTTTTTATTTTGACAAGGGTAGCAGGAAAAAATGGACCCAAAATTTGTTATGCAATTTCTCCTGAGCGTGGCGATACCTCATATGAGGGAGAAAACCACTGTTTGGGTGCACAGCAGAAGTCGGAAGGGAAGGAGAGCCATTTAACTTTTTGAATGCAAAAATTTCCTGGAATCATTAGCGGACGTCATGTCCCATTTAGAGAGCCTCTGATGTGCCTAAACAGTGGAAACCCCCCACAAATCACCCCATTTTGGAAACTAGACCCCTCAAGGAATGTACTTAGATGTGTGATGAGCACCTTGAACCCACAGGTGCTACATAGACGTTTACAACATTGAGCCGTGAAAATTAAAAAAAATCAAATTTTCCCCACAAAAATGTTATTTTGACCCAAATTTGAATTGTCATAAGGGTAACAGTAGAAATTGCACAATACAGTTTTTTGTGAAATTTCTCCTGATTACACCGATACCCTATTTGTGAGGCATTACTACGTTTGAGGCACAGTGCAAAGCTCAGAAGGGAAAAGGAGCCATATAGGAGTTCAGATTTTGCTTGAATGGTTTGAGAGTGCCATGTCACATTGGCAGAGCCCCTGAGGTGCCAGAACCACAGAAACATGCTATATGTGAACTCCTTTTACAAACTACACTCCCCAATTAATTCATCTAGTCGTGCAGTGATCATATTGACACCATATGTGCCTCACAGAATTTTATACCACTGAGTGGTGAAGAAAGACTAAATTACATTTTTACCACTAAAATGTTGGTTTAGCCTCTAGTTTTTAATTTTTCTAAGGGCTAATAGTAATGATTTTTACACCAAACTGAGGTTCATTTTTTCCTGAGTGCGCCAATACCCTACATGCAATTGGGAAATATTTTTCAAGCACAGTGCAAAGCTCAGAAGGCAAGGAGCGCCAGATTTAATTGTTATGGTTCGCAAGTGCCATGACCCACTGGGAGAGCCCGTAAGGTGCCAGAACAGCAGAGCTCCCCATAAGTGACCACATTTTACAAACCACACCTTTCAATGAATTCATTTAGGGGTGCAGCGATCATATTGACACCACGGGTGTGTCACAGAATTTTATACCATTGGGAAATGAAGAAAAAATAATTACATTTTTACCACCAAAATTTTGTTTAGCCCCAGATTTTATATTTTCACACAAGAAGTGGGTAAAAATGGCACCAAACGTATATATATCTATATGTGTTTTAAGAACATTTCCTTTGAAAACTATGTGTTAAATACATAGAGAATTCTTCTATGTAAAAGCTCATGTTAAAATCACATTGCAATTGGATCGCCCTCACCCAGGGCTGTGGGGTACTCGGTACCGGGCCCGTGGAGTTCAATGGGAGTTGTCATGGCGGCGGTGACCCGGTCCGTGGCCCTGGGCGTCCATTGTAAAATGGGAATGTTGAGCATGTGGATGATGATGATTAAAGTTTAGAAGTGAATGATTCATGACGCCACCTGTGGTGTTCGGCAATGAAGATGTTAAGCCGACGCTGCAGACAGATCCTCAGGGACAGATGGTGTGGTGCAGCAATGATGTTGTGGCCCTCCACAGGTAGGGCTGTAGTCCCAGGGCAGTGTAGATGGAGCGCTAGTGAGGAGAGCGTAATGGTTCAGTGCTGAGCACAGAGATGTAGCAGTGCTGAGTGTGTTGGCGCAGGAGTAAGCGGAGGACACCAGGGCATGTAGTTCCAAAGCGTTACTCACACTCTGTTGTGCATACAGATGCCTGCATCCGTGCCGTGTCCTCCAGGTCAGGGGCCCAGCCAACCTCCAGGCAAGATGAAGTACTCCGTTCCAAAACTCCACCAACATATGTGCCTTTTCTGAACGTCTCCCTTCTAACGCCTATTTGAAGTACTCACAGTACTGAGTTACACTGGAGTTCCTCCTTTCAGATGTTCTTACAACTCTACTTGTACGGCAGACAGCTGTAGCCTGCTTCGGGGACTCCATGCTACTAAGTCCTGGTTCACTCTCGTTGCTGCTGTGCCCCCAAGTCTGGTGTGGGAATAAAGTGGTGACAGCTTCTATTCCTCCGATGTCTGTCGCAGGACCATTAGTATCCATACAACCTCGGGGACCGGACCCCGGCCTTGCACTGAGAACTTGAGGAAGGGCTCTGCTCTAACCCTAATCCTTAGTTCACTTCTTCTCCTCACGTTCCGTACAAATCAATCTTTCTTATGGAGAATTAGGCTTTCTAAATATCTCTTTCCTGTGCCAGCAGACCCAGGTTACTGAGGTCTGCTGCAGCACTTCCTTCATCCATCCCACTCAGGGGATCTTCTCTCACAGACTGACCTAGTCAGACTGACCCAGTCATATTGAGCTCCCGCTCTCTTGTGCAGACTAAGCTCCACCCACCTCCCAGCACTCTTCGTGTTCCAAGCAGGGAGCTACCAATGGTGCTTTGCTACACTAATATGTTGTGTGTGATGCATGTGTTGTAGTGTGGTCAGGCGTCTCCACCTCCACCGAATGGTGGGGTACCACACCTCAGGAGGAGGTGCAGTACCTCTGTGGCGACTGAACCCTCAGGGGCGCCACACAATCTGATAGCAATCGCACTGCATGCAGATTTAAATCGGATGCTAGGTGTGAAAAATGGGATTACACTCGCAGAAAAAACGCATAAGGGCTCATGCACACATTGAGTATTTGGTGAGTTTTTTTTACCCCAGTATTTGTAAGCCAAAACCAGGAGTGGAACAATCAGAGGAAAAGTATAATAGAAACATTTGCACCCCTTCTGCATTTTTCACCCACTCCTGGTTTTGGCTTACAAATACTGAGGTAAAAACGCACCAAATACTGAATGTGTGCATGAGCCCTTACACTTGCATTACACTTGTTTGAATCTCGGCAGTGAGACTCGGACTGATTTTTCATACATTTAGTGTGACTCCATCCTAAGGCCGGGGTCACACTTGCGAGAAATTTGCGCGAGTCTCGCATCTCAATACCTGAAACTGCCGCCGGCACTCGGGAACGGAGCATTCAGCTGCATAGAAATACATGCAGCTGCACACTCCGGTCCCGAGTGCCGGCGGCAGTGCCAGGTATTGAGATGCGAGACTCATGTGAGTTTCTCGCAACTGTGACCCCAGTTTAACTATCATACTTGTATGCAGTTTATAGACATGCTACATTATTGAGAGCTACTGCACATAAAGTACAGAAACTGAATGCTGCAGACAGTGCAACAGTTGTGCTGGTCACTTGTATCTCACTATAAATTAAATATAACTCCTTTCAGATATGTAAAATTGCTTACAAGGTCACTTTGAGCAAAGATCCTAAAAAAAGGTTTATAATACACCATCAAATGGAACACGACAATTGTTCTACAACATGATTCTACAGGTCAGTATGATTTTGGTAATATCTAATTTACACAGAATATTTTATTTAGTTTGTGTGAACATTCTCCAAGAGCTGTGATGTTTTATTTCTTCATCTGCAGAGTCAGGGACATACATTGAAATCATGAGGCCCCATAGCAAAAGTCCTAATTGCACCACCCCGACAGAAAAAAAATATTCAGCAAAGTAACAGAAGTGCATATCTCACAACTTTGCAGCCGTTGCAAAGTAATTTTGCTTCTATTGAAGTGCCTTAATGTTCCTACACACTAAGATACCTCTTTTATGGCTCCCATCAAGTATGATGCCAACAAAAATGTTCTCCAAACACAGTATGGTACACCCACAGTGAATCATTCCACATGCACAATATGATGACTCCACAATATCCCATTAAAGTATGATACCCCATAGCTCCCTCTAACAGCATGATGACCTCAATATAGTATGATGCCCCACAGTGATCCCAACAAAGCTTGTTATGAACAAAGAAGGGAAAGATGGAGAAGACGTTGTCGTCGCTATTGGCAACACCCCATCCTTGAACTCCGAGAGAGCTGTGGAGCCTACCACTCCTTGTACACAGAGATGCAGCAAGACCCAGAGAAGTGTTTTCACTACACGAAGATGTCACAACAGAGCTTAAATGAGTGGCTGCTATGTGTCCAAGGATCCATTGCCAGACAGGACACACAGCTCCGGTGAGCAATTCCTGCTGAGGAACGTCTCTTGGTCACCCTGAGGTATGTAGTGTTGAACCCTAACCCTACCCTATCCCTAAGCAGTGTACTGTTTTTTGTTTTTCATTTTCTTTTCCTCAGATTCCTGGCTCCTGGAGAGACATTGTCCTCGTTACATTTCCAATTCTGGATTGGGGTATCCACCCTTTCTGGGATTATTGCAGACACTTGTCGTGCTTTAGTTTGCATTCTGTGGCAAGAATTTCTCCCCCAACCCACAAATGAACTCTGGATTGAAAATGCTTCCAAATTCCAGGAAATTTGCAATTTTCCTAATTGTGAGGGGTCTGTGGACGGCAATCACATTATTATTATTATTATTATTTATATAGCGCCATTAATTCCATGGTGCTGTACATGAGAAGGGGGGTTACATACAAAATTATAGATATCGTTAACAGTAAACAAGTTTCCACAACAAATTTACAATGACAGACTGGTACAGAGGAGAGAGGACCCTGTCCTTGAGGACTTACATTCTACGGGATAGCGGGGAAAAGACAGAAGGTCAGGGGTGCAGCAGCTCTGGTGGTTATGAGGCGGCAGCTCAGGCGATGGGGAAGCAGCAGAATGGTTATTGCAGTCTGTAAGCTTTCCTGAAAAGATGGGTTTTCAGGTTCCGTTTGAAGGATCCGAGGGGGGTGGATAATCGGACGTGTTGAGTCATGGCATTCCAGAGGTTAAGGGATATTCGGGAAAAATCTTGGAGGCGGTTGTGTGATGAACAAATAAGTGTGGAGGAGAGTAGGAGGTCGTGGGAGGATCGAAGAGTACGTGAGGGAAGATATTGGGAGATTAGTTCAGAGATATAGGGAGGGGAAAGGTTGTGGATGGCTTTGTAGGTCAGTGTTAGTAGTTTGAACTGGATTCGTTGGGGAATTGGGAGCCAACGGAGGGATTTGCAGAGGGGAGAGACAGAAGAGTAGCGAGGAGAGAGGTGGATTAGTCGGGCAGCAGAATTGAGGACAGACTGGAGTGGTGCAAGAGAGTTAGCAGGGAGGCCACAGAGGAGGGTGTTGCAGTAGTCAAGGCGGGAGATAATGAGGGCATGTACAAGAGTTTTAGTAGATTGAGGACTGAGGAAGGGACGAATACTGGAAATATTTTTGAGCTGGAGGCAACAGGAGGTGGCAAGAGATTGGCCATGCGGTTTGAAGGACAGGGCAGAGTCGAGAGCTACTCCAAGGAAGCGGATTTCAGGTGCGGGAGAGAGCATGATGCCATTTACCATAATAGATAGATTGGGTAGGGAAGATACGTGAGATGAAGGAAAGATAATGAATTTAGTTTTGCCTACGTTGAGTTTTAGGAAGCGAGAGGTGAAAAAGGAGGATATGGCTGATAGACACTCCGGGATTCTGGACAGCAGAGAGGTTACATCTGGGCCAGAGAGGTAGATCTGAGTGTCATCTGCATACAGGTGGTACTGGAAGCCATGGGACTTTATGAGTTGACCTAGGCCAAGAGTATAGATGGAAAAAAGTAGGGGTCCCAGGACAGAGCCTTGGGGGACTCCAACAGAGAGGGGGCGGGATGAAGAGGTAGTGTGGGAGTGGAAAACGCTGAATGTGCGGTCAGAAAGGTATGAGGAAATCCAGGACAGGGCGAGGTCTTTTATGCCAAGGGAAGAAAGAATCTGTAGCAGTAGGCAGTGGTCAACTGTGTCAAATGCAGAGGAAAGGTCAAGAAGGAGGTGGATGGAGAACTGTCTGTTAGCGTTGGCTGTGAGTAAGTCATTAGTAATTTTGGTCAGGGCAGTTTCAGTGGAATGGTGGGGGCGGAAGCCAGATTGCCGGATGTCAAGGAGGGAGTTAGATGAGAGGTGGGAGGAAATTGAACATGGACATGCTGTTCAAGGAGTTTGGAAATAAACTGGAGCAGTGATATGGGGCGGTAGCTGGGCAGAGCAGTTGGGTCAAGGTTTGATTTTTTTGAGGATGGGTGTTATGGTGGCATGTTTGAAGGCAGAGGGGAAGGTACCAGAAGTTAGGGATAGGTTGAAGAGATGGGTTAGGGCTGAAATGATCATGTTAGTGAGGTTCAGGAGCAGGTGGGAAGGGATGGGGTCAAGTGCACAGGTGGAGAGGCGTGATTTGGAAAGGAGATGAGCAAGCTCTCCTTCAGTGATGTTGGGACTATGAAACCAGCTGGAAGTGGAACAGAGTACTTCAATTATAAAAAATATTTTTCCATAGTTCTAATCGCTATTGCAGATGCCGATTGTAAATTCATTGGAGTGGACATTGGCTCTTTTGGACGAGGCAATGACTCGCAGACGTTCAAAAACTCAGACATGGGCCAACGTCTGTATGGGAATGATTTTAATTTTCCGCCAACACAACCTCTGCCCAGCAATGATGGACCACCAATGCCTTTTGTTGTTGTTGGTGATGAGGCCTTCCAAATGTGTGCCGACCTCATTAAACCATACTCTAGTAGAAACTTAAATCACACCAAAAATTTTTCAACTACAGACTGACAAGGGCACAAAGAACCGTGGAGTGTGCATTTGGATTGCTGGTATTGAAATGGCGCATTTTGTGCACATCCATTAACCCTAAAATTTGACACTATTGATGAGGTTGTGAAAGCATGTGTTCTTCTGCACAACTACATAACGGTAAAACAGCGACCAAGCTTGCAACCTGAGGAACCTGTTACATTGCATAACTACCAATTTCACCCTCTGAGAACCACTGTTGAAGTTGCCCAGATGAGGGATAAGTTTGCCGCTTACTTTGCTTCAGATAATGGACGTGTGGCCTGGCAAGACGAAATGATTTAAGCCACTAAGTTAAATTTACCTGTTATGTTTTGTACCTGTTATGTACCTGTAAGGTCAAATATTACATACCTTTTATGTTTAAATGTACCTGTGATGTTAACATATACATGTAATAATTTACCGCTAATGTTTCCTGATTTAAATATAAACTACCTTCCCTCCCAAAAAAAAGTGTGTTTGTGTTGTATTTCACCTAAAAAAACAAGTGTGTTTGTCTCGGTGGTGGCGCAGAAAGATAACGAAAACAAGGTATAGTGGTAACAAAACACAACAACTTTTATTTACAACATTTTTAACAAAATAAAAGGGTTAAGGTTGGGGTGATTTATTTTTTCTTAGGGGTTTACGTAAGGGTGTAATGGGTATGACCTTGGGTGTGTGGAGATGTGAGGACTGGGTGATAGTTGATGAGGATGGGGTTACAGGGGAAGGGACAACTAATTGAAGTATTTGATCAGGGATGACAGTGGAGACATTGGGTATAGATGACAAAGTGGAATCAGAAGGAACAGAGACAAAAGCGAAGGTAGTGACAAATTTTTAGGTGAGAGTGGAGGTGGTGGGTTCAAGGTGGCTAGAATTTTTTGGCTCCTGGTTTTGGTCCTGAGGCAAAGATTTTTTTTTTGGATTTTGCTTTTCTCTGCCGAGTAGGAGTGCTGGGCTCTGTAGCACTACTCTGGCAGGATGCTGAACTGGGCCGAATTAGGCATGTTGTAGTGGGCAGGGGTACTGGACTGGGCAGGGGTGCTGTAGGGGGCAGGTGTGCTGGACTGGGCAGGGGTGTTGTAGCGGGCAGGGGTACTGGACTGGGAAGGGGTGCTGTAGTGGGCAGGGGTGCTGTAGTTGGCAGGGGTGCTGGACTGGGCAGCATCGTAGATCCTGATGGCTGCAGGGGTGCTGTACTCTGGAGCATGGTGGATGGTGCAGGCTGAAGGGTTAAAGGAGCGTGGTTGCTCGGTGAACTGGAGGAGTTGGTGGTAGCGGATAGTTCGGTGCTGTGGGAGCTGGATAGTACATTTACTGCTGGTAGTATCCTAAGGCCTGTTAAGTGTAGGATTGTGACTGCTGCTGGGACTGCTGCTGCTGTAATGCATGGCTGTAAGCAACCTGGCAGGCCTGCATGATGGACAGCTGGAGTTGAGGCGTAGGGTTTTCCGGCACGCTCCACTCAATTGCAGAAAAAAAATGTTGCTCCTGTCTATTAAGGTCGGCTTCCAGGCAGTCTAGGCGATTGTTGACTTCTTTGAACCCATTCTTCACTCTGTCAGCAATCAACCTAACCCCAGTCTAGAAGACCGAGCTTAATTGAAGAAACTCGGGCATGCCTGACCTCTCCCAGGCCCCCTGCCGCTGACGAGAAGACCCAGCAAAGGCAGAGGCAGAGGGCTGGGAGAGGGGAAAACCTGATGGACCGACTGCTTCTTCCCCAGCCTGTGAAGCCTGCAAGGTCGCTCCTTCGCTGGTGGATGACTGGGACTGTGTCTGTTCAGTGGCTGGTAGATGAGGGGCCACTTCAACAGAGGAGGCTCTGGGTTATGTGGTGCTGCACCAGGTTCTGTGAAAAAAAGAGAAAAATGTTAGTGAAAAAATAAAGTTTGTGTTGTGCTGCTCCAGGTTCTGTGTGGGGGAAAAAAATTAAACATTAGACAAAAGAAAAAAAAAAATTCTATACTTATGTTCACTGAGCAAGCGCAGGCCTCAGAAAGGCAAGGTCCCGGTGGTATTTGTATTTTCTGTACCTTGCAGCAGAACCACTTTGAACCCGAAGCTCCTCTCTCATGTCCTTGTTGAAGCGGTCCTTCATCGAGCGCCAATGGATTTTGATTTGCTTCACTGTGAAAGGGAAAAAAAAATTTATTAAACAATGTTCATCCATTCACAGGTTCACTGCTGTTTCAGACCACATTGCAATACTTACCAAAATCACTTCTGGCTCATGGCATGACACAGTCCCAACCAGGCAACAGCACTGTTGCCACTTCTTCCCAGAGCCGTCGAATCACCACATTGTCGGAGTGCTGACTGTCACGGGTGTCCCAGAACAGTATTCGCTCATGTATTAGGTGGATGAGTTGTTCGTTATCTATATCCAGTGTGGCTTATTCCCATTGTGAAACCTATAGATAAAATAGGAAAAATTTTTTTTAAGTAAAACTGAAAAAATTGTATTCCAACTCTGATGAAACAAATACTTACATCCCGTCTTTCCTCCTGAGACACATGAGCCTGACCACCCTGGGAAGATTTCTCTCCACTGGACTACTCATGCTCTTCATCACTGCCAGGTACTAGTGTAGGTACGTGTGCCAACTGGGGGGTGGTCCCATTTTCGCCGCAAACAGACTGGAGACAGAAACCAATGTGCGTTCAGCAGGTCCTTTTATTGGCCATCCTCCCGACGATCACAGCAATGCAACAGCAGCACGACAGCTTCTATGCACAGGCCCAGGTACCTTTCACCTTTTTCTCTTTTCTCTGCAGTGACGTCCCTTGCGGTTCTTTCACTGTGGCTGTCATTAGGCCCACGGCCACAGCGTTTCCCCTGTGGAGTATTGCCAGTCAATACATACCAATCAGTAAAGCGAAGGTGATTACATAATCTTTGTCCGGTCCACCCTGGGAAAAAGTCTGTTCTTCTGTGGAGGACATGGTTAGAAAGCATGCAAAACACAAGCCGCGGAGACACCATCACATGCTTCTCAATGCAAGCAATGACTAGTTAGGTCTTTCCCTGGGAAGGAACAACCACGGGAAGGGCAGTCTCTAATGAAGGAAACCACCTATGCCAAAACATGGTAGCCATCCACAGACAGCTGTTTCGGGGTATTGCCCCTCATCATTGTGGAGTAGGAAAATGGCTAGTAGGAGCAATGCCTAGTAAAAGACTGTGAAAAATGAGGATGAATGAACTCACGGAGATCAACATCCATTACTGCGGAGACACCATCACATGTTTCTCAACGCAGTGATTCTAGAGCAATGCCCTCATCCCTTATGGGAAATATACAAAAAGATGCAAAACACAAGCCACGGAGACACCATCACATGTTTCTCAACGCAAGCAATGACTAGTCAGGTCTTTCCCCGGGAAGGAACAACCACGGGAAGGGCAGGCTCCAATGAAGGAAATCGTGGACCTGGCTAGTCATTGCTTGCATTGAAAAACATGTGATGGTGTCTCCGTGGCTTATGTTTTGCATGTTTTTGCATATTTCCCATAAGGGATGGGGGCATTGCTCTAGAATCACTGCGTTGATAAACATGTGATGGTGTCTCCGCAGTGTTGGATGTTGATCTCCATGAGTTCATTCATCCTCATTTTTCACAATCTTTTACTAGGCATTGCTCCTACTAGCCAGTTTCCTACTCCACACTGATGAGGGGCAATACCCCGAAACAGCTGTCTGTGGATGGCTACCATGTTTTGGCATAGGTGGTTTCCTTCATTGGAGACTGCCCTTCCCGTGGTTGTTTCTTCCCGGGGAAAGACCTGGCTAGTCATTGCTTGCGTTGAGAAACATGTGATGGTGTCTCCACGGCTTGTGTTTTGCATGTTTTTGCATATTTCTCATAAGGGATGGGGGCATTGCTCTAGAATCACTGTGTTGAGAAACATGTGATGGTGTCTCCGCAGTGTTGGATGTTGATCTTCATGAGTTCATTCATCCTCATTTTTCACATGGTTAGAGAGCAGGCAGCAGCCGAGTGAAACACTACAGAAAAAAAACAGAAGAAAAAAACTTGAAAAGATCAAAAAACAATGTAGACCAAAAAAAGGGCAACAATACTTATATTACAGGCAGTAGTCCAACACCACAGCAGTCAGCACAGGCCAGGGACAGACGGCAGCAACAGGAGCCAACCACAGCACCAGGAGATGACCACAGGACAACCACAGCACCAGGGGATGACCACAGGACAACCACTGCACCAGGAGAGACACCCACTGCGCCACAGAGAATCAGATAGTCTACAAGGAACAGAAAAAGCATTCAGAGAGACAGACATTTCCAAAGATTCTATACTTACATAGACAGTCTTGTCCTCACCACGACAGAAAGCAGCACCAGGAAATGAAATGGAGAAAACCTCTGCACCAGGAGAGACACCCACTGCGCCACAGAGAATCAGCCAGTCTACAAGGAACAGAAAAAGCATTCACAGAGACAGACATTTCCAAAGCTTTATTACTTACATAGACAGTCTTGTCCTCACTGCGACAGAAAGCAGCACCAGGAGATGAAATGGAGAATACCGTTGCATCAGGAGAGACACCCACTGCGCCACAGAGAATTAGCCAGTCTACAAGGAACAGAAAAAGCATTCAGAGAAACAGACATTTCCAAAGCTTCTATACTTACATACACAGTCTTGTCCTCACCACCACATAAAGCAGCACCAGGAGCCAAACAGGAGGCAACCAGGAGCCAAACACTGTACCAGACCAAGCGACACATCTAAAATTAACCCCTTTTCCCCCAAGGGTGGTTTGCACGTTCATGACCGGACCAATTTTTACAATTCTGACCACTGTCCCTTTATGAGGTAATAACTCTGAAACGCTTCCATGGATCCCACTGATTCTGACATTGTTTTCTCGTGACATATTGTACTTCATGATAGTGGTAAAATTTCATTCATACAACTTGCGTATATTTGTGAAAAAAAATGGAAATTTGGCGAAAATTTTGAAAATTTAGCAATTTTCCAACTTTGAATTTTTATGCACCTAAATCACAGTGATATGGCACACAAAAAACCTAATAAGTAACATTTTCCACATGTTTACTTTACATCAGCACAATTTTGGAACCAAAATTTTTTTGTTAGGAAGTTATAAGGGTTAAAAGTTGACCAGCGATTTCTCATTTTTGCAGCACCATTTTATTTTTACGGACCACATCACATTTGAAGTCACTTTGAGGGGTCTATATGATAGAAAATGCCCAAAAGTGACACCATTCTAAAAACTGCACCCCTCAAGGTGCTCAAAACCACATTCAAGAAGTTTATTGACCCTTCAGGTGCTTCACAGGAAGTTTTCGAATGTTTAAAAAAAAAAAATGAACATTTAACTTTTTTTCACAAAAAAATTACTTCAGGTCCAATTTTTTTTATTTTACCAAGAGTAACAGGAGAAATTGGACTACAAAAGTTATTGTGCAATTTGTCCGGAGTATGCTGATACCTGATATGTGGGGGGAACCACCGTTTCGGCGCATGGCAGAGCTCAGAAGGGAAGGAGCGCCGTTTGACTTTTTCAATGCAAAATTGGCTGGAATTCAGATTGGACACCATGTCACGTTTGGAGAGCCCCTGATGTGCCTAAACAGTAGAAACCCCCCACAAGTGACCATATTTTGGAAACTAGACAACCCCAAGGAACTTATCTAGATATGTGGTAAGAAATTTGAACCCATAAGGGCTTCACAGACGTTTATAACGTACAGCCGTACAATTAAAAAATTATATTTTTTCCACAAAATTGATCTTTTCACCCCCGAATTTTATTTTCCAAAGGGTAACAGGACCCTAAAAACGTTATTGTGTAATTTGTCCTGAGTACGCTGATACCCCATATGTGGGTGTAATCGACTATTTGGGCGCATGGCAGAGCTCGAAAGGGAAGCAGCACTATTTGACTTTTTTGGCTTGAATTGCGTTCAGACACCATGTCGCGTTTGGAAAGAACCTGATGTGCCAAAACAGTGGAAACCCCCACAAACCACAAATGACACCATTTTTATTTTTCCAAGGGTAACAGGACCCCAAAAGTTATTGTGCAATTTGTCCTGAATATGCTGATACCCCATATGTGGGGGCAAACCACTATTTGGGTGCATGGCAGAGCTCAGAAGGAAAGCAGCGCCATTTAACTTTTATGGCTGGATTTGAGATCGGACGCCATGTCGCGTTTGGAAAGTCCCTGATGTGCCAAATCAGTGGAAACCCCCCACAAATGACACCAATTTGGAAACTAGACCCACCAAGGAACGTATCTAGATGTGTGGTGAGAACTTTGAACCCACAAGGGCTTCACAGAAGTTTATAGCGTACAGCCGTAAAATTAAAAAATCACATTTTTTCCACAAAAATGATCTTTTCACCCCAATTTTTATTTTCCCAAGGGTAACAGGACCCTAAAAGTTATTGTGCAATTTGTCTTGAGTATGCTGATACCCCACATGTGGGGGTATTTAGGCGCATGGCAGAGCTCGGAAGGGAAGCAGCGCCATTTGACTTTTTTGGCTGGAATTGGAAGCCATGCCACGTTTGGAAAGCCCCTGATGTGCCTAAACAGTGGAAATCCCCCACAAATGACACCATTTTGGAAACTAGACCCCCAAGGAACTTATTTAGATGTGTGGTGAGCACTTTGAACCCCCAAGGGCTTCACAGAAGTTTTGAAAATAATAAAATCGTATTTTTTCCTCAAGCAAGATCTTTTAGTCCCCAATTTTTTAATTTTCCCAAGGGTAACAGGAGAATTTGGACCCCAAAAGTTGTTGTCCAATTTGTCCTGAGTACACTGATACCCCATATGTGGGAGAAAACTACTGTATGGCCACACGTCAGGGCTCGGAAGGGAAGTAGCGACGTTTTGGAATGCAGACTTTGATGGAAAGGTCTGCGGGTGTCATGTTGCCTTTGGATAGCCCCTGATGTACCTAAACAGTGGAAACCCCCCACAAGTGACCCAATTTTGGAAACTAGACCCCCTGAGGAACTTACCTAGATGTGTGGTGAGTACTTTGAACCCCCCAGTGCTTCACAGAAGTTTATAACACCCGGGCGTGAAAATAAAAAAATCATTTTTTTCCATAAAAATGATATTTTTTCCCCCAATTTTTTTATTTTCCTAAGGGTAACAGGAGAAATTAGACCCCAAAAATTGTTTTGCAATTTGTCCTGAGTAGGCTGATACCCCATATCTGATGGTAAAACACTGTTTGGGCACATGACAGAGCTTGGAAGGGAAAGAGCACCATTTGACTTTTTCAAAGCAGAATTGGCTGGAATTGAGATCAGACGCCATGTTGCATTTGGAGAGCACCTGACAGTGGAAACCCCCCAATTCTAACTCCAACCCTAACCCCAACACACCCCTAGCCCTAATCTCATCCCTAACCCTAGCCCTAACCCTAACTCTAGCCCTAACCCTAGCTCTAACCCTAGCCATAACCCTAGCCCTAGCCCTAATGGGAAAATGGAAATAAATACTTTTTTTAATTTTATTACTTTTCTCCAACTAAGGGGGTGATAAAGGGGGGTTTGATTTACTATTTATGGCAGGTTTTTGTGCTTGGCAGCTGTCATATGCTAAAAGATGGTTTTTATTGTAAAAATAGTTTTTACATCACCACATTTTGAGAGCTATAATTTTTCCATATTTTGACCCACCGAGTCATGTGAGGTCTTATTTTTTGCGGGACGAGTTGACATTTTTATTGGTACCATTTTCGGGCACGTGACATTTTTTGTTCGCTTTTTATTCCGATTTTTGGGACGCAGAATGAACAAAAACCAGCATTTCAAGAATTTCTTTTGGGGTGTGCGTTTACACTGTTCCGTGTGCGGTAAAATTGATAAGGCGATTTTATTCTTCGGGTCAGTATGATTACAGTGATACCTCATTTATGTCTTTTTTTATGTTTTGGCGCTTTTATGCATTGAAAACAATTTTATATAAAAAATAATTATTTTTCCATCGCTTTATTCTGCGAGCTATAACTTTTTGATTTTTTCCTGAAAACGCTGTGTGGCAGCTCGTTTTTTGCGGGACAAGATAATATTTTCAGCGGTACCATGGTTATTTATATCTGTCTTTTTGATCGCGTGTTATTGCACTTTTTGTTCGGCAGTATGATAATAAAGCATTTTTTTTTGCTTTGTTTTTTTATTTTTTAAGGGGTTCACTAAAGGGGTTAACTAATGGGACAGTTTTATAGGGCGGGTCGTTACAGGCGCGGTGATACTAAATATGTGTACTTTTATTGTTTTTTTTATTTCCAAAAAATGAATTTATTAAGGAATAATTTTTTTTTTATTTATTTAGTGATTTTTTATAAATTATTTTTACACTTTTTTTTTTTTTACTTTATTACACTGTCCCAGGGGGACATCATTGTCATGTGTGAGATCGCTGATCTGACACACCACAGATTGCTGTGACAGATCAGCGATCTCGCACAGGCACTGCAGAAGGCTTCCTCATGCCTGTGCTTTGTAGGCACTGAGGAGGCTGCCTCCCTGCAGGCCCCCGAAGGTCCCCGCTGCCATTTTATGCCTGCAGGGAAGGAGGCCCCCGCAGCAGTGCTGCACATCGCGCTGCTGCGGGGGTCTCAGGGAAGCATGGAGGGAGCCCCCTCCCTGCCGATGTTTCCCTAAACCAGTGTGCCAGGGGTTAACATGTCGGGGCCAGTCTGTGACCGCCCTGACACATAGTGCCGGGTGTCAGCTGTGATAATCCCCCCGTGAGCGCCGCTGATCGCGCTAGACGTAGTATCCCGTCCATGGGCATAGGGGCCCGGGTCCCATGGACAGGATAGTACGTCAGATGGCAGAAAGGGGTTAAACAGAGAAAAACTTAATAGAAAGCAAAAAAAAAGCAGTGAGAGAGACAGACATTTTCTAAGCTTGTATACTTACATAGCCAGTGTTGTGGTATCGTCCAGAGAGTTATGGCATTGCTGTGTCCACACTTCCTTTTATACAGCTCTCAATAATCAGATAGATGAATCACTTCCTGGACCAACTCATTAAAGAAATGCATGTGTATAGAACGCATTTGCATACGCATGCCCTTGTGTACGCGTGCATTCCCATAGACATTAATGCGTTTATTTGACACACTCATCCCCATGCGCATGACTGGGCATATTTGCCGGATTTCTGCCGCTTCCAAAAATCCAACATGATGCGTTTGTCGGACCCCCTGCACACGAAAAACAATGCATGCATACGCTGACGCATGTGAACTGATGCAAATGCATGCACCAGCGTACACCATGTTAAACATAAGAAAACATGACGCATACTGATTGCTGCGGATGAAACGCTGTGTAAACAGACGCTGACATGGAAATTTGATTGATATAGATATACAGTATATCTCTGTGTGTGCTGCACCCTGTCCGAATTAGACAGAGTCTTATTGAGCGCTTAAGGAAAGAAAGACGCCAAACCTAGTTAGCAGCAATCCTTTCCAGCAGAACTCAGCTGGTTTATTGAAATATACATGGTATTATCAGTTTGCACAGAAAGGAGTGGTTACTCATCAACATAAAGGCTGAACTTCTAATTTAATTGGTCAGTTTAAATACATGAACATATATGGGTGTCTGACATGGGGTTACTTAGACATCGTATGATTTACTGTCCATAGTCTTGCAATGCCAGCAAGACTCCAATATCGGCTTGGACCATCTGGCCTAACTTCCTCTTCTGTATGTCTGGGAGAAATGTCACAAGACAATGCTATCATGAGATAACATCAGCTCCCCAGACTGGCTCATGGTGTATAGCAAGCCATTTCCATCCACTGGTTACAAAGTTCAAGCAGTGAATATGAGTATATGGAGTATATGAGTATATGAGTATATAGCATATAACCTATAGCAGGCAAGTGAGATCTAGATGAAATACATATACATATATATTTCTATTACAATGCTAATGTGAAACCAGCCTAAGGCACTCAAAAAAAAATTTCTTCTCTACCGTACCACATAAAAATGAAAGAGTTCTCTGCGCACTCAAAAGTGATTTTTGGGACCCCTTTAAAATTTCTGGATTTTCATGCTGTGCTAGGAAAAGGATCTGGCTCTACTGTGCAGTATCAAAAAGGAAGTGGAGAAAAAAGGGGTCTGGATTGCTTTGCAATAAAATAATCTCTATTAACCTGGCAAAAAAAATTTTTCCTAGCCAATTATACCTGGGGCTAGGTATATACAGTCAATATATGCTATAGGTAGCAGCAGCAGCAGACATTAATGGAATGGACCCTCTTGATATATGCAATGATATCTATATTCACACATAGGCTATGTGCACACACATAGGCTATGTGCACACGTTGCGGATTTTGCTGCAGATCCACAGCGTTTCTGGCCCTGCGGGTCTGCAGCAGGATCTGCTGCGTTGTACAGTACCATTTTACCCTATGTAAAATGGAAACCGCTGTGCACACGCTGCAGAATTTTCCGCGTGTTTTTGCTGCGGTTTCAAATCCACAGAAAGAAATGACATGTCACTTCTAGTGTTGAGCATTCCGATACTGCAATATCAGGTATCAGCCGATATTCACTGTATCGGAGTTCCGATACTGAGTTCCGATACTTTTAGAATATCGAATACCAGAATCGGAAGTTCCCATAATGCAATGAGCCAGTTTGATTTTATTCAGCCAATGAGGAATCCCAAGAAGTGTGGGCACATCCTGTTATGCATGTTAGGCTGGAGTCACACACAACGATTTAGGCTGTGTGCCCACGATGCGATTTTTAAGCGTTTTTGCCGCGATTTTCGGCGCGAAAACCCAGCAAAAACGTTTAAAAATATTGTACAGAACGCCCCCCATGCATTCCTATGGCATTCCGCACATGCTGTGCTAATGCTGCGCTTTTTTCCGAATCGCATCGCGGAAAAAATCGCAGCATGATCATTCTTTTGTGCGGAATCGCAAAGAATTGCCGCGATTCCGCACGCATAGGAATGCATGAGAATCGCTTACTTCCCACATGTGGCTATGCCCACCATGTGGGAAGTTAAGCGTCTCATGTGCGGTTGGTACCCACGGTGTGGAGGAGAGGAGACTGTCCTCCATGCCCTGGGTACCATACCCCTGTAAAAAAAAGAATAAAAAATAAAAAATCGGGGTATATTTACCTTCCGACGTCCCGCGCTGCATTCCCGGGCCTCAGCGTTCCCAGTAATGCCTTGCGGCAAGGTCCTGTGATGACGTAGTCTCGCGTGACTCTAGCGGTCTCGTGAGATCGCTATAGTAACGCGAGACCAACGTCATCACAGGTCTCGCAAGGCATCGCTGGGAACGCTGAGGCGCGGGATGGCAGTACGGGACGTCGGAAGGTAAATATACCCCGATTTTTTATTTTTTATCATTTTTAACATTTTATCTTTTACTATTGAGGCCGCATAGGCGGCCTCAATAGTAAAAACCTGGTCACACTCGTCAAACACTATGTTTGACGAGTGTGACCAACCTGTCAATCACTTTCCAAGCGATGCTTCAAATCGCTTGGAAAGTGCTTGAGAAAATCGCGGCAAAATCGGGAACAGAATCGCGGTAAAATCACGCGGAAAAAAAATGCGCGATTTCTGGGAAGGAGTCCGGTTTTCATTGTGCGTTTTAAAACGCTACGTGGGCACATAGCCTAAAAAATCAGTCCAATTTTATCGGTCCGAAATAGCACAAAGGTTTCTTCACCATGGCTCCATCTGTGATCCGATTTTCCAGCGTAGAACCGATTTTATTCGCATATAAGCATCCGTTTGACATCCATCTACCGAGATTTTCTAGCAGACTTGCAAAATGAACATCTAATGGAGCCCTATGACAGGTCTTCAAACACAAAGGAAAGAATAGATATACAGTGGGGAAAAAAAGTATTTAGTCAGTCAGCAATAGTGCAAGTTCCACCACTTAAAAAGATGAGAGGCGTCTGTAATTTACATCATAGGTAGACCTCAACTATGGGAGACAAACTGAGAAAAAAAAATCCAGAAAATCACATTGTCTGTTTTTTTTTCATTTTATTTGCATATTATGGTGGAAAATAAGTATTTGGTCAGAAACAAGCAATCAAGATTTCTGGCTCTCACAGACCTGTAACTTCTTCTTTAAGAGTCTCCTCTTTCCTCCACTCATTACCTGTAGTAATGGCACCTGTTTAAACTTGTTATCAGTATAAAAAGACACCTGTGCACACCCTCAAACAGTCTGACTCCAAACTCCACTATGGTGAAGACCAAAGAGCTGTCAAAGGACACCAGAAACAAAATTGTAGCCCTGCACCAGGCTGGGAAGACTGAATCTGCAATAGCCAACCAGCTTGGAGTGAAGAAATCAACTGTGGGAGCAATAATTAGAAAATGGAAGACATACAAGACCACTGATAATCTCCCTCGATCTGGTGCTCCACGCAAAATCCCACCCCGTGGGGTCAGAATGATCACAAGAACGGTGAGCAAAAATCCCAGAACCATGCGGGGGGACCTAGTGAATGAACTGCAGAGAGCTGGGACCAATGTAACAAGGCCTACCATAAGTAACACACTACGCCACCATGGACTCAGATCCTGCAGTGCCAGACGTGTCCCACTGCTTAAGCCTGTACATGTCCGGGCCCGTCTGAAGTTTGCTAGAGAGCATTTGGATGATCCAGAGGAGTTTTGGGAGAATGTCCTATGGTCTGATGAATCCAAACTGGAACTGTTTGGTAGAAACACAACTTGTCGTGTTTGGAGGAAAAAGAATACTGAGTTGCATCCATCAAACACCATACCTACTGTAAAGCATGGTGGTGGAAACATCATGCTTTGGGGCTGTTTCTCTGCAAAGGGGCCAGGACGACTGATCCGGGTACATGAAAGAATGAATGGGGCCATGTATCGTGAGATTTTGAGTGCAAACCTCCTTCCATCAGCAAGGGCATTGAAGATGAAACGTGGCTGGGTCTTTCAACATGACAATGATCCAAAGCACACCGCCAGGGCAACGAAGGAGTGGCTTCGTAAGAAGCATTTCAAGGTCCTGGAGTGGCCTAGCCAGTCTCCAGATCTCAACCCTATAGAAAACCTTTGGAGGGAGTTGAAAGTCCGTGTTGCCAAGCGAAAAGCCAAAAACATCACTGCTCTAGAGGAGATCTGCATGGAGGAATGGGCCAACATACCAACAACAGTGTGTGGCAACCTTGTGAAGACTTACAGAAAACGTTTGACCTCTGTCATTGCCAACAAAGGATATATCACAAAGTATTGAGATGAAATTTTGTTTCTGACCAAATACTTATTTTCCACCATAATATGCAAATAAAATGAAAAAAAAAACAGACAATGTGATTTTCTGGATTTTTTTTTTCTCAGTTTGTCTCCCATAGTTGAGGTCTACCTATGATGTAAATTACAGACGCCTCTCATCTTTTTAAGTGGTGGAACTTGCACTATTGCTGACTGACTAAATACTTTTTTTCCCCACTGTAGACACAGAGAATATATATATATATATTTATAATTCATGCGGCTCTTCATAGCAGAATAGCCACTGAAACATTTGCCGGCTTCTGTAAATTCATTCCCCTACCCGACATGAAATGACACATGGTTTACATAAAGTTAACCATTTCATTTCACGTTTTTTTTTTATGTCTATCACTAGTAATTAGATGAGGGGTTTTGTGTAAAATTTTGGACTTGTAGGTGTTAATTTAAGGGGTTAATTCATTGTAAAAAAATTGCGGGGACTCCCTGTAGCCTCAGTGATGTCAGCGGAATTCCCCGCAATTTTTTACAACGAATTAACCCCTTAAATTAACACCTACAACTCCAAAATTTTACACAAAAACCCTCATCTAATTTCTAGTGATAGACATATAAAAAAAAACATGAAATGAAATGGTTAACTATATGTAAACCATGTGTCATTTCATGTCGGGTAGGGGAATGAATTTACAGAAGCCGGCAAATGTTACAGTGGCTATTCTGCTATGAAGAACTGCATGAATTATATATATATATATATTGTATTCTATGTGTCAATATCTATTCTTTCGTTTCTTTATTTAACCGTTCAGTGTGATCTTATTGTATTGCTAAATGAATTGCCAGCTTTTTGTAAAGGACACCGGGTGCGATTTTATCGCAACTCACATATCTGGTCCGTTTGTAATCCAATTTTTTATCGCCCCCATAGACTTGCATTGGCGAGTCCGATCCAAAAATCGGTGACAATCGCAGCATGCTGCGATTGTCTTGGTCCGAGGAAACGGTCAGAAAAAAAATCACATGATGGGAGTTGCCCCATAGAATAACATTGGGACGAATGCAATGCAATTTTTTATTGCATTGCATTCGTCCGATTTAATCGCTAGTGTGACTCCGGCCTTAGGCATGTTAACTAATGGCATGGCTTTGATTGGCTGCTGAAATGATGTCATGATGCACTATAAAAGCCGCCATTTTGGGTTCACTCTGCTGTGAATTTACTTAGGGACAGGGCGTTGCTGCTCTGACTCTGAGGGACAGTTTGAGCTAGCGATTTGCTTTATTGTTCTTTACTCAGGCTACTTTAGCAACCGCTGTGTGAGAAGCTTTCTTTTGCCTTGCAGCGCTGTTCACGGCTGTGTGTGAGGTCTCTGTGTGTGAGTGCAGCTCACGCTGTAGTGTGTTCTGCAGCCACCTCTGGATGTAGCCCTCTCAGCATGCGTCACTGCCTCATACATTGCACTTTTTTGCATTAGTGCTGCTCATTTTTCCAGATTTCTCCTATTAGTGTGGTTCCATCCGTATCCAGCTAGAATATTTGCAAACACTATATAGGAGTAGATAGAGGAGCCTTTCTGCTGGCTTGTGCCCTGCAGCCCAAGCCAGATTAGTATTAGCCTATTTTTTGGAGCGTCATCTATTGCATTGTAGGTTACCTTCCTGCACTGTAATAGCTACAAAAAGTTTGTGATACTATTGGGTTTACATCTTTGGGCACATCCAGAGTTTTTTTGTGAGAAAAAAAAAGTTAATAAAGTTCACCAAACACTCCACTTTACAGTTGTGTAGGCCACATTAGCTCATATTAAAGTCTAGTCCACACTTAATAAAATTAGTGTTTCTTATACCTGTTAGCAGCTGTTCAGGAATAAGCACACTAAGCCCTTAGTACTTTTCTGCCTATCTTTATCAGTCTACCAAGATGAAGAAGGCAGGGAGCAAGGCACGTGGTCGTGGGCGTGAAGATTCTGCAGGGAGAGGACGTGGGGATTCTGTGCCTGCTGCGGGCACCAGTGACACAGCATCCCCCAGTTTTACCAGGGAACAGTCCTTTATGCGCAGCTTTGTAGGAGCTCGCCGTACCCCACTGCTGCAGGACGAACAAATTGAAGCCATTGTCGGATGGATGGCAGCTAACGCATCGACTTCAATTAGTTCCACATCCTCTCAGGGCCAGAGCACTGAAGAGCACCCATCTGTCTCTTCACCACCTGCCAAATTGTCCAGGCAGTCAGAGAGCCCTGAACAGGAGCCATCTCTACTTCTGTTCTCTGAATCTGTTGGCTTGGAAAGAGGGGACCAGCCAAGCAGCATTCGAGAATTTGAAGAAGAGGTAGTATGCAGTGATGCGCAACAACTTTGTCTCTCTGAATCTGAAGAGGCGGGTGGGCCAGTGCCTATGGTCAGCACACCTCAGTACGCATCTGATGATGAGACTCAGGTGCAATTTTCTGGTGTGTACTGTGCTGTCGAGACAACCCAGGAGAAGCAGTCGTTTGAAGAGGGTAGTGTAGATGATGAGGTCCTTGACCCATCATGGCATGAGGTACAGGAAGGTGGTGGGAGCAGCTCTGAGGAAGAGATTCCCCAAACAGCCAAAAAAGGAGGGAGAGGGAGGGGGCAGACTTGGTTGCCTGTAGCCTCCACTTCGGCACCCATTAGGAGCATGCCTCTTCCAGAATCCAAAACGGGTGCTCCCAAGACTTGCAGTGCGTGGTCCTTTTTGACACAGTTGCAGATGACATTTGCTTTGTCAAATGCAAGCTGTGTAATCAGAAAGTGAAAAGAGGGAAAAGTGTCAGCAACCTCAATACCACAAATATGTAGAAACATGTGAGGACCAAGCACGTGGTGGAGTTACAAAGACACACTGAAGACCTAGGCCAACCTTCAGCGCCACCGACCACATCTTCAGCTCGTGTTGTATCCTCTTATTCCAGCTCACACACAGCTGGTTCGGCTTCCTCACAGGATCGCCATGGAAGAACCTCTGGCACTGTTGTACAAAGACACAGTGTCATTCCACCCACAGCACCACGTTCCTTGTCATCCTCACACTCCCAGGCCAGTCTACAGCCATCGGTAGCACAGGCATGGGAGAAAAGGCGCCCATACTTGGCAAACCACCCCAGAGCACAGGCTCTGAATGCTGGCATTGCAAAACTGTCCCTTGAAATGCTCTCATTCAGGCTGGTGGAGACTGACATCTTCCGCAACTTCATGGCATTGGCAGTCCGACAATACAACGTGCCTAGCCACTTTTATTTCAGCAGGCAAGCCATCCCTGCCCTGCAAAAGCAGGTGGAGGTAAAAATTTAATATGTGCTACTAAACGTCGTCAGTAGCAAGGTCCACCTGACCACCGATGCGTGGACCAGTAACCATGGACAGGGATAATATCTTTCCCTCACTGCCCATTTGGTAAATGTTGTGGAGCCGGGTACAGATCTTGAGAGTGGCGCTGTACGTGTTCTGCCAACTCCAAGGATTGCAGGAATCCAGTCTGTACACATTGACTCCTCCTCAAACTCCAGTTCCTCTGAATCAGCGCTGCAGGAGCCGTCACAGTCTACCTTCACATGGACCAGTGAACGATTACCTGTTACAATCGATATGAGCACAGCCGTGGCCAAACGTCAACAGGCCGTATTGAAATTAATTTCTTTGGGGAATCGAAGCCACACAGCGCAGGAGCTCTGGAATGCCATCAAGCAGGAGAGCGAAGTGTGGTTTGTGCCAGCGAATCTCCAGCCAGGCATGGTAGTGTGTCACAATGGCCGAAATCTGGTGGCAGCTCTGGGCCTAGGCAACCTCACTCACATCCCATGTCTGGCACATGTGCTCAACTTGGTCATGCAGAGTATTTTGAGGGACTATCCGGATCTTGATGCACTGCTGCACAAGGTCCGCATAGAGTGCGCTCACTTGCGGCGTTCCAGCATGGCAAGATCGCGCATTGCAGCTCTGCAGCGCCAATTCCGCCTTCCGGAACATCGCATCATATGTGACCTACCCACCAGGTGGAATTCAACGTTACATATGTTGGAGAGGTTGTGTGAGCAGCAGGCAGCAGTAATGGAGTACCAGCTGCATCAGGCGCAAACAAATCGCACTGCACACTGTTCACACTTCACCACCACTGAGTGGGCCTCTATGAAGGACATCTGCCATGTTTTGCGTGCGTTCGATGATTCCACGTGGATGGCGAGTGCAGATGATGCACTAGTCAGCATGAATATCACTCTTATCTGCCTGCTTGAAAAAACACTGCAAGCACTAAGGGAGGAGGTTGTGGAAGAGGTGGAGGATGAGGAGTCACAAAAGCCATCTGCTTCTGGACAGTCTGCGCAATGTGGTTCCTCACAAAGGCCTAGGCAGGGGACACTTTGTGAGGAGGATGAGGAGGAGTCAAAGGAGGAGGAAGACATCTGTCCAGAGGAGGGAGGTACACAATGCTCTAGTAGTCAGTATGTAGAGCGAGGGTGGGGTGATGCAGAGCAGGCAGAGATGATGCCTCAAGCAGGGGACAGCGTTTCTTGGGCAGTTGGGAGTCTGCAGCACATGGTTGACTTCATGCTGCAGTGCCTGAGAAATGACCGCCGCATCGCCCACATTCTCAGCACGGCTGATTATTGGGTGTACACCCTCCTAGATCCTCGCTATCGGGACAACTTACAAAGCCTCATAACACCATTGAACCGGGAGCGTAAAATGCGGGAGCACCAAGACTCACTGGTGCATTCCATCATGTTCTCCATTCTACCCGAGAGCAGTGCCGCTAGTGCTTTACAAAACAGCTCAGTGCGTCGAGGCAGTGGAGGAAGCTCTGCACAAAGAGGGAGCAGAAGCAGCGCCTCAGCACAAGGCAAGACCAGTATGGCCCAAATGTGGCAAAGTTTTGTGTCCCCGCCACAAATGTCTACACCATCACAGATGGCTCCAGTCAGCAGAAGGCAGCGTTTCCGTCAGATGGTGACAGACTACATGTCTTTCCCTCTCAGTGTTCTCCCACACGGCTCTTCCCCCTTCAAATTTTGGGTCTCTAAGCTGGATACATGTCCAGGGCTTAGCCAGTATGCATTGGAGGTGCTGGCTTGCCCTGCTGCTAGTATATTATCGGCACGCATCTTTAGTGCCGCAGGTGGTGTACTAACAGACCGTTGCATGCAACTATCCTCCGATAACGTTGACCAGCTTACTTTTCTGTATATGAACAAGGCCTGGATCTCGCAGGAATTTGTCAGTCCTCTTGCAGATTAAATAATTGGTTGGCAACAGTATCCAGGTCTCCTGTTGTGATCATGTTTCTACCACCTGAATTGTAATCCCTGGACTCCAACACCGCCCGTTGCTGCTCAGAAGTGCCATCTGCACAGTCAACACTTGCTCCTGTGTTATTGGGGTTCAGTAACATCAGCTGATCCCCTGCTGTGTGTCCGGCAATTTTGCCTCCTCTGTCCACATTCACACTACTACAGATATTAAACTTGCTCCAATTAGGCCTCTGGCTACACTCTGTTTCTACTGTAATCCCTGGGCTCCAACACCGCCAGTTGCTGCTCAGAAGTGTCTTTGGCATGGGTACTCCCTCCTGCCCAGCCTGGTTCCAGCATGCCAGCTGTTTCCGGGTAGTGTCAACGTCACTTTGCCTCCAATACGTTGTCCTGTCGTGTTGCGGTCGGGTTAGCCGACTCTATGGTGCCTGCAGCTTAGGTGCTCACTGTGTGGGCTGCGGGATCTGGCAATGAAGGCTGGTTCCGTAGTGCCAATAGGACAAGCTCCCCCTGTAGGACTGTCGGTTTCGGTAACTCCGGCCGGCTCACGGCCTTACAAAATTTTTTTTCATGTGTACCTTCTGCTGCGTTCTTCTTATCTGAGTTCCAGTACCTTTAGCTGGTTCTTTGGAAGTCAATCTTGAACATGTCCCCCTGGTTCCAGTAACGTCAGCTGGATCCAGGCAGAGCCTTTGGCTTATGTGCCTCCTTCTCGGTATCCGAGTTCCACCAACGTCTGCTGGTCCTTGGTAGTGCTTTCTGGCACAGGTACCTCCTGCTTAGTAACCGGGTTCCAGTACCATCAGCTGGTCCTCTGTAGTTCCATTGGCTCTTGTACCTTCGGCTACCCATCCAGGTTCCAGTACCGTCAGCTGGTTCTCAGCAGTTCCTCAGCCTTCTTGTACCTTCTGCTACATTTCCAAGTTCAAGCTTTTTGAAATGGTTTTTGGTAATCACTCTGGATCTCCCTGACGACCCTAAAGACGATGACCCTGAAGACCACGCTGAAGAAGACGACGACCCCAAAAACGACGACCCTGGAGATGACAACCCTGAAGACCACCCCGAAGAATTAAAAAAATTTTTAAAAAAAATTAATTCCTGCTATTCCATTTGATTGGGCTAAACCTCTATGCCTTTAATGTCTCCTCCACCTCCCCCAATACATTCTACATTATTCTTAGTTGTTTTCCTTCATGTAGAATTAACCTACAAGGAAAGTATGGGTTCTATTCATTCCGATATTTGTGTCCCATTGACTTGCATTGGTTTCCGGTATCGGAATCGGCGATATCCGATATTTTTGGGGTATCGGTCCGATCCAATCCGATCCGATACTTCCTGATATCGGAAGGTATCGCTCAACACTAGTCACTTCTTTTCTGCGGATTCTGCTACTGTTTACCATCTCCTGGTAATAAACCGCAGGTCTAAACTGCAGCCTAATCCGCAGGTAAACCGCAGGTCTTTTGACCTGAAGTTTACCTGCGTATTTTTATAAAACCTCGTGGAAAAATCCGCAGCTCTAAAAATTACATGTGCACATAGCCTTACAGTGTCTGCAGGCCTTGCACTGATATGCATAGAGCAATGTACACTCCCCTGCCTACCTAACACTGGAACCTATATATTCCAGAATTAGTCCTTAGAAGACTGTTGGTTTAGCTGGATTTGAGTAGTTTAGGATGGTAGACCCCACACTGACTAAGAAATCCCCAAATCTAATCCTATCTCGGCAGCAGCTCTCCCTACACTATCTCAATCCGGAGCTGAATGAGCCGAGCAGGGTGGCGTCCGATCTCTTATACCCCTGATGAAGCTGTGCGGCCAGCCAATCACTGCAAGACCACAACAAAGATGACTGCGGCATTACAGTGCCTGGCAGACAATCCCTGCATGTTGATTGGGACTCTAAAGACTGCTAAAAATGCAGGGTGGAGACCCAAGTTCCCACCAAGTAATCCCGGAAATCCTCGGTGCTCACCGAGTTCAGTGATAATCGAGCAAATAATGAGTAGTGGGGAGCATGTTCGCTCATCACTAATAGAGACCAGTACAGTACCTGCAGTATAGGTAGAAAGCAGTGCAGTATATGTAGAAGAAACTAAGGATTTAACCGGCACACCTATTCTGGTAAAATATGTAGATACTTTATTTCTTCAAACTAAAACATATTAAAAAGAAACCTGATGCGCTTCTGACACAAAAGTTATGCTCTTAGTCATAGTATGTCAAAGAAAAAAGAATGTGAACAATCATATACAGAAAGAACAACCAGCTCTTGCACAGGAGTAATCACATAGAAAATACATGCAGGTGTAAACAAAGGCTGCTGACTACAACTTTTAACCCTTTTAGACATAAATAAGTGAAAAAAAAATCAATAAATATAAAACAAATCATTCCTAAATTCACTATTGGAATTAATTCTAGGAATTATTTGTTTTATAATTATTGATTTTTTTTTCTCTTATTTATGTCTAAATGGGTTAAATGTTATCGTCAGCAGCCTTTGTTTCCACCTGAATGCATTTTCTATGCGATTACCCTTCTGTGGGGATTGGTTATTCTTTTTTTATATGCATGCTCACATTCTTTTTTCTTTGACAACCCATTACTAAGGGCTCATACCCATCTCCGAGAAAAAAAACAGTCCGTTTTCCGGACTGAAAAAACGGACGAGTGCCATGTGATTGTCATGCGAATGTAATGCGATTTCTGTGCGATTTTTAAACGCAACATCCATATGACATCTGTATGACATGCATATGCAATCCGTATGCAATGCAATTTTAACTTGAGCTTTTACATACAGCAGTTCTCTGTATGTGAAAGCTCATATTAAAGTCGCATTGCAATACACAACTGTACACATCGTTTTAAAACAAAATATTCTTCAAAACACACACATATATTTAATATATACATATACAGTATATATACATATTATATATATATGTATATAATATATATACACATATAATATATATACATATATGTCAGTGACAAATTCAATTAGTATAGTGTACGCAAAATTATGGACATGTATTTAATTAATAAATGATTATTTCATGTAAAAAATGGCATGGGGTCCCTCTATAATTTATAGCCAGCAAAAGCTATGCAGACAGCTGAGAGCTGATATTTATAGACTAGGAAGTAGCCATGGATAGTGGCCCCCCCGGCTACAAACACCAGAGCTCAGCTGCCCAAGAAAAGGCGCATTTGTAAGATGCGCCAATTCTGGCACATAGCCTTGCTCTTCTCACTGCCTTCTAACGGTGGCATATGGGGTAATAGCTGAGGTGTTGATATCACCTTTGTGACATCAAGCCCCGACATTAGTAATGACAATGCATCAATTAGAAGCCCCCATTACTAACCCCAAGTAGTCAAATAATAAATACAACACAGACATCTATTAAAGAATCCTTTATTTGAAATAAATATTTTGTGGAATAACCATGATTTTTAATCACAGCTTTTATGAGTCTTGGCATGCTTTCCACCAGTCTTTCACACTGCTTTTGGGTGACCTTATGCCACTCCTGGTACAAAAATTTAATTAGTTCTTCTTTCTTTGTTGGCTTGTGACTATCCATCTTCCTCTTGAAAACATTCCAGAGGTTTTCAATGGGATTCAGGTCTGGAGATTGGGCTGAGCTTGACAGGGATTTGATGTGGTGGTCCTTCATAAACACATTGATTGACCTAGCTGTGTGGCATGGTGCATTGTCCTGTGGGATAAACCAGTCCTCAGAGTTGGGGAACATTGCCTGAGCAGAAGGAATCAACTGTTTTTCCAGGACAACCTTGTATGCGGCTTGATTCATACATCCTTCGCAAAGATTAACTTGTCCAATTCCAGCCTTACTGAAGCCATTCCCAGATCATCACTGGTCCTCCACCAAATTTCACAGTGGGTGCAAGACACTATGCCTTGTACGCCTCTCCATGTCTCCGTCTAACCAATAGATGACCAGGTGTTGGGCAAAGCTGAAAATTAGACTCATCAGAGAAGATTACCTTACTCCAGTCCTCTACGGTCCAATCCTTATGGTCTTTGGCAAACTTCACCCTGGCTCTCCTTTGATTCTCATTGAAGAAAGGCTTTTTTCTACCTTTACATGACTTGAGCCTTGCCTCTAGGAGACTGTTGCGAACTTTTCTTGCCATGCACTTTACACCAGCTGACATTTGCCATTCCTTTCGTAGGTCACTTGATGTCATCCTGCAGTGGGCGAGTGACATTCGAATAAGATGACCATCATCCCGATTAGTGGAGAGTCGTTTTCGCCCTCTGCCGGTCTGTAGCTTTATTTTCTCCAATGTCTGCTGCTTGACCTTGTTGTATTGGACTGTCATCTTAGAAATTTTATGGATGGAGGTATCCCTCTGCTAGTAAAGCCAGAATTGAGCCCTTTTTTTCCTTTCCTCACTCAAGACTTTTCTTTTCAACTCCTTTGGCATGTTATTTTTTTAATAACTGTGTATTTAAGTCACATATAACCATTTGAATTCGCTATATAATTATATTGTAATTTTATGATATTCATTAACATATTTTATATATTATCAGTTATAAATATAATTTTATCATGTTTTTTATATATTTATATAATGCATTTGCTTTTACTATCATTATGTCCTCTTGTAGACTTCTAACTTGTATAGCAGCTATATAGTGGCTACTTTCAGACTTGCGTTACCAGGCGCAGTGCTCGGCCACCGCTAAGCTCCCCCCCGGCTGCACCCACTCTGGACATCTCCACCTATGGTCGCAAGATACTGCATGCGTCCAGCGTACCCTATATTTAGCGTTGGGTATGCAGGCAGTGCGCTGGTATTTTTGCTGGTGCATGCGCCCTTTCGCGGAAAAAATCCATCAATGTGCACAAAAAGTGTGGAATTCATTAAAAAGAATTGGATGCTTCTTGTAAGCTTTTTTTTTACCAGCAAAAACGCTTAAAAATGCAAAAAAACGCTTACGTGGGTACACAGCCTCAAGATAAAAATCATCCTGTCAAAAAACAAGTTAAAACACAAGATGATATAATCAAGAACCTATGGACATATTATAATACGAAAACTAAAGCTATTTTGGGGGAGGATATTAAAACCACTTCTAATAATAAATTTACTTACAAAGAAGCGGGGGCTATATCAAAAAACTATAATAATAAAAATTGGACGACCCAGTCTAATGCCTTAAGAAAAAATATGAATAATGAAATCAGCAAGGATAGAAATAAAAAAAGAGAGGAAACCAGTAATGAAAGCAGTTAAAAAAGAGAGGTTATTAATAAGGAAAGGAGCAAGGAAGGAGATGTTCACAAATAGCAGCACCGCTAATGACCTAAGGAGGGGAAATAAATACGATCCTAAAATATTTCCCCCAAACCACCACAAAATTATTAAAAAGAAAAGGAGGCCCGGAGGGTCCAGAGAAGGTAGAAAAAAAGAAAAATACTGCCGAATATAGAAAAGGAAAAGAAATTATAGGGGACGCTAATAATACCAGAAACACTATCCGGATTTTTAATTTATCTGAATACTGTCCAACAGAAGCTGAATTAGCTGTTCTTTCTAAAGGGTTTTGCCCAACACAAAAAGCAAAAGCCTTTGACCTTTTTTTGGATCTCAATAAATTTGTACGTAAATTAACAATAACATGCCATTTTTCCATTATGGAAAATATAGAAGGGCAAGATTTAGAACAGAAAAAAGAAGAAACTACAGATAAAAAAGATAATTTTTTACACAAGGAAGTATGTCCACAGTCTAATTTCAACCCGATTCATCATCAGGGTAGCAACTTGGAAAAAATTTTTTCAATGGTAAATGAAGAATTCAGACTAGTGTTGAGCGATACCATCCGATATCGTGAAATATCGGATCAGATTGGATCGGACCGATACCCAAAAAGTATCGGATATCGCCGATTCCGATACCGGAAACCAATGCAAGTCAATGGGACAGAAATATCGGAATTAAAAAAAACCTTTCTTTCCTTGTAGGTTAATTCTGCATGAAGAAAAACAACTAATAATAATGTAGAATGTATTGGGGGAGGTGGAGGAGACATTAAAGGCATAGAGATTTAGTCCAATCAAATGGAATAGCAGGAATACATTTTTTTATTAAAAAAGTTCGGAGTTACAAAGATATTGACTATGTTAACCTTTTTTATATTTTGTCAGACATGTATGTTTCACTACTTCCATGCGCTTCACCTTCTTTTTTACTTCTCCCACACTTTCTCCTTCATGATCCTCAGCAGCAGCATCTTTTTCATCAACTTCTTCTTCATCTTATTCATCTTCTTCTTCTTCACCTTCTTCCTATTATTCTTTTTTTACATTCTTCATATTCTTCTTATTCAACTATTATTCTTCTTCATATTCTACTTCTTCATCTTCTTCCTGTTCTTCTTCTTCATCATATTCTTATTTGTGACAGTCATTCCTGTAGTTGTTATCTATAAAAGTTTGAAGATTACACCTTCCGTTCTGCCTGTCACAAAAGATTTACAACAGGATTTGTCCGCGTTCAGTTTGGCCTGCAGCAGCAGTCATTTTCCAGGGGCACCACGAGGAGGAACGGACTCACCCCCATACACTGCTTTGTCTTCTTCTGCTTATAATTTAGATAATATCTCTTGCTCTGATTTTTAGTCTTATGCTTAATGTTCTTCTGCTTTTTGTTCTTCTGCTTCTTGGTCTTCTGCTTCTTGGTCTTCTGTCTCTTGTTGTTCTGTATCTGGGTGGTTGTCTTCATGTTCTTTGTCCTCTTGGTCATCTTCTTCAGGGTCATCTTTTTGGTCTTCTTCGGGGTGGTCTTCCGGGTCGTCGTCTTCAGGGTCATCGTTTTCGTGGTCATCGTCTTCTTCAGCGTGGTCTTCAGGGTCATCGTCTTCAGGGTCGTCATCAGGGAGATCCAGAGTGATAACCAAAAACCATTTCCAAAAGCTTGAACTTGGAAATGTAGCAGAAAGTACAAGAGGGCTGAGGAACTGCCGAGAACCAGCTGACGGTACTGGAACCCGGATGGGTAGCAGAAGGAACAAGAGCCAATGGCACTACCGAGGACCAGCTGATGGTGCTGGAACCTGGTTACTAAGCAGGAGGTACCTGTGCTAGAAAGCACTACCAAGGACCAGCAGACATTGCTGGAACTCGGATACCGAGAAGGAGGTACCTAAGCCAAAGGCACTGCCGAAAACCAGCTGACGGTACTGGAACCCGGAAGAGTAGCAGAAGGTACCCATGAAAAACAAAGTTGCAAGGCCGCGAGCCGGCCGCAGTTACCGAAACTCACAGTCCTACAGGGGGTGCTTGTCCTATTGGCACTACGGAACCAGCCTTTGTTGCCAGATCCCACAGCCCACATAGGAAGCCCATAAACTGCAGGCACCATAGACTCGGCTAACCCGACTGCAACACGACAGGACAACGTATTGGTGGCAAAGTGATGTTGACACTTCCCGGAAACAGCAGGCATGCTGGAACCAAGCTGGGCAGGAGGAAGTACCCATGCCAAAGACACTGCCGAGAACCAGCTGACGGTGCTGGAGCTCGGATGGGTAGCAGAAGCTGCAAGAGCCAATGGAACTAGCGAGGACCAGCTGATGGTGCTGGAACCCGGTTACTAAGCAGGAGGTACCTGTGCTAGAAAGCACTACCAAGGACCAGCAGACATTGCTGGAACTCAGATACTGAGAAGGAGGCACCTAAGCCAAAGGCACTACCGAGAACCAGCTGACGGTACTGGAACCCAGATGGGTAGCAGAATGTACCCATGAAAAACAAAGTTGCGAGGCCATGAGCCGGCCACAGTTACCGAAACCCACAGTCCTACAGGGGGTGCTTGTCCTATTGGCACTACAGAACCAGCCTTTGTTGTCAGATCCCACAGCCCACATAGGAAGCCCATAAACTGCAGGCACAATAGGCTCAGCTAACCCGACCGCAACATGACAGGACAACGTATTGGTGGCAAAGTGACATTGACACTACCCGGAGACAGCAGGCATGCTGGAACCAAGCTGGGCAGGAGGGAGTACCCGTGCCAAAGACACTGCCGAGAACCAGCTGACGGTGCTGGAACCCGGATGGGTAGCAGAAGCTGTAAGAGCCAATGGAACTAGCGAGGACCAGCTGACGGGGCTGGAACCCGGTTACTAAGCAGGAGGTACCTGTGCTAAAAAGCACTACCAAGGACCAGCAGACGTTGCTGGAACTCGGATACCGAGAAGGAGGCACCTAAGCCAAAGGCACTGCCGAGAACCAGCTGACGGTACTGGAACAAGGATGGGTAGCAGAAGGTACCCATGAAAAGCAAAGTTACAAGGCCACGAGCCGGCCGCAGTTACCGGAACCCACGGTCCTACAGGGGGTGCTTGTCCTATTGGCACTACGGGACCAGCCTTTGTTGCCAGATCCCGCAGCCCACATAGGAAGCCTATAAACTGCAGGCACCATAGACTCGGCTAACCCGACCGAAACATGACAGGACAACGTATTGATGGCAAATTGACATTGACACTACCCGGAAACAGCAGGCATGCTGGAACTAGGCTGCGCAGGAGAGAGTACCCATGCCAAAGACACTGCCGAGAACAAGCTGATGGTGCTGGAGCCCGGATGGCTAGCAGAAGCTGCAAGAGCCAATGGAACTAGCGAGGACCAGCTGACGATGCTGGAACCCGGTTACTAAGCAGGAGGTACCTGTGCTAGAAAGCACTACCAAGGACCAGCAGACATTGCTGGAACTCGGATACCGAGAAGGAGGCACCTAAGCCAAAGGCACTGCCGAGAACCAGCTGACGGTACTGGAACCCGGATGGGTAGCAGAAGGTACCCATGAAAAACAAAGTTGCAAGGCCGCGAGCACAATATTATACAGCAAATCGCTATCTCTAACTGTCCCTCAGAGTCTTGAACAGCAGGCTGTCTCTAACTGAATTCACAGCAGAGTGAACCCTAAATGGCGGTGGCGGCTTTTATAGTGCATCATGACATCATTTCAGCAGCCAATCACAGCCATGCCATTAGTTATCATGCCTACATGCCTAACAGAATGTGCCCACACTTCTGAGGATTCCTCATTGGCTGAATCAAATCAAACTGGCTCATAGCATTATGGGAACTTCCGATTCCGGTATTCGATATGCTAAAAGTATCGGAACTCAGTATCGGAATTCCGATACGGCGAATATCGGCCGATACCCGATATTTGCGGTATCGGAATGCTCAACACTAATTCAGACATATGAGTGAGGACAAAAATAATTTTACTAAAGAATCTTATTTTTCTAAAAACAAAAATGTTAAAAATAAAAAAATAAAAGGCTATAAAAATAATATCTCTAGAGAAGAAAGAAGAGCTATAAAAAATCTTAAGGATAATGCCAAAATAGTTATAATGGAGGCTGATAAAGGGGGGGATAGTGCTTCAGGAAAGGGAAATATATTTGAAAGAAGCAAATAATATACTTGCCGATGAAAAATATTATAAAAAATTAAATTTGGATCTTTCCAAAAAATGTACAGATGAATATCATATTTAATTAATGAAGCTTTTGTTAAAAATATAAATAAAAAAGAAAAGAAATTCTTGACAAATAAGAATTCCAACACCTTCGTAAGGTACACAGTTGCCTGAAAAATCCCTCTGGTCGGCCTATAATAGCAGGCATTGGTTCTCTTACCAGTCAGCTGTCCCATTACATCGACTTGTTCTTACAAGAATTAGTAAAACCCTTGCCCTCATATCTTATGGACTCCAACCAGCTTCTTTATGAAATTAGAAATATTGCATGAGAGGAAGATTTTCTTTTATTACCATGGATGTAAATGCTTTGTATTCCAATATTCAGCATGATCTGGCAATAAAAGCAGTGGAGCATTACCCAAAAGTAGAGTTGAGCGAAACGGGTCTGTCAAATTCATAAGTTGCCGACTTCAGCGAAACCTGACCATAGCGTGAGGTCAGCCACGAGTTCGGCGACCAGAGCGCCAAAGTCGCGTTTCAAATTATGCTTCCAGCGCCCTTTTTCAGCCAATGATGAGGACGCACACTGTAGGCAAAGCGATGACATAGGCATCGGTCACCACCATCTTTGAGAAGGGCATGCAAGTGATTGGCTTGCTTTGTGTGGCGTCACAGAGGCTATAAAAGGGCGTGCACGCCGACCGCCATCTTACTTCTGCTGATCTTAGTATTAGGCCGGAGTCACACTACAGCGAGATACGGCCAAGTCTCGCAGGTTAAAACCAAGTTCTGGCACGGCACTCCGGAGCACAGCGTGCAGCTCCATGTATTGCTGTGCGGCTGCACGCTCCGCTACGGAGTGCAGGTGCCTGAGCTTGGTTTTAACCTGCGAGACTCGGCCGTATCTCGCTGTGTGTGATCCCGGCCTTAGGGAGAGGTTGCAGCTGCTGATTCTGTAGGGAGAGCGTTAGGCAGGGAAGAAGAACAAAAAAACTGCTTCTGCTGGTAGTGATTTCCACTGTACAACATAACAGTTTGTGTGCAGTGACAGGGGAGGATATATTTTTGTGCATCAGCTATGTTGGTTATTAGGCTGCCTTATAAGGCTCCCTGATAGCTGCATTGCTGTTTGCACACTGCTGTGCAAACTGCTTACACAGGTGTTTGATGAACCAACTAAGAACAGTGATGTTTCCTCAGATTATAAAGCTCTCTTCAAGAAATTGTAAAAATTATCCACCCAAGAACAACGTACATGGTGGGATCACAATACTCTAAAAAAAATTTAGAAAAAGAAATGATTCCCCAAAGCTTACGTTTGAAAAAAACTTCCCATACTTATTTTCTCAGAGAAATATTTAAGCAAATGGAACTCTATCCTCTCCCATTGCTCATTTAAGCATATGGAGCTCATTATTTCTCATGAGGAAGCTAGATTACAATCTTTGAAATCAGATATAACCAACGCTAGCCTTTCTAAATGTGAAGGCACACCTGGTTTTGATGTTGCCATAAAAAAGATGACAAAACATCTCACCTCTCTTGAGGAATCTATTAATAAAAACTAAGAGGTCTAAATTCACTAAAGACATCTCTGATTATCTGAATGACAAAGTTTACAACTGGCATCATAATCCTGCTGATGGATCACATGTCAAATCCATACTAAGGAATCGTCTTCCTACTAAATGTCTCCAAAGGGGACAACCAAAATCAGTCTTGTTTTCATCATCAAAAGATCATACCATGAATTATGAGTCTGATCTATTCTTCAGCAGCTCTGAAACCAGGCCCAATCATTCCCACTTCCTGTAAAAAAAATGCAGGAGGAGGAGGTGCCGCAAGGGAGCCAAAAAAAGACACCTGGAAATAATATCCCACAAGGGACAAGAGACTAATATGTCATTTTTGAATGAGGATATAACCACCATTTTGATCCTCACTCCTACAATTCTCTGTCCGGCCCAAATACAAGTCTTAGGCTGGTTTCACACTTGCGTTTTTTTGTGCTGTATTTTAGCGCTAAAAAACGCATGCGCTTTTTTTCCCTATATTTTGCATGGGATGCTCTTATGTGCGCATACACATGGGTTTGTATGCGTTTTTACGCGCATGCGTTTTTTGTGGTGTGCGCTTGGGCGCACAAAATGCATCCTGTTGCATTTTTTGGGCGTCCGACTTGCCTCAAAAAAACGCATGCGCGCAATGCGTTTTTTTACAGCAAGGCACCCATTGTAAGTCTATGGGTGCGCATACGTGCGCATTGGCATGCTCATGTATGCGTTTTTTTGCGCATGCGTTTTTTTGTTGACCATTGGTTAGACAATGGAAATTAGTGGTTTGGGTTAGAGTTAGGGTTAGTTAAGGGGGTTTAGGGTTAGGGTTTTGGTTAGCGTTAGTATGGTTTGGTTAAGGGTTAGGTTTTAGGGTTAGGGTTTGGGTTAGGGTTAGTAAGGTTTGGTTAAGGGTTAGGGTTAGGGTTAGTATGGGTTGGTTAAGGGTTAGGGTTAGGGTTAGTAAAGTCATGATTTGTGTTAGTGTTAATCCTAACCCTATCTTGATTTTTTTGGTGAGGCCAACTAATGTTGGAAAAAAACGCAAATGCGGTAAAAACGCACTAAAAACGCATACAAACGCATAAAAACGCTGTGTTTTTTTCATGCATGCGCATAAAAATGCTTGAAAAAAATGCAGCATTTGTATGCATTTGTATGCGTTTTTTCCATGCGTTTTTTTGCGGGAAAAATGCTCTGCAAAAAAAAACAAGTGTGAAAGTAGCCTTAGCAAAGGGTTTAAATTTTGTTCCCAGTAATGACTTTAATATGTTCTAGACTATAAATGATGTCAATAAGTTTACCCAGCTTAAGGCTGGTTTCACATTTGCGTTTTTTAGCGCTGGAAAAAAACGCATATGTGCGCATGCGTTTTTTCCCCTATATTTAACATGGGTGCGCATACCTGCGCGCTTGTAAGCGCATGTATGCGATTTTCATGCGCTGCGTTTTTTTGGGGTGTGCGTTGGTATTTTCCAGACGCAGCATGTTGCATTTTTTGGCCCTGCAAAAAAGCGCATGCGCACATATGCGCACGTTTTGCGCTAAAAATGGCCATTATAGCCTATGGATGCGCATATGTGCGCACTGGCATGCTCATGTATGTGTTTTTTTGCATATGCGGTTTTTTTTTTAACCATGGAATTTAGGGGTTTGGGTTAGAGTTAGGGTTAGTTAAGGGGGTTTAGGGTTAGGGTTAGGGTCAGGGTCAGGGTTAGGGTTGGGGTTTGGGTCAGGGTTAGGGTTAAGTATGGTTTGGTTAAGGGTTAGGGTCAGGGTTAGGGTCAGGATTAGGGTTAAGTATGGTTTGGTTAAGGGTTAGGGTCAGGGTTAGGGTTAGGGTCAGGGTTAGGGTTAAGTATGGTTTTGTTAAGGGTTAGGGTCAGGATTAGGGTTAAGTATGGTTTGGTTAAGGGTTAGGGTCAGGGTTAGGGTTAGGGTTAGGGTTAGGGTCAGGGTTAGGGTTAGGGTTAGGGTTAGGGTCAGGGTTAGGGTTAAGTATGGTTTTGTTAAGGGTTAGGGTCAGGGTTAGGGTCAGGATTAGGGTTAAGTATGGTTTGGTTAAGGGTTAGGGTCAGGGTTAGGGTTAGGGTTAGGGTTAGGGTCAGGGTTAGGGTTAGGGTTAGGGTTAGGGTCAGGGTTAGGGTTAAGTATGGTTTTGTTAAGGGTTAGGGTCAGGGTTAGGGTCAGGATTAGGGTTAAGTATGGTTTGGTTAAGGGTTAGGGTCAGGGTTAGGGTTAGGGTTAGGGTTAGGGTCAGGGTTAGGGTTAGGGTTAGGGTTAGGGTCAGGGTTAGGGTTAAGTATGGTTTTGTTAAGGGTTAGGGTCAGGGTTAGGGTCAGGATTAGGGTTAAGTATGGTTTGGTTAAGGGTTAGGGTCAGGGTTAGGGTTAGGGTTAGGGTCAGGGTTAGGGTTAGGGTTAGGGTTAGGGTCAGGGTCAGGGTTAGGGTTAGGGTTAGGGTCAGGGTTAGGGTTAAGTATGGTTTTGTTAAGGGTTAGGGTCAGGGTTAGGGTCAGGATTAGGGTTAAGTATGATTTGGTTAAGGGTTAGGGTCAGGGTTAGGGTTAGGGTTAGGGTCAGGGTTAGGGTTAGGGTTAGGGTCAGGGTTAGGGTTAGTAAAGTCATGGTTTGGGTTAGTGTGAGCGGCCACCTAATGTTGGAAAAAAACGCAAACGCGGTAAAAACGCACTAAAAACGCATACAAACGCATAAAAACGCTGCGTTTTTTTCATGCATGCTCATAAAAATGCTTGAAAAAAATGCAGCAGTTGTATGCTTTTGTATGCGTTTTTTCAATGCGTTTTTTTGCGGGAAAAACGCGCTGCAAAAAAAAGCAAGTGTGAAACTAGCCTAATACAGTCAAAAAACATTTTTTTTGGATCAACTTAAAACCATTATCACAGGGGTGACAGAAAATTAATCTAACAAAAAACTGTTTTTTTGAGATGTAATTCAAAAAAGTGCTGATGCTGTAAAATCATAGATCACAATGCGACTGGGATTCACTGTAACAGCATGGGAGAATTTTTCCCAATTACACAGAAATTATCCTGCGACAGCCAATTTGTGGTATATGTCATTACATGTGCCTGTGGCGTTCAATACGTGGGACATACTACAGAGTCCCTGATAACATGTATGAATGGCCACAGGCACAGTGCAAAAAATGGCTTCATGAAACATAGCTTGTCTCGACACTTATGTTTGAAGCACAACAAACAATTTAACATAAAAATTACACCAGTTGAGCAAATTCTGGAGAACTGCTCTAGCTGCACTGATCCTATTGGATTTTTATTAAATGAAGTCATTGAGGGAATATATATAAAAAAAAAAAGTGTTTTCCATAACTCTAATTGGCACTGCTTTTATAATCTGTGTGTTTTAAATGTATTTTAGTCACATATAACCATTTGAATTCGCTATATAATTATATTGCAATTTTATGATATTCATTAACATATTTTATATATTATCAGTTATAATATAATTTTATCATGTTTTTTATATATTTATATAATGCATTTGCTTTTACTATCATTATGTCCTCTTGTAAACTTCTAACTTGTATAACAGCTATATAGTGGCTACTTTCAGACTTGCGTTACCAGGCGCAGTGCTCGGCCACCACTAAGCTCCCCCCGGCCGCGCCCCCTCTGGTCAGCTCCTCCTATGGTCGCATGACGCTGCACGCGTCCAGCGTACCCTTATATTTAGCGTTGGGTATGCTGGCAGTTCGCTGGTATGTGTATGCTGGTGCATGCACCCTTTTTGCGCTGCGCTGAGTGCACAAAAATGCAACAAGGTACGTTTGGCGCACATCAGCACTGCGCAAAAAGGGCACAAGCCCCGGCAAAAACATACCAGTGCACGGCCAGCGTACCCAACGCTAAATATAGGGTACGCTGATCGCATGCAGCGCCATGCAACCATAGGAGGAGATGACCGGAGGGGGCACGGCCGGGGGCGGAGCTTAGTGGCGGCTGAGCACTGCGGCTGAGCACTGCGGCTGAGCACTGCGGCTGGTAATGCAAGTCTGAAAGCAGCCTTTAGGAACTAATTTTAGTGGTCCACACCCTATTTAGCATAATAGTACTTCTTATAAAGCTATCCACAATTTTGGAACGCTTATCACAATATACCTGAGGAAGACATTTTATACAGTCAAAACGCTTTGCAAGTGCTTTTTCTTGAGAAATAATAAAAACATTTTTTGAATAATAAGAAGCCTTGGATCCTACATCTACAGGAATGCAAATAGCCTGTTATAAAGTTTATTGGATTACATTCCTATGGTTACTTGGTCTGAGTGACATACTAGCGACGAGGGATTTGCAGCATACCGACCACAGAAGAAATCCACCTCTGAACACCTAATGGTCCTAAGTGACCTATATGCAAGATTTCAAGATTTATAAAAGGTGAGTGACACCTATATTCACCTACGATCTAATTACATTTAGGGCTCATACTCACTTGCGAGAAACTCGGATGAGTCTCGCACGTCAATACCCGGCACTGCCGCCGGCGCTCGGATCGGTGCGTTCAGCTGCATGTATTTCTATGCAGCTGGACGCTCCGGTCCTGAGTACCTGCAGCAGTGCCGGGTATTGACGCACGAGACTCGTCCGAGTTTCCTGCGAGTGAGTATGAGCCCTAACATTTAGATCGGTGCACTTTCTTCCTTTCCTTCCCTTTTACTAGAAACTTCATTTACTGCAAGGATCCCTTGTAACAGTACCAGGAGAGGACTCTTGATTGTTTGATCAGGATTTTGAGAGCTGCGAAGATCCAAATGGAGCATTTTTTGAATAGAGCATATCGTAGAAGAAACATCTTATCAACTCTGATATGGACTGAACCGACAAAAGACAATACAGGTGCACAACACACAGACTCTAGTCCTGAAATTAAATTAAAAATTAGTAAGTTTTTTTCCAGCCGTGAAAAAAACATGAAAAATGAAATTAGACACCAACTGGATGCAGATTTTTTAAACCTGTGTTTACATCAGAATATCATACCAACAGGATTGCGCATCAATTTTAAAAGTACTTTTGAGGACGATGATATTTTTTCGGATGAACAGTATGATATACTGGATGATTGTTCTTTTGACCTTATAAAATTGTTACTAAAAAAAAAATCACGCTGGCAAAAAACTTCTCAATACTTTGTGAAAAGTATTTGAAAGAACTTTCTTTTCTTCTTATAAAACCTTCCCTCTTTATGAGGCCCTGAATAGGGATACTAACAGGAATTTAGAAATTTTTAAGAATGGTTTAATAGAAACCAAAACAAAAAAAGTAAGAAGGGATTTTTTTGATTTAAAGCAAAGAAAAAATGAAATAGAATTTTCTAAAAAAATGGACTCCGAAAAGAAGGATATTAAGGCTATGTACCTACGTATGCAGAAAAAAACAGACTCCTTCCCAGGAAAAACGCATCAATGTGCACAAAAAGTGCAGAATTCATTAAAAAGAATGGGATGCTTCTTGTAAGCGTTTTTTTACCTGCAAAAACGCTTAAAAAATGCGAAAAAATGCTTACGTGGGTACACAGCCTCAAGATAAAAATCATCCTGTTAAAAAACAAGTTAAAACACAAGATGATATAGTCAAGGGCCTATGGACATATTATAATACGAAAACTAAAGCTATTTTGGGGAGGATATTAAAACCACTTCTAATAATAAATTTACTTACAAAGAAGCGGGGGCTATACCAAAAAACTATAATAATAAAAATTGGACTAATAAAATAAATTCGTCCACACCTGCGATAACCCAGTCTAATGCCTTAAGAAAAAAATATGAATAATGAAATCAGCAAGGATAGAAATAAAAAAAGAGAGGAAATCAGTAATGAAAGCAGTTAAAAAAAGAGAGGTTATTAATAAGGAAAGGAGCAAGGAAGGAGAGGAAATCAGTACTAGTCAGTTTGAATTTCCCTCTGAAAACTCCCTACTGAGTCTCGCAGGGACCCAAGAAACATTGTGTCCCAGAGAAGATAATCAAGATATCTCACTACTGTTTAGTCAATTTACTATACATGAGACCTCCAGCTCCCCAAACCTTTTTACTACGGCAATGAAGGCACCATCACCAGCAAACTGTAATATTTCTTTTTTAGAGCTGGTGGTAAAACGCCCCCCACTAACAGAGATAATATTACCAAGTATCGAGAATGGTTCACAAATAGCAGCACCACTAACGACCCAAGGAGGGGAAATAAATACGATCCTAAAATATTTCCCCCAAACCTCCACAAAATCATTAAAAAGAAAAGGAGGCCCGGAGGGTCCAGAGGAGGTAGAAAAAAGAAAAAAACTGCCGAATATAGAAAAGGAAAAGAAATTATAGAGGACGCTAATATTACCAGAAATACCCTCCGGATTTTTAACTTATCTGAATACTGTCCAACAGAAGCTGAATTAGGGGTTCTTTCTAAAGGGTTTTTGCCCAACACAAAAAGCAAAAGCCTTTGACCTTTTTTTGGATCTCAATAAATTTGTACGTAAATTAACAATAACATGGCATTTTTCTATTATAAAAAATATAGAAGGCCAAGATTTAGAACAGAAAAGAGAAGAAACTACAGATAAAAAAGATAATTTTTTACACAAGGAAGTATGTCCACAGTCTAATTTCAACCCGATTCATGATCGGGGTAGCAACTTGGAAACATTTTTTTCAATGGTAAATGAAGAATTCATACACAAGGGTGAGGAAAAAAATAATTTTACTAAAGAATCTTACTTTTCTAAAAACAAAAATTTAAAAAATAAAAAAATAAAAGGCTATAAAAATAATATCTCTAGAGAAGAAAGAAGTGCAATAAAAAATCTTAAGGATAATGCCAAAATAGTACTCAGGGGGGCTGATAAAGGGGGGGATAGTGCTTCAGGATAGGGAAATATATTTGAAAGAAGCAAATAATATACTTGCCGATTAAAAATATTATAAAAAATTAAATTCGGATCCTTTCAAAAAATGTACAGATGAATATCATATTTAATTAATGAAGCTTTTGGTAAAAATATTATAAATAAAAAAGAAAAGAAATTCCTGACATAAGAATCCCATATAGCAGGGATTGGTTCTCTTACCAGTCAGCTGTCCCATTACATCCTCATTTACTCCATGCTAATTCTCTTGTATCTCTCTGCAGCATTCGACACTGTGGATCATCAGCTCCTCCTCACTATGCTCCATTCCATTGGCCTCAAGGACACCGTTCTCTCCTGGTTGTCCTCCTATCTCTCTGACGGCTCCTTTACTGTTTCTTTTGCTGGCTCCTCCTCCTCTCATTTTCCCCTTACTGTTGGGGTTTCTCAAGGATCAGTCCTAGGCCCCCTCCTCTTCTCTTTGTATACTGCCCCTATTGGTCAAACAATCAGTAGATTTGGCTTCCAGTACCATCTCTATGCTGACGACACCCAATTATACGCTTCTTCTCCTTACATCACGCCAGCCTTTCTAGAAAACACCAGCGATTGTCTAAACGCTGTGTCTAACATCATGTCCTCACTATATCTGAAACTGATCCGGTCAAAGACTGAACTCCTGGTGTTTCCTCCCGCTACTAATGTATCTATACCCGACTTTGCCATTTCTGTGTGTGGTTCCATTATTACTCCCCAGCAACATGCTGCTGTCTTGGGGTCATACTTGACTCCGAGCTTTCTTTTGTCCCCCACATACGATCACTGTCTCGCTCTTGTTATCTGCACCTCAAAAACAATTCTAGAATTCGACCTTTCTTACTTTTGACTCCGCAAAAACTCTTACTGTTTCTCTTATTCATTCTCGTCTCGACTATTGTAACTCTCTTCTAATAGGTCTCCCTCTTACCAAACTCTCCCCCCTCCAATCTGTCTTGAATGCTGCTGCCAAGATCATATTCCTCGCCAATCATTACACCGATGCCTCTACCTTGTGCCAGTCATTACACTGGCTACCCATCCACTCCAGAATCCAGTACAAACTTAATACCCTCACCCACAAAGCTCTTCATGGCTCAGCACCACCCTACATCTCCTCCCTTTTTTCAGTATACCATCCTACCCGCGCCCTCCATTCTGCTGATGACCTGAGGCTAACATCCTCAATAATCAGAACCTCCCACTCCCGTCTCCAAGACTATACACGTGCTGTGCCAATTCTTTGGAATGCACTTCCCAGATCAATACGATTAGTCCCCAATCCCCACAATTTTAAGCGTGCCCTGAAAACTCATTTATTCAGACTGGCCTACCGCCTCAACACATTAACCTAATCTATCCCTATGTGACACAGCCAAAAGTTTTTACCATAACCAGGTTCCCCGCATCATGTTCCCACATGCTTTATGCATCCATTAGCCCTCTGCATCTTTACTGTTACACACTTAACATTATGGCTGGTCCGTACAATCAGGGCAACTGTTACCACCCACCTTTCGTGTCTACTTTTTTCCTCATAGATTGTTAGCTTGCGAGCAGGCCCTCATTCCTCTTCGTCTCTGTTATGATCTATGTGATTTTTGTTATGCTGTAATGTCTATTGTCTGTACAAGTCCCCTCTGAAATGTAAAGTGCTGCAGAATATGTCGACGCTATAGAAATAAAATTTATTATTATTATTATTATTACATCGACTTGTTTTTACAAGAATTAGTAAAAACCTTGCCCTCATATCTTATGGACTCCAACCAGATTCTATATGAAATTAGAAATAGTGCATGAGAGGAAGATTTTCTTTTTATTACCATGGATGTAAATGCTTTGTATTCCAATATTCAGCATGATCTGGCAATAAAAGCAGTGGAGCATTGCCCAAAAGGTATTAAGGAAATGCTGGACTCCCGAAGAGAATTCCTATTGAAAGGTTTAAAATTTATTCTTGAACACAACGTTTTTAAATTTCAGGAACAGTTATTGTGACGCCCCTGAGGGCCCAGTCACCACAGAGGTACTGCACCTCATCCAGAGCTGTGGTATCCCACCCTCAGGTAAGGAGGGAGCACCACCCAGGACTCCTAACACTTGCACCCAACACACACCAGACTGGCCAGGAAAGGGTGTTGGAAGGCGAGTGGGAAAGGTAGGTAGAGGGGGAGGAGCTTAGGAGGTGGTGTGAGGCATGTGATCCAATCAGTGAGAGAAAGGTGATAGTTAGTGGGAGGAGCTAGTCCTGAGGTAAATAGCTTGTTCTAGAAAGAGTCAGTCGGTGGTAGGACAGCGGATGAGCAAGACGGACGTGGGGAGAGTAAGAGTCAGAAAGACACCTCTAATAAGAAGAAAGCTTCTAAGAGAATAGAAGGGGTCCTAGGGGCACGGGTAGTGCGATAAGCCACCCGTGGGGCCCATATCCAGAAAAGGAAGGACCAGGCCATAGTAAGGGAGCCGGCCCCTAAGCCTAGTGGAGAACAACGAACGAGGCTCAGCTAGTAAACCGGAGGCTGAAATAACTTTAAGTGCCTCAGTCGCAGCCGCATTCATTCCTTACAAAGGTAGCTATAGGGGATCCCGTGGCCTGACCCACGTCGCCCGGTGAGATTCGTGGCTGCTGGCTTGGGGACACTGTTTGCGAAGGCGCAGGGCAGGAAAGAGGAGGAGAGATCAGCGCAGAGAGTCGACGTGGCCTAGAAAGGTGAACACAAAAAGGAGTGCTGAAAAGGTGTTCCTGATCTACCAGGGAGTTGGCTGGACCCCTCACCCGGAGGACACAGTACCAAGTGGGCTACCACATGCTGGAATTGTGAGTAAAGGCCCAGAAACTGCACCCAACTGTGTCCTTTGTGTCATTTACATCTCGCCTGCCATACACTGCATTCACCATCACCAGCTCACTATTACCATCTTAGCTGCCCTGGGATACAGCTCTGCCCGTGGAGAGCTACATCATCTCTGCTGCTGCCGCACCACCGTTCCAGAGGATCTGTATAGCAGCGTCGGCTACCCCTAGCCGAATACTATGGGTGGCTTCACAATTTCCCTTTCCCGTGAGCGCCGCTGATCATCTGTGACGTAATATTCCGTCCTTGGGACTTAGGTCCCTGGTCACATGGACGGAATATTACGTCCAATGTAGGAAAGTGGTTAAAATGGGGACTTTACATCTGGATGAATTAAATGAAGTCATTGAGGGAGTATAAAAAAAAGTGTTTTCCATAACTCTAATTAGCACTGCTTTTATAATCTATGTGTTTTAAATGTATTTTAGTCACATATAACCATTTAAATTCGCTATATTATTATATTGTAATTTTATGATATTCATTAACATATTTTATATATTATTTATTATAATCTAATTTTATTATTTTTTTATATATTTAAATAATGCATTTGTTTTTACTATCATTATGTCCTCTTGTAGACATCTAACTTGTATCGCAGCTATACAGCTATATAGTGGGTGTGTTAGGAACTAATTTTAGCGCTCCACACCCTATTTAGCACTACTTCTTCTAAAGCTATCCAGAATTTTGGAACACTTATCACAATATACCTGAGGAAGACATTTTATACTGTCGAAATGCATTGTATGTGCTTTTTCTTGAGAAATAATAAAAAACCTTTTTTGGATAATAAGAAGCCTTGGATTCTACACCTACAGGAGCTCAAATAGCCTGGTATAAAGTTTATTGGATTACTCTCTTTAAATCTGAGAGAGAAGCATTATCTTTTTCTGTTTTAGAGTGGAGTTTTTGTAAAATTAATTTTCTGGCAAACAAGTGGACATCTTTCACCTCTTCAAATTTGTCTAGATAGGAAGAGGGAAAGAAGGTGAGTCCTTTTTCCAAAACATTAATCTGAAAAGAAGTCAAGGTATGATGAGAGAGATTAACTTCCTTCATTTTATCTGCTTTCTTGTTAATCTGAGTTTTTCTCTTAAAAATGTCAGGATATCTCTTGTCATAGCTGGCACCAGCCCTAGTATGAGAAGAACCTTCTCCGGGGCTCTCTGTGTCACTTCAAGAGATGCTGCTTTCAGATAGGG